>NC_046155.1:125656020-125997270 GCF_011064425.1 Rattus rattus
GCAAGGTGGCAAACACATTTGTAGAAAAATATTGAAAATATTTTCCAGACATTCTGGCAAATTATGCAGTGCAGAAGAGTAAATAAGAGATCTATCGTTATAAATACACACTCACAATAGTCTTTAGTTTCCTCTAGTTCTTGGTGGAGGCTTGAGGTTTTGTCATGAGCTTTCTCCTTCTACATTAGAAGGTATGTTGATGTCATCTTTGTTCCAGCCAGGTTTAGCCAGCCATGTTGGTGAGAGCTCTTAGGAGTAGCTCTGGAATATCCACGAAGCACAAGCTTACAGCAAGCTCCTGTTCCCTGGACCCTTAGTCTTTCAGCTCCCTCTTCCGAAATAGCCCTGAGTCTTAGGTGCAGGAGTTGTGTTGTAGATGGATCAGTTGGGACTGTGCTCCGCAACTCCACATTTGAATCAGTTGTGGTTTCATGCAACAGGTTTCCCAAATGTTGCAAAGACAAGTGTCCTTGATGAGAACTTATATTTAGAGAACAAATATTTAGGAGGTAGTTAGAGATTCTGCTGGTTTAGTAAAGTATTGGTTATAAGTCTTCCTCCGAGATCAGTGATTTCGCTAGTTCTTGGTAGTTGGCAAGGTTTCCGGTACCAGGCATGATTTCTCTTGTCAAGTGGAAGATAAGATCATTTAGAGAGTTACTGGTCACCAGTAGGGTATATGTGCTACTAATGTGCCTTTAGGATTATTGTGCCGTACAAAGTAACAACCTTTTGCTCAGTGTTCATATATATTTGATATTGTAAGTCTAGAGTCATATTGGGTTCTCTGCAGACAACATGAAGGATTACAGTAAAAGGACTTAATGTTGGCAGCTTTGAAATATTCTCAGTGGAGGATTGGGGAGGGGAACAAGCCAGCACTCTGACATTACACCAAGGCAACTGTATTCTTAGGCTCTGAAGGTAGCAGGTAGGTGCCATATTGTGCCGTGAATCCTCATGAGAGTGGATGAATCATTGATACTATCAGGTATGATAACAAGAAACCAATGCCTTGGGCCAGCTGTGGAGTTTAAAGATTTTTGCAGATGTTCAGTGACAGGGTGGGTATTCAACTACTAATAAGATATCTTGGCAATGAGTTTTTCTGCTATTTTTTCAAGTGTGTGTTGTGTGCTTACATATGAGTATTCATGTTTACAAGTACCTATTTGCACGTATGCATGTATGTGTGTCACATGTATGTGGAGGAGAGGCCTGAGACTGACATCAGCAGTCTCCTTTGATCACTTTCTATCTTATTCATTGAGGCAAGTTCTCTCAATTGAGCACATATATACTGTTGGTCTAGCCAGCCACCTTGCTATTGGGATTCTGGGTAGTTACCGTCAGAATGCTAGCTAGACTTACATGCAGACTGCCACATCCACCTGACATTCATGTGGATTCTTGGTATCAGAATTCCATTCCTCATATTTGCAAGGCAGACACTTAAACTGACAAGTATCTCCCTGGACAGCTTTGGGCATTGCTTTTGTCCTTAATAGGATTTTCCATTAGAACTACCAGGAAACTAAAATGGCTATAAGATCCGTGTCCTGAAAGTCACTAAAGATGTGATTTGAGAGACTGAGTTTTTATGGTGATTGGCTTGTTTGAAGCGGGACCTGGCTCTGTAGCCCAGGACAGCCTGAAACTCATGTCAATGCTTCTGCCTTAGTTTTTCCCATATGCTAGGATCACAAATATGCCACTAGGTCTAGCTTAGAAGTTGAACTTGGTTTCCCAATCTTCTTGCCCTATACTAAGAATGTAATACCTATTTCCAAAATGTATAACTTTTACAGTAAAAGCAGAGAACAATCTAGAGAGCATTACTTAGATGGGTATTAATATAGCAGTGACCATAATAACAACTAAAATACACCGCTGGATCACTCATGGACACAGCAGACTATGTCCTGTGTTACAGCACTTGTCCTCTGTTTTATAGCTCAGACCAGGAGTCAAACACTTGTCATGTTTACAGCACCAAGGAGGTAACATCTCTGCATAAAGCCAATCACTGGATAATAGAAACTGTGGAAATTATTGCAAACTAGGGGTCCTTGTCTGGTCTAAAAGAAGCTTTTTAGGTTCACTTTCATTAAAGAGTTATACTATGGTCATATTGGCCTCAGACCTGACAGAGCTTCCAGGTCAGCCAAAGAAGATGGAATCTGGTATATGTGGGTATAGAATATTCAGGTATTACGGGTATAGGGAACTCTTAGGCATGTGCCTCTAACTCACCACAAAAAGCTGCCACACCATGGAAATATCCATCCATCCTCAATGAGTGTTCTTTCAAAATGAGTATCATTGAAGATCATTGGCAAGTATGTTTTGAGTGGGCTTTCAAATTTGGGACAATAAGAGTTTCTTAGACAGCATCTTGATCTTCATGGAAGATGACTATGTCAGTCCAGGTTCTGTGTTCTTTGGCAGGCAGGGCTGCTTTCTGTCTCCTTCTCTTGATAAGGCAGCAATCATCAGTCCTAGAGTGGATTGTGCCATTACTCTCTCTGTGTCTTTAGTCCAGGTAGAAATTTGCTCACTAGTACCCTCTTCTTTGGAGTTATTCTATTATTAAACTTTCACTGACTTTCAATTTGAGTGCACCCTTTTTCTTGTCCCAAATATGACTAATAGAAGTTATCTAGGGCTTTCCCTTATGTGTGAAATTGATATAACAGTGCCATAATCTCACATAGAACAGCCTTTAATTCCATCATCATGGGCCCGGCATGTTGCCAATAGTAATGAGCCCTAAGGCAAATTATGATCATGATGGCCACAGCTATTTTCCTAACCTCATAACAAGACAGGAAGCCAATAACTGTATTCTGGAATATAAATGGAAAAAATGGGGGCTCTTATTAAAGATAGATCTCTTATTTACTCTTCTGTGCTGTACAATTCCCCAGAATTTCTGGAAAATATTTTCAATACTTTCTAGACTAGAAACAAAATATGCATGTGTTTTGCAGAATAACACATTCTTGGAAATAGCAGTGTCATAGCAAAGTACCAAATCCAGACTCCAACTTGTCTTGCAAATTTGGATGTTCTCTCAACATCAGAATAACAAGGCAGGGCCACTCTCCATTGGAATTATATTCCAGGTGGCTTCCAGATGGGACCCTGTCTCTCTATTTCATCAGTCCCCTAATTGTTGCTGTTATACTCTGACTGGATTTACATAGTGCCATTACCTCTCTGGCCCCCTAAGCATGCATTTTTTTGGACTCCTGATCTAAGTTTCGAATGCCTTGAAGACACATACTGTAATGCACTCCCCTCTGTCAATGATGGCTGACTCAATCATAGACGTTACCAGGAAAGAAACAGCTTCATTCTCACTCCATAGACTCCAGACATCTCTATTGCTGCTGCCACCCACTCCTACTCTATGCATCTGCTGCTCTGACAAGCACAGCATCCATTTGTCTGGGTGAATGAGGATGGAGGCAGAGACGGCACAGGGAAGGAGACACAGGTTGGCGGTGAGAAGAGACCACTGGTGAGCCTGATAAGGCTGAGGCTGCTCTCCCAGCACTGGATAGATCAGTCTTTGTTTTCAGTTCTCGATGCTGTGCTGTGTTCCTAGTGAGCTTAACACGAACCCTCATTCCTGTTACTAAATGTGTAAATTTGGTTGCTCTGCAGATTGGAGCAGTTAACATGCTTAAAGTTAGACGCATAACACTTCTGCTCCTATTCCTGGACTTCATTAACCTCTCTGCAGCTACTGGAGCCATGAATCACACTCCACTCCCGTGACTTTGCCCCTAGCCTCTGCCTCAGCTGCAGCAACAGCAGCCCAGGCCTTTTTCATGCTTCTGTTAGAAGCTTCTAACAGAGAGGGGATGTCCAGCTAGCTGTAGATCACTCTCTGCCCTGCTTAAAATATTGCAGATGACAAGAACAATAAAACTGGAGTCCATTGTTCTCTTATTCTGTTTTTAATAAGGACCTGAGATTGCCAATACCAGTGATTATGCCAGCAGGTGCCCAGACTTCAAAGAGGGCACCCGTCACTGGATGGATAATTGACTTTTTTCAACCAATCATCTCTGCCTTGTAATCAAGCCATTTCATTCCATTGAACTTTTCAAACTGTTCTTTTGAGTCGGTCCAGACGAGATCAGGGCTTAGTTACCAGGAGGAAAGACAGAAGCTGAAGCTGGAGCAGAGTTGTCAGCCTCTCAGGAAGCAGAGAGACTCAGTGGAGGGTTTATAGGGGAAAGAGGCAGAGTGATCAGGGCGAGAGGCGGGCGCTGCCTTGTTCTTTATCCAAGCCTCTGACTGTTAATTTAGTTTGCCACTGCTGTGATCAGAAATTACCTGGTCTGCTAGTGGCTGTCACTAGCAGATGTCCCTTGGGGGGAAATGGACAACGTAGATCCCTGAGTCTAAAGCATCCTTTGGTTCCTCTTCCCTAGGAGGGAGACAGAGGTTCAATTTGAACTTCAGCTTGATGAGTAGAGCTATGTCCCAAAACCAGGTTAGGGTTTGTGCTTTCCTAAAAGAGGCTAACGTTCTTCATCATAAGGTGCCTTGATGGACTTGACAGGTCTGGCCACCCATGGAACAAAGGCTGAGGATTTGAACGGAGAGAGATTCAAACAGTAAAGGCTTTGCATAGCTCTCAAATTCTCTGCAAATAGGCAAAATGTGCCCTGGATTGTGATGAACTCTAGGAGGGTGGGGTACTATGTTTGTTCACTGTGCTTTGATGATTCTGGAGCTGTTGGTTTTAGGTTTCACTGCATAAAATCACCCAGAAAGACGTTTCCTGTTAGCAAAGAAGAACTCTTGATTTCTTTAGACTTGCTGAGTTCCCTCTGACTCAGCCGCTGACCCACTCTCTAAATTTATAAAGGTTACTTAAGCTCTCGCCTCCATTTTTTTTTTTTACAGGACAAAATTAGACAGCAATGTTGTGAATTGAAATGAAAATATTAATAAAGTATATAGCTCAAAGACTCTTTTTACTGCCTTTGAGGGTATTCAATGACACGTTGATCTCCTTTGTAAACAGAAACAGAGTAGGGTAGATCTTACAACCCAATTGGGCTGCCTATCCCTACTGTCCTTGGGTCTTATGTGCCATGGATGCCCAAACACTCAGGAACTAGAAGATCTGCAGGACCAAGTGTCTTCGTGGTTCTGCTCAAAGAGTGTCCACTGAACCTCAGGTTTTCACTGCTCTGACCCACACCAGGAGTCTCCCCCTAAGTCTCATCCCTCATATCCCATCTCTGCATCCCTCTTTTCCCACTCACTGCTTTCAGTTGACTAAAATTCTCATCTAAGCATCCAGAGCTTAGCTTCAGAGTATTCAATCTCCTGAAGAGACTGTCCTCATGTGGGAAATAACCAGTGTGGTATGTTATTCACACTGTATTAATTAATCATTAAAATATACATACAGATATGTGTATATATACATGTATATGAATATGCTTATATAGATAAATTTTTAAAACCTACATTCTATAATTTATTAATGCCAGTAAGTATATGAATTAAGTATGAATATTAATAAATGAAAATATTAAAGTCTGGGCCTCATGTAATGTTTAAATATTTGTGGAAACCAACCTCATTATCTTTTGCCACCATAATTGACTTTTATTAAGAAAATAGTCCATGATAAAACAATTGACGCCAACCAAAACATTGATGGAAGAACATCAATGAATTCATCTATCTTCCATTTTTGAGGGATTTGCTTTTTCTGAGTGGAATGCAAATATCAAAAGGCAGGCAGAGAGTTCTTTCAGACAAGAGGAAAAATAATTTCAAGAAAAGTATGAGGAGTTAACCTCCTGCAACCCAGCCAGATCAGGGAAGAGGGAAATCATAGCTGAGAGGAAATACATTGGGATGGCTTTCATCCAGTTAGCCACAAAAGTGAGCTTTTCTAGGAACACAAAGGAAATTTGGTCAGCTGTAGTCTAAGGTCAGAAACCAATTTAGGATCACAGCTGAGTCCAAGCCTCCAACACAAATGCTCTATGCTTACCTCTTCTGGCTACCATGGCAACACGCACTCAACTTATGGAAACATCATTATGAAGAGACAAGTTCCATGCAAATGTTATGATCAACCGTGGAGAGAGCTACTACCCTATGTGGTCTGATAAGGGAAGGTCTGGAAGGAATTTGAGAAAAGTTTATATCACATGAAAAGAATGCTGTGAAGGAATGAATATGCACATTAGTTTGAGGTCAGATTTTCACCATTAAACACCTGCTTTTGATAGCAAAAAAGAAAACAGTCAAAGACATTCACAAAGTGCATCCAAATTTCTATGAGAATAAAACTGAGCCCCAATTACGAGAAGTTTCTGAATGCTGTTCTTTCTCTTTCTCTCTCTCTCTCTCTCTCCTCCAATACCCAGGCATGGGTACATATGACTGTGCAAGCCAATGATCATCATTGTATATCTTCCTTGATCATTAATTTTTGAGGCAGAATCTTTCACTGAACCTGGAGTTTCCATTTGAGTTGGTTGGCTGCCCAGTGAGCTCCAGGAACCTTTATGTCTCTGCTTCCTCCAACACCAGGGTGACAGATAATTTGCTGGCATGCCAAGCTTTTATGTGAAACTGAGATCCTCATACTTACATAGCAACCATTATACTAAATCAGTCATCTTTCCAACTTCTAGATGCTAAGTTCTTAAGTGCCAGTTGTAACATGTAAAGTCTTGTAATCCTACAAAATGCAAGGACTCTAGAAGTTCTACTACTTTATTAAGTGTGGTACTGGGCAGTGACTTGGCTGCTTAGAAATTATCATTATTCTTTTATTGACTTCAACAAATTATTAGAAGAGACGAGATTTTCATGTATGTGTTGTCCCACAGAGCACCACAGATTGAGGGACTTTAAAACCAAAGAGCTGAGGATGAGGGCTACTCAACAGAATCAGCTCTGTGATCCTGAAGCAGGGTTATTCCCACAGAGCTCTCAGAAGGACTACAATTGGGCCTTAGAGGGCATGCTGGATTGAAACTCTGAATTTTATCATCAGGTTTTGTAGTTTGGAAGTGTGGTTCACACCAACCAGGGATCCTGCCCGGGACTGACCAGGACCTTCTGCACATATGTTACAGTTGTGTAGCTTGATTTTTTTGTGGGGTTCCTAACAGTAGGATCAGGGATGTCTTTGACTCTGATGCCTGCTTTTGGGAACCTTTTCCCTTAATGGGTTGCCTTGTCTAGCTTAATAGGAGAGGGGGACCTTGGTTTATATTTCAGTTTATATCTTGGTTTTCCTTGTTGTACTAAAACTGAATATGCCATGACTGGTTGATATCCATGGGAGGCCTGCCCTTTTCTAATGAGAAACAGGAGTGGATGGGGAGAAAGGGAAGCAGGGAAAGGACTGGGAACAGACAAGGGAGGAGAAACTGTGATCAGGATATTAAATAAATAAATCATATAATATAATATTACATATTTATATAATATGATTCAATGAGATGAAGGGATGTGGACCAGGTCTGTAGAGAGTGAATTCAGAAGCTGCCTCTCACTGCCTCCCTGAGATGGACCAGTCTCTACCCAGCCACTGCAGCTGCCCTGAGGCTAGTCTTTTAGAAACAGGGACTAAAGCAGGTACTCTCTGAGAAGCAAACCAAGAGGTCAGTGCTCATATCTGAAAGCTCACTGTATCTGAGAGGGTGGAAAATTAAATATCAAATAAAAAAACACTTATAGAGATTTTGTGATAAAGGTGGCAAAATAAAGAACAAAGGGCTTCAGATGTTTTTGGATTTTGTTTTTGTTTTCCCAGTGGTCTCAGCCTTTGCATGAAGGGCTCAGAGTGACTTTCTCCATGTACCTGCAGCCATGGCAGGCTCAGCTGCAGGTGGAGATTATGGTCCATTTTACGTTTTGCCTCTGGTGTTTATTATGGTATATTCACTGTCTTCCAGACAGAGGACCATCAGTGATTCTTCAGATACTGGATATTGCTGAGCATAAACAAAATAACTAGAAACAGCTTCATGAGGTTAGACTGAATATATTGATTTCAGATTTTGCCTTTGTAATCTTTCAATTGCCTTGCTTTGTACTCTATTAAGTAGATAATTGGTGAGGTTTCATTTGGTATACTTAATTGTGGCTTCTTATACATTGAGTATCAGTGATTATGAGCCAATATTATACATTATATTGGATGACAAATTCTATGAATTGTTTCCCATCTTTCCTGAAATAATGTCTGCAGTCAGCCTCTGTCCCTCATTGTTCTTGGTACTGCTGAAGGTCAACTGAGAGGGAAGTCTCAACTGGGTACTTGCCTGGATCTGATTGGTCTGTGAGCAACTTTCTTTATTATTAATTGAAACAAGAGGGCCCCCGATCACTGTGGGCAGCATCATTGCAAAGCAGGTGGTTCTAAGTTAAACAAGAAAGCTAGCTAAGCATGATCCTCTGAGCAGGCCAGAGAGTAAACCAGGAAGCAGTGCTACCTCTCTTCCTCTGTGAATCCTATCCCCTGGTTCCTATCATGAACCCTGACTTTTCTTCAATAGTGGATCAGGATCTGGAAGTATAAAGGAAATAAACCAGTTCCTCCACAATCTTTTTAGTCAGAGTTTTATCACAGAAATAGAGAAGAAGCTACAGGTTGATGTTGACATGCAGGTAAGGGCTGGCACAAGTTAGGTCAAAGCCATGATTGGATAGTTAAAAGATAAGGCAGGGACAAGGCTTTTGTTAAGTCGAGAGAGAAGGAAGGAGAAGCAAGATGGAGACAGAGAAAGATGACCCAGATCCGGGTGGTCTTGGACTGCCAAGGTAGTTGGGATGGATTTCTGTAGGAAAATTTATCTTATCCGGGTGGGCGGTTTATATCCTTATCAATTGGTTGTGAGTTTATTGTGTGGGTTTATTGTGAATTGAGAATTTAACACATAAATCTGATTGTTGGGTTGCAGTTTCTTGAGTCTTGATTTCAATGGGTTGTTGGGAGTTTATACCATAACTATTAGGGGGCAGATATTGGGAATGTAAACAGAGTGGCAGCAGAGAGTCACAAGAGGGTAGCTACACTGGGGCCAGATGTTGGATGCTGGAAATACGAGTAAAGTCCAGAGTAAGAGAACCGTGAGATAGGCAGTCTCTGTATGAAACTGCCATGGCAGTGACCCGCCTTGGGAACTGGATGGGTAGAGAGATTGCTGTCAGGCTCAGAGAGTAGCCATTAGCAGTGTGAGATGGGATGGAGCTGTGAGTGAGGGCGGGATGTTGTGTCGGAATGGCTCACAGCCTACCTGGGTCAGAGGGAGCCCGGGACCAAAAGCACGGACCAGTACATGTGGGAACCTGATGCATACATTTTTATTTTTATTTTACCGCAACAGAAGCTATAACGCAAGTGTATACTTTCATGTTCACATGCAAACACTCCCCCAACACACAGTTGCACATCCACGTTCACCACACGGGGCTTAGCTTTGTTTTGTTTATACTTTAGAGTTGGATAATAGTTAAAAATGCTTTAATCAAGAGTACATAATCAGGAGCAATTTGTATTTTAATAAATGTAATCAAAAATCCATCTTCAAGGGGAAACTATTGTAAGTCTCTGACTATCTTTAGAACATTTACTGATTGGGGTGAAATAATGTTAAAATGATTTTTTTTAATTGATGAGATGAATGGCTATGTTAAACTTCCTAGAAATAATTACACAGAAGCATTTTCCATTGCATGCGTGGGTCACAGGGGCACCCACCAGCCTACATCTGCAGGATTGTTGTCTTAGACAAAAGGATTGTAAAAAGGATTACATTCTGTAAAAAGAATGTAAAAGGATTACATTCTGTGCCCACATCTACCTCCTTGTTTTGGCTTGATTCTTTTTTTTTTTTTAGATAATAGTATTAAATATAGTTTACAACATCATTTTCTGACCTAATGAACACATACATGCACACATATACACATACCACCACCCCACAAACATATCACACAACACACATATATACCACACACACACACAAAAACACACACACCCCCATCAACCCCCCCCCAGGATAAGTGTTGTCTTTTCTGCTGAGTCTTATATAATTACCTTGTATAATTGCTTTTCTATTTTCTATTCAATTCAATTCTACTCTATTTTCTTTTATAAGTTGCTGACCAAACATCCCAAATTTATTTTATAACACATTGACTATAAACTCTAATCTGAAAAATTATAAAATAGAAGTATACTAGTCTAGTGTACTAGTATCATTACTAATATACCAAAGGCTAATGTTACGAGAAAGGTTTGTTAACTTTCGGTTTGGGTGGCTGAAAGTGTAGCACGGTGTGCTCTGGGCTATAGGGCCAAGCATGCCCTTGGTATAACTTTACAGAGCAGCATTTGAAGGAGGGAGTGGTCATACATCAAGTTAGGAAGCTAAAGGGATGGAAGAACCTCTTATACCCATTATCATATGAGAGTTAGCAAAAGGTTGCTTGTGTTTGAAAACTCTCTCACCTAGTGGCATTAACTAGCTTCCAACTATTACATGTTCTACCATTGCCTAGTAGGGTCACCATGGGAACCAAGCTTCCTGTCGCATAGGCCCTTGGTGGGTGGGAGCACCCAAACCATAGCAAAAAGACGAATACAATCCTGGCATTGAAATAATATTAAATATTGTTATATCCGATGGCTCTTTCTTGTCACATACTGGATAAAGGTTTTGAAGTACACACACACACACACGCGCGCGCGCGCATACACACACACACACACACAAATGAGGAACTCACTGAATTACAAGAGCCATGGAGTACACGTTTTTGGGTCAGTGTGTTAACAAGTCTTTGTCTGTGCACTAGAACTGGGTCAGGGTCTTGTTTTCATTGTATCATAGAAGCAGAAAGTGAGGAGATAGGAAAGAAACCTTAAGTAAATCAAACCCCAGGATAGTTATAATTGCCATAGAGGACCTAATTATGCGAAACCATATTGATATAGGTCAGCTTTTAATCAGTTTGGATTTTTGAAATGAAACACTATGAAGATGTGAGGTAGGTTGAGTGGTTGATACTTTACAACATAGATCTACCCTGAATCTATGAGTATGAGTTTATTTGAAGAAAGGATCTTTGCTGATAGGATTGAAAGATGTTGAGATAAGAGTCAACTCAATGTATTTGGATGGGTCTCAAATTCAATGATCCGTGTCCTTGTAGGAAAAAGAGAGGGAGTTTGTAGTGAAAGAGTAAGCCATAGGAAAAGGGAGGCAGAAGTCAAAGTGTTCCACCCACAAGTCAACCAACATCTGGGGCCACCAGAAGGAGGAGAGGCAAAGCATGAATCCTTCTGTAGAGTTTTCAGATTTCTGATCTCTAGAGGTAATGAATGCTTGTGGTTTTAAACTGCTATGTTCTTGGTGGTTTGTTATGGGCCCCAGGAATTGGGTGCAGGCATGATGCAGACAAAGGCCACAGAGTTCTCTGTAATAACCAAGTGCTCAATCCCCAGCCCTATGATCTCACCCTGAACAAAGGACTGGAAAACTATTGTAATTTTTCCAGTCTGTTATTGTAATTTGTCCAGTCTGTCTCGAGTTGGCTTTCAGGAAATAAAAATCTTGTTTGGCTCAAAATATTTTGAAACATCATTCACCATCCCTGATGACATCTGGTGTTCAGCATTCCCCACAGCAGCAGGCTGACTATGAACATGGAGACATAATAACTTCATACAGTTGGGAGTAAAGGGCTTTAAAGGAAGGAATGAGCAGATTGGTATGACCAGAGAAATGACTCTGAAAGGTTTTGTTTCATTAAAGGTAACTCTGGTTTAGACTTTAATGGAAGACTGAAGTGTTAGATTGGGTTATAGATTGAGACTATATTCATTTTCAGGCAACATGCAAAATAAGAGGAAAAAGAGGGAACAAGAACACCCTTTGCTGGGAATAGGGAGGCAAAGTTTAGAACAGAGGCAGAAGGAACACCCATTCAGAGCCTGCCCCACATGTGGCCCATACATATACAGCCACCAAACTAGATAAGATGGATGAAACAAAGAAGTGCAGGCTGACAGGAACCGGATGCAGATCTCTCCTGAGAGACACAGCCAGAATACAGCAAATACATAGGCAAATGCCAGCAGCAAACCACTGAACTGAGAACGGGGCCCCCGTTGAAGAAATCAGAGAAAGGACTGAAAGAGCTGAAGGGGCTTGAGACCCCATATGAACAACAATGCCAACTAACCAGAGCTTCCAGGGTCTAAGCCACTACCCAAAGACTATATACATGGACTGACCCTGGGCTCCAACTGCATAGGTAGCATCGAATAGCCTAGTAAGAGCACCAGTGGAAGGGGAAACCCTTGGTCCTGCCAAGACTGAACCCCAAGTGAATGGGATTGTTGGGGGAGGGCAGAAATGGGGGCAGGATGGGGAGGGGAACACTCATATAGAAGGGGAGGGGGAGGGGTTAGGGGATGTTGGCATGGAAACCAGGAAAGGGAATAACATTTGAAATGTAAATAAGAAATACCCAACTTAATAAAGATGAAAAAAAAAAACAAACAAAAAAAGAGGAAAAAGAAACAACAAAATTTTATATTTACTCCAGAAAATCAAATTTAGTCTGAAAATCAGAAATATTCATATAGATCTTGCAAATGTTTGCGAATCAACTTGTGTACAGTAACACATCTAGCCCATAGGTGTTCAAAAAACTTCTGAGTAATTGTTATCATCCCACAAACCCTCACCGGCAAATGTCTTTGTTTTAGCTTCAAAGATAATGTGGCACAGGTGTATATTTCAAGGCCAAATGATAATAGAAAAAAATGGGTCACTGTATTTTTTTCAACAGTTCCCATAACAAGATAATTTGATCATTTCTAATGAATCATTAAATCAGAAAGGTTGCAAAATAGCATGCAAATTGTATATGCAAATTGCCTTTGATAATACCAACACTCAGTTGCCTCTGGAATCTAATAATGTGAATGTTTTTGGTTTGCCTGGAAGCATTTATTTATAAGAACCAACATGAAAATGGCATTTGAGGAGAACTTAAGTAACTTGCAAGCCTCTATGAGACAGTTTCAGGTGACCTCATTACCTCCTGTGACCATGTCCTCGGTGCTTTGATTATAAGACAATTCTATTCTGTTCCTTTTGCATATTTGTTTTTGTTTTTAAAGATTTATTTATGTATATGAGAAAGCTATTTGCATGTATGCCTGCATAACAGAAGACAGCATCAGACAAAAGAGGCCATTAGAGTCCATTAGATGGTTATGAGCCACCATTGGCTGCTGGGAATTGAACCCAGGGCCTCTGGAAGAGCAGATATTGCTCTTAACCACTGAGCCATCTCTCCAGCCCCCTTTTAAATAATAATAATAATAATAATAATAATAATAATAATAATAATAATCATTATCATCACTTAAATGTACAAATCTATTTTTTAGGGCATATGATGGATCTGAATTCATGTGATTCTATTTTAGTAAGCCACATGCTAAGTACATTTACCTTATTGCAAGAACTTAGGCAATTCCGAGACAAGATTCAGGACTGTGACCATTCCTTGAATCAATTGCTATGAGGGCCGATGGAGGAATGTTAAATGGAGCAGTCCTTCCCTGTTGTGTAGCATTTTAGGGGACAAAGACTATCTTTGTCAAATGAAAGAGCAGTTGTGGTTGGATTTGTTCCTCTTTCAGAGGACCCAGGTTCAATTTCCAGAACCCTCATGGTGGCTCTCAATCACCTCTATCTTCAGTTTCAGGGGATCTGATGCCTTCTTCTGACCTTTGTGGGCACTAAGCACTCATGTGCTGCACATACATACATGCAAGCAAAATACTCATATCCATAAAATAAAATAAAGATTTCTTACAAAATAGAAAAATAATCAGGTGTATGGGCTGTCACTCTGACATGATACCAACTCCCAGACACTTAGACAACTGAAAAAAAAATTTAAAGAAAGTCTACCTAGCCACCTACTAGTGTGTATGTTGCTATATTTCTAGAAGATGGAATTACTAGGAAGATACAAGCAAAGAAAACATGTACACACAGATGTTGTTTGGTACTTGCCCAGACTTTCATTTTTTGATTTGTATATATAAAAATTATATATGTTTTGGTGATGCCAGTTTATTATAAAAGATGAATGTTTACAGTTAGGCTAAGCCACTGGGGTAGAAGAGCTCCTGGTAGTTTTACAACAGTGGCTGCTATGGGTTTCTGCATTCCTTTAGTGGTATAAGCAAACAGCTCTGTAGTGACCAGAAATCACAGTTCTTAGACAGGGTCGAAGGTACTGCCATATGCTCTCCATTCTTGTGCTATATCGTTTAACCTCTCCCCACCCCAAAGGATTGCTTGCCTCTTTTGGTCTTGTTATTCTTAATCCTTGATTACTGCCAGCTCTAGCTGATTTATTCACTGAAGCTCAATTTTAAACCTTGTTGCTAGACAAATAATTCCTTCATTGAAATACTCTTTCTACTCACAAGAAACAAAACATACTCAACTATAAATCTATTTAAATGCTATCACTCATACCTATTATTGTATTCCATTCTACAGCTTATCTATCAGTATTTCAAATTTCGGAATACCTAAATTCTGCTGTGCAATTTTCTCACATGTAAGGTCAAAATATTTCATAATCATGCCTTGCCTCAACCATGAGCTCTTGGCAACTCCATAGGATGGTATGTAAGAAAAACATTTCTTAGTGGTCCACACATTTATCCATGTGATGTCTCTTTCCCAGACAGAGCCTATAGGGGGAATGTCTATGGAAGTTAGACACATATCTAAATGAAGTTCGAGAACTTGGAACTTCAGAGGGTTAAAGAGGGTTGAGCTAGTAGAAAATGAGGAAATATACTTAGACTGTATCTATAGGCTGGCATGGGACCAGGCAGAATCTAGAGAAAGTCTTGGATTGCTTAAGACTTTCAATAATATACATGGGGAAGTCCTAAACAAGCCCAGATGGATTGATTGTTCACATACAATTGTGACAGTACAGTAAAGGGCTATCTCAAAAGAGATCTGCCTGATGAGTGTGAGTTGTAAAAGTGTCATTTTTAAAGCAACATGGATAATCACCCAATGGAGATAGCAACCCAACCAGGGGTCTTTAGAATGGGTAGTTCAGTTGTGAGAGCATCCTAGTTTCATAGGTGCCAACCATCTCTCTTGCTGCCTTAGTGGAGGAAAGAGGATAGTGCTATATTTACGACATTCATGAAAGCTCAATTGTAGTAGTTTGAATGAGAAATGTCCACCAGGATTCAAGTATCTGAATGCTTGGTTCCCAATTGGTGGTCCTGTTTAGGGACTTTATTTTAGAATCCTTAAGAGGTAGAGTCTTGGTGGAGGTACTGAAGCGCTGTGGTTGGTTTTTGAGAGTTTAAAGCTTTACCCATCTTGCGATTCACACTTAAAGAAAAAAAAAGATTTATTATTTTATTTACATGAGTACACTGTAACTGTTTTTCATACACACCAGAAGACGGCATCAGATCCCATTACAGATGGTTGTGAGCCATCATGTGATTGCTGGGAATTGAACTCAGGACCTCTGGAAGAACAGTCAGTGCTCTCAACTACTGAGCCATCTCTCCAGCCTGCAATTCACATTTTTTATTTTCTGTGTGTGGATAAGACTTAATAAGCCATCTTCCTATTCCTCATTTCATTATGGACTCTTCCCCCCTGAAATGGGAAGTCAAAATGAATATTCTCTTCTATAGTTGTCTCTCGGTTCTGGTATGTCATCACAGCAGTGGGAGAGTTAACAAATACTGAGAGGAACCACTCAGAACTGTAGCAACCTCTTATTAAAAACGTCAGTACCCTGAAAGTGAATTTCCTGGGTCACAGCCCCAAGTTGATCTGTTCAGAACATATCACCTAGTAGGATAGGAGTCTGGGCCCTGAGATGCTGATATCATAAAACACACCCAGCCTCATCTTTATGTAACCCTTATCTTCTCAACATGCCTTCCTTACAGAAGGCCATGTTTTCTGGAGGTTCCTCTGTCCTCAGACTAGAAAGTTCTGGAGCTCTCTCAACTAGCACCAGTATGTCCAAACTTGGCTGAATTCCTTGATGTAGAAAAGTGTCCTTCCATGTTGCAACCTTACAGTAGTCCTCTGGGGAGAACTCTGCAGTTTTCCTCTGCCCCTCCCGAATTCTCCATTTCAGAAGTTTTCAGCCCATAAAGCCAAATGGCCTTGGAGCCTGGTCAGATGTTATTGATTTTAAACTGCGCCACTTCAGCAAGTTAGACAAGGATTGACTTGCTTAAGTGACTGAGTAAGCTTAAATGTGTGTAGACTGGTGCCTGGGAAGTAGCAACTGTTTCAAACGGCGCTGATGTCCATTTTATTATCTAACCCATGTTGTAGCAATGTGATCTTCTACAGCTTTCTCTATAAAATAAGGTTGAAAGGTTCCTTCAAGTCTAGTTGTGGGAAGAGAAACATTGTTGTTGAAGAGTATAGTTTTCTACCAACTTTATAGAATTCTCACAAGTTCTGATAGACTTGTCTTCTGCTCTTGGACAAGAATTCCCCAAGGAGATCATATGGGAACATGTATAGCCAGTCTCTCCTCAGAGAGGAAAGGTTTTATGGTAGTTTGAAAGAATGACCCCCATAGGTTCGTAGGGAGTAGCACTCTTAGGAAGTGTGGCCTTGTTGAAGTGGGTGTGGTTTTGTTGGAGGAAGTGTGTCACTGGGGGTGGACTTTGGGATCTCGGAATCTCTTCCTGCTGCTTGCACTGTCGTGAATCTGCAGCACCATGTCTGCTTACAAGCTGTCATACTTCCCACCACAGATAATAGATGAAATCTCTGAACTGTAAGCCATCCCCACTTAAATGTTTTCCTTTAGAAGACTTCTCATGCTCATAGTATGTCTTCACAGCAATAGAACCCTAACTAAGACATGTTTGTTTGGGCTCTCAGTTTAGAGGTTTCAGTCCACAATACCTTGACCTGTTGTTTTGGGCCTGTGGCTAGTGACATAGGGTGAAAGTCCATAACCCAGGAAATTGTTCAACGCATGACAGGAAGCAGAGACAGACAGATGGGGGTGTGTGTCCTAGGATACAACTATCCCCTCTTTGGGCATACCCCACCAAGATCTAACTTTCTCCTACTACATCTCACCTACTAGAGGTCTCAACATTTCTCAGTAGCACCATAGATTAGAAACCGAACCTTTAACTCACTTTGGTTGACTTTTTATTTATTTATTTGTTTGTTGTTTGTGCTAGACTCTCAGCCTCTTGTAAAGAAGGTCTATGCTGTTTAAAATCTTCTCTTTGGAGTTTATTCCGGTACCCTGCATGCATGGAGGGAGAATCCAATCAATGCATGACTGCTGAAGTGACAGCACTTGGTATGGCTCTCAGCTTGTATTAAGGGATCAATGAAGTCTGGCTTCCTTCTTTGGTTGCTGAGCAAGTTCATGAGACAGACAGGCAAATCTTGACATTTTGTTCCCTAAACCGATTAGCAAATCTTCTTTACAAGGAAGATTATTGAGAAACTGATTATAAAATGTCTTTAGTTCACAAGCAAAAATAGCACTTAAATAGAGGTTACATTACACAGCTGAGCTACCTTTGTTTCCCAAATTATCCCTGCTTCAGACAGCCTTTGTGTCACCTCCCCAGTCTTCAGTTTCAGTATGTTTTACACAAAGGAGAAACTCTGAGGATACAGCCATCAATATTTCTCAGTAAGAACCTTGACTCTTCTATAATTAAATTGCCCTCTTGTGCTAATTTGTGTGCATGCCTACAATATTCCTTTTTCCAATTAAATACATTACTCTTTGACGATGGTTAAAGAAGTAAAAGGGGAAAGAATCAAACTGGCACTTCCCACAGTTAAGATGTTTTTCCCCTCAAGGGATTTGGGACATGGCAACTTCTGAGATGATGACAGCTATACTGTGGGAATGGCTATGATGGGTGCAGTTTTTTATATTGGCACCTGTCACTGATGCGGCTTGGAAACTCTTTTGAAACTGCAAAAGAAGCCTGAATGGCATGTCTGTCTTATCACAAATGTGTGGTCTAAAGTTTACCTCACATAAAACTAACTGCAGAGAATCACTGAACACCAGAGGAGAGTGATCATGAGCTTGTCATGGTCTTACCCATTGGTGGTGTGGAGTTGAAATGCTGGAGTTTGATACAAGGAAGTCCTGTTTCTTCAGCATAACACGAGAGCGCTCAGACCTTCGATGGAGTTCTAGACCCTCTAACCCCAGCTCCAACATGATGAAAAGATGGATTGCATTTAAAACTTGAGATCAAATGTGGTAGAAAGTGGAATCGTTCTTTTAAAAAGGCCTTTGAATTCGTTTCTGAATGCTGGTGAATCTTGGCAATTGATTCTGATCACCCTCCCCATGATACATTTTATTTTTCCATCTTGACCTTCTCAGTTATTCTGTTTCCCATTTAATAAAGACAGATTTCCTAATTCTTCTTTCATTACTGTTGGCCTCTCGAGTCTGATTTAGCCAGAATGGCTGTGATAATATGCAGACTTTAATAGGGAAGGGAAATAGCTAATTACACATGTTATCAGAGGATGCCAGGAAGTGCCTGGAGAAAAGATACATCTGTAAATCCCAGAAACAACCTCTGCCCAGAATATCAAGCCTGCAAAGATAAACTAAATGTGTAGCAGATGTCAAGGTCTCATCTGCAAGAAAGTGTCTTCCTTTCAGGGTCTTCAAACAAACAGTCTTCATTGTTCTTTTAGGATATCTCAACTTGTTATATAACTTCTGAAAAATATTAATGACATAAATCTGTCTCCCAGGTTGGAGGATTATATAATCACAGAATTTAGTGTAACATTTCCACCTTAATTGAATTGAATTCTTTACATGTGTGGTATGTGAAGGTATGTATGGTGTTCACATGTGTGTGGATAGTCGTGTGTGTGTGTGTGTGTGTGTGTGAGAGAGAGAGAGAGAGAGAGAGACAGAGACAGACAGACAGACAGAGAGACAGAGAGAGACAGAGAGAGACAGAGAGAGACAGAGAGAGAGTGTGTGCTTGTGCCGGAGGCTGCTTGATGCTTGGAGTCTTCCCTGGTAACTCTTCGCTTTATTTACAGAAATGGGGTCTCTCCCTGACTTAAGACTTCTGCTACCCCAGCTGACCAGCTCATGGGAATCACCTGTCCTTGTCTCCCAAGCACTAGACTTACACCAGGCAGCCACTGTGACCCTCAGGCTTATGCAGCAAGAGCTTTATCTACGGATCCAGCTCCCCAGCCTGGGACTGGAACTGTCAATATTTTCTATGATGTTGACCAAAGGAAGTGCCAATTCAAAGCAGACAATGTAGAAAATATTTTGGCACCTCCCACCATCTTACCTGGCCTATGATCCTACCCTCCCTCTACTTTCTTCTTATAGTGCTGGCTTATATTTTTCATTCATACTCATGTGTAAATTCACTCACTGGATAGGAGATGGTTTTTGAACAATGAAGCCAAGAAACTCATCTCACTAAGAAAAGGTAAGGCCAGCATTTATAAGCTTGGATCAGAACACATAGCTACTAAGCCATGGAACGATATTGATTGACATAGTTTTCTTTCTAATCAGTCTTGATAGTTTTAATTTTTTTGCACTTAGGTATGATGGTGAATGCTTATAATCCTAGCATTTGGGGAGTGAAGGTAGGAAGCTCAGTAGTTCAGCCTGAACTATATAAAACCCTGTCTCGAAACAACAACAAAACCATCAAAATTATATTTTAAAATGTTCATTGGCAATTTCATATATGTGTTTTGTTCTACTTTTCACTTCCACTTTTCTTAATTACCTAGCTGGCTAATTAGATGATAGATAAAAATAGAGTCTAGTTACCGCTTTCAGGGAATGGGTGTAGATGCGTGGGCAACCTCTCAAGGGCTGAAAGCCTAAAGAAAACTGACTCTCCCTCTCTGAGGAGCCAACAGTTTCCAATGGCAGCTCATTCAGAGGCAGGATTATATTTGGACTGACATTATGCAGGTCTTGTTCATGCAGCCACAGGAACTGTGACTTACTGTGTTCAATGACCCTGTCTGATCTGTCAAATATTCTTTCACTGCACATCCACTGACTCTGGATCTTTTCTTTTCTTTTCTCTCTTTCTTTCTCTCTTTCTCTCTCTCTCTCTCTCTCTTTCTTTCTTTCTTTCTTTCTTTCTTTCTTTCTTTCTTTCTTTCTTTCTTCCTTCCTTTCTTTTTTCCGGAGCTGAGGACCAAACCCAGGGCCTTGAGCTTGCTAGGCAAGCACTCACTGACTCTGGATCTTAAATCTTTCCATTCCCTCTTTCCCTATGGTCTTGGAGCCTTGGGAGGAAGAGTATTCTATAGATGTACCATTGAGAGCTGAGCACATCACATACTCTTATTCTTTGCAATTGATTACTTTCCAAATTATTCTCCATATACTTCAAAAAGAAGCTTCTCTGATGAAAGTGGAAATATAGACTCATCTATGGGTATTAAAATCAGAATGCAGGTATCATTAATACTATAGCCATTGAACAGGATAATATTATTTTGTTCTACCCTAAGGTCTATCACTTAACCAACCATGGATTGTTATCCCAGTTAATGGTGCCAAAACATAGTTTAGAATGAAGTTACTTGAACTAGATGTTCAGCAACAAATTGACTTAGTGCTAAAAGAAGAGGGCAGAATATCAAATGGAAACAAGTGAGAAGAAGAAATTACTATGGTTACATCAAACCATTCATCTATTGTTGGAGTAGCTATGGTCTTGTTGGAGAAAGTAGGTCAGTGAGGGTGGGCTATGAGGTTTCAGAAGCTCAAGTCTGGTCCAGTCTCTCTCTCTCTCTCTCTCTCTCTCTCTCTCTCTCTCTCTCTCTCTCTCTCTCTCTCTCTCTCTCTCTCTCCCTTCTACTTGCAGATCTGGATGTAGGACTCACAGGTACCTCTCCAGCACTATGTTTGCCTGCATGCCAACATGCTTCCTGCCATGATGACAATTCTGAGGTTAAAGGAAGCAAGTTGAGCCGAAGGATTCACATCCAGACTTGTACTATGGTTCCATCACATACCAGCTGTGACTCATACTTCACTTGACCTCTTAGAGCCTTTCTTCCTCATTCATGAAATAGAGATGCTAGGGATAAGCTAGAAGTTTAATAAATTTCAACTACTGTCATCATAGGAGCAAAGTAGGATAATGCCTACTATGATTGACACTGAGAGTATGACAGAACAATTTAAATCTCAGTGGCTGGACATAGTGAAAGCCTATAGCCATGTCTTATAGTCCAGATAAGAGAGTATGTGTGACCCAGTTGCAATCACTGATTTAAGATCTAGCACCTACTTTCTAGTATGTGTCTCCATCACCCTCTAAATTCAGTCACCAACTGGGAAAAGGAGACTGAAGGAAAGAGCAGTGAGGAAAAAGTTTGAACCAGTTTGGACCACCTTTGCTCAGAGGTGTATAGTTACTGGAACTCATTCTTTTCTTAGTAAGAACCCGTCACCATGTGCAGAGGTGGAAAACACTGTGTAGTCACGTATACAGGAAAGCAAGGCAACCATAGTATATGGAAGGCTTTTGTAGTCACAATAATATCTGTCCTGGAAAACTGAGCTGAGAATCATGTTAATGTCCTATGCAAAACAGCAGCTGACGCACAGTTTATTGTTTATTATTATTATTATTATTATTATTATTATTATTATTATTTGTCTCAGAGTGTTCTGTTAGTGTGAGGAGGTACATTGTAGATTACTGTTTGTATTTTCTGTTCTTTCATGAGGAGTAGATAATGTATTTAGGTGATATCAAGTAAAACTTAGTCAAATAAAGGCTAGAGCCTGTGATTGGGCAGTGGAAGGGGAAAGTTGAACTGAAACTTTTAGAGAGGGTGAGAAGGAGGAGAAGAAGGGATGAGAGACAAAGGACCAGGGGAGAAGAAGATGGAGGAAGAAGAACCAGGACCACGTGGCCTGGAGGAACTGCAAGCAGATTGGCATTTCATAGCTGGACAACAGAGTAATGAAATAGTGTATTTGTCTAATCTACGTGTGTAGCTTTTCATTATATTATTGAGTTGTGTGTTCTTTGTACCGCATTTTGGGGTTGGAGATTTATCATGATAAATCTAGTGTTTTCATTTCTTGAGGCTGAGGGGATTTGACTGAACTGTAGCTGGTGTTCTGCAGGCCAGCCACAGGGGGTGGATTCGAGCCACAGCTCCAGGCATTTCAGGAAAAAATGGTTTGGTTTTCTTAGCAAGCTAGCCTTCGGAACCAGGGCCAGAAGGCCTGTTTAGAGCTAGCCATTGGGGGGTTGGGGGGTGGGGGGGCGTGGGGGACTGCTGATTCCGGACTTAGCAGGATTTAGCTCAGGTTCTTTTTAAAATACATGCTACAAGGTACCATGACAATGGCAACTCTTACAAAGGAAAGCATTTAATTGGGGCTGGCTTACAGTTCAGATGTTTAGTTCATTGTCAACGGAACATGGTGGCATGCAAACAGACTTGGTGTTGGAGAGTCGTTGATAGTTCTGCATCTGAATTTGTAGGCAGCAGGAAGAAAGAAAGACAGGCTTTAGGCCTTCCTTGGGCTTCTGAAACCTCAAAGCCCAGCCCCATTGACATACTTCCTACAACAAGGCCTTGTATACTCCAACAAGGTCACCTATCCTAATCCCTTCAAAGAATGCCACTCTCGGTAGCCAAGCATTCACTGCTTATGGCAGTCATTTTTATTCAAACCACCACAATGTTTATCCATAAAGGTAGCCATTGTCACCCTGGATAAATATAGCAATCATTGTTATACACTCTAATTACTGAGATAAGGGAGTTAGTTTCTTAGAGTGTGTCCATAAGAAAGCTTTGCTCCCAAAGCCTTCAGACTTGAGGCTGAGACAGGGCGTCCACACCTCTTTCCATTGGTAACCAGACTGGGTTACAACACAAAACAGTGTCCAGGATCCCACAGAAGCCATCAGAATCCTGGAGAATAGAAACTACCAAGCAAGAAAGAAAAACTGCATGCTGACCTGATTCATAACTTAGGGGTTTTCAAATATTGTCCCTTTGGCAGTATAAAAAGACCTTACCCTGAACTTAGTGTTTAGTGACTATTAGAATTGATTAGCGATTTGAATTCCTCAAGTCTTTGCGTTCTCCTTTGTAAAATGAGGATAAGGGTTGTGCTGAAGACTAAATGAGGCAGGAATGCAAGACGCTTGTAGCAGGCAACTGGGACGTGTAAATGTTACATTTATAGTCCTAATCTGATAATTACTTCTATTACCTTTCTAGTCCTAATTTGATTAATTACTTCTATTGCCATCTATGTAGTAAATTAAATGTTTATGTTTTCACCATGAAAGATGTGTGTTAGCACATGTCTGGTTCTATGCAGTGAATTAAACTTTACATCTTCTTTGATATTTCTTATACATACATATGCCATATAATTATTTTGTAACTTAGACATAGAAAGTCAGTAAGTAGTAGTAATCAAATAAAATTATTATTATAATGATATGCAATAATAAAAGTTACATGAATATGACCTCTCTATCTCCAGCTCTTTGTCTCCTTGCCTTCTCTCAAAGTATGGAATTTTATACCTAATATTTTTATTTCACACTGATTATGAATTATTGAATCCAGGAAGAATGGGAATTAATTACAACTGTCTCAGTGACTGTGTATTTAGTGAAAGGTAGCTACCTCATGGTAGGAAAAGCCTGTCTGGGCCTTTCCTGCCTTTGCCCCTTGCTGACAAGGTATGCATTTGGGGGCAATTTGTGGTACCACTCTGTGTGTTTCCTTACCTAGAAACCACAGGACAAAGGTTTATGGGAAATAACTCATTAATGTATTCAGCATCAAGAGAAAGCTGATACCTGTTCCTTCTGGTGAATTTTCAGGGACCTTACAAATTTAAATAGACCTCAGATTAGATGTGATACATACAAATCAGATTGATTGCATAATTTGGTCCTAATAAAGGTATTAACCATTTTAATAAACTAATAAATTAATAATTAGCTGTGAGTAGCCTAAGGCCTGAAATATAAGAGCTGCAGAATAATTGAATTCTGCTATTCAATTGAATGGAAAAAGGAGGAGTGAAAGAACAAAGGTGGCACTTGATGCTGTCAACAAATGTCACCAACAACACATAGTAGCCAATTATAAGTTAATATGAAGACCAGGCAATTGCGGTTTTCCCATATTTTTCATTCTTTTCTCAGACAGCAACTTGTAGATGACTACTCAGAAAAAATCAGAAAATTGGGCTTCCTGACCTGAATGAGACCAGGACATCTTGAAAGAGCTGAGAAAGAATATCTGTCAGAGCCTTGCCAACTCTGCTCTTAGTCACCTTTTGATCTGAGAAATAAAGCAAGACCCCTAGGGATGGTTCAAAAATTTGGGGTGCTATGTGTATTGCCCCACGTGTAGTTATACACTGTCTGGGAGAGCAAGCAGCAGTCTGGTTCCTTAATCTGGTAATGAAGAGAAGACATGGGAGCTGAAGTGAAATCTTGACCTACTAAGACATTTTCAGTGATTGGTTCCATCTGTTCAAAAACATGTACCATAGAGATTATGTAGGACAAAGGGATTCAGAAGGAGGTGGGGCTAAGGAAAACACAGGAAAAGAGAAGAGGAAATGGATCTCCATTCATCCCCAGGAGTCTGTCATGTCCCACCCAGTCTCTTCTAAAGATGAGCTCATCTGCTCTCAAATAACACAGAACTTCCTGCTATTGCAAGTCACCTACACTTAGGCTGAGAGCCTCTTGTTATATGTGCTTCTTAATAAAAATAAGTGAGATGGATAATTAATTAATTTTATACTATGATATACATTCAAGACTACTGTGCTTTCACTGTCCACTTATGATCTAGTTGGGTATAATTCAGTACCAGGGAATACAGTGCTAATCTGTTTTTTTTTGTATTGTTTTGTTTTTTGTTTTGTTTTTTTGTTTGTTTGTTTGTTTTTTTTTTTTTATCTTGGAAGCCTAAATTCAGGTTACTTTACCCTCTTAGAAAACTTGATGTATACAGGATACAGGAAATACGTGATCTAGTCACTTCCCCTTGAAGAAGGAATCTAGTGCCAGGGGTTTGGCAGAGACTGAACACAGAGCAGCTGACTCTGCATTGGTGAGGCCACCAGCAGTTCAGCAGTCATAGAGATGCACAGCTAAGGGAAGAAGATGTTACAGATGCTACACATTCAGGGATGCCATTTGGGAGTACAAGTAAAGGGCTGTGAGGCAGGATTTGTTGTATCAAGAAAGTGTGGTTCCCAAGGGAGGATGTCATTAGCACATTTGAATAATTCTGTATTTCTGCAGAGAACTGTAACCCATTACTCCAGGATGAGGAGGGACTGTTTCCTGCTCTTGATGATGCAGATGTTTAAGGAGAAGACCTTATGAGATAGCAGAGTTCAAGGCAACTTGCTAGAGTACCATTTCCTGCCTTCCTAATCATCAGCAGGCCTCAAAACAGAACATAATGTGGAGCCTTAATTCACGGGTAGTGCATGGTACTGTAAGAGTCCATCGGGAGACCCCCACTCAATAAGGCCACAGAGACCGGAATCGCTGCAATCCACAAGAGGTTTATTGTTCTAGCGTACATTGGAGTTCCCCAGCATGCAGGCAAGAAGAGACCCCGAGCTCACAAACCACACGCTTTTTATGAACATTTTGGCGGGGAATTCAGTGGTCGCCTGAGTTGGACGGTTGCGATTGGTTACCCAGCAACATTTAAAATTATTGGTCAACTCGAATGGGAAGGTTGTCTCCTACGTTTGGCCCTGTCCTGCCCATCTTGTAGAATTTGTGGTATTTCCTGGCATTGTCTTTTCTCCAAGTCACTTCCCTCTCTGTCCTCACCCTAGGCAGGGTGGTTCCCTGTTTAGGTCATTTCCTTATCTGTTCTTCCCCCAGGCAGGGTTCTCACAGTACACTACCTGTACACAGCTCCATCAAACAACATTCCCATCACATTCTATAACAGAAATCCCAGAACTCCTGAATATCCTGATTGCAGAACATAAAAACAACTAGTGTTGCATTGAGGCTATGATTAAATATTTATCTTTTTACAATAGTATTTCTCTACTGTTTAAATATTGTTTTATTCTAGAAGATGGAAGATTAGATAATATCTGTTATTCTAAGCATGGTTCCTAGGTATTCCCTGGAAGCTTCTTTGAAATTCCAGTTCTTAGGTTAAAAGTACTGCATCCAACTCACAGAAAGATGACCAGGAACTCCTGCTTTATCAAGCTGTTTTAACAGTGATTGCCATGTTTGCTAAGGATTTAAAACTGCTTTGAAGGATCTCATGACAGCTGGTTGTAACCCAAATTACACAGAATGGAGAGGATGGAAATGAGGAAGAGTGGAAAGTAGCAAGTAGTACTTTACTTCTCTTACTCCAGCCACTGGAACAGCTAAGCCTGTGTCTTTAAATGAGTGCCTCTCAATGCGTGTGTTGTAACCCTTTGGAGTCATATATCACATATCAGATACCCTGAATATCAGACATTTACATTATCATTCATGACAGTAGCAGAATTAGTTATGAAGTAGCAAGAAAATAGTTTTGTAGTTAGGAGTCACTATAATAAGGAACTGTCACAGGATTAGGAAGATTGAGAACCACTGCTCTAGATAAAAACCTCCACTTTTTGGAACTGATAGAGATGGATGGAAACCATTGCCAAGATAGTTAGATGGTCTTGTAAAGTAGTAGGAAAAGTGGAACAATTTTTAGGTAAAACCCTTTCATTGAAGAGATGTAAACATGCAGACCAAGTTTACGGTAGTAGACTACAAAGAGAGAGGTAGACAAGAAATCAAAGACAAGTTTGGTTTATGGCAATGAACCAAAGTTGCTGACAAAGCAGAATCAAGTTATGATGCCTTATGCTCAGGGCAGGTCCCCAACAAGGCAATCTTAAGGTATCTTACCTGGGAGACATTAGGGAGAATATAGTTGTCCTCTCTTGCTCAAAATTTCTGTTTCTACTATGGTATTAGTTACCTATAGTTAACATAGAACAAAAATATTAAATGGAAAATTCCAGCAATAAATAATCTATAAATTATAAATGGCACACTGTTCTGAGCTGAGTGATCAAGCCTTACTCTGCTCTGTTCTGTCCCACCCAAGGATGCAAGTCACTTCTTTGTACAGAGTATCCACACTATATCCTACCAGTCCCCAGTCACTTGCCAGCACTATCAACTAGCAGACTGACTACTGCAGTATCACTGTGCTTGTGTTCATGAAACTCTTTTATTAGTAATGTTTCCAAAGTGGAAGCATGAATGTTGTCGATTTGGGTGTATCTAAGAGGAACCATGAACTGCCTCCATTAATAAAAAGTTAAAGATCATAATAGGCACATAAGTATGGGGAAAATAGACTATGTATGTACATGCAACCAAATTTATATAGTTTCTGGAATCTACTAGAGGTCTAATGGGTCTGTGGAGACTGTTTGATTCATGGTGTTTTAGCTAGGTCATTTTAAGGCAGCTCTTCAATAAGGAGGACTGGTTTGGGCTGCCATACTTTATGGTATAACAACATGGAGTCATAAAATCAGTAATTCCTAAGTCTGACAAGAAACACAAAAAATAAGAGGTTCTCTGACAGTGATGGCCTCCTGATTTTATTTTAAAACTGTCTTCCAATGCTCAAATATTTCTTTTTTTCTTTCTTTTCCTTGCCATGTAAACTTAGCAGGCTGGAACCCACCATGAACCCAGGCTTGGTTCTGAGCTTATGGCAGTCCTGGGGCCTGCCTGAAGCACCATGCTTCACTCTCATATAATTCTTTTATTTATGGTGACCATCAAGTGTCAAAAGCACAGCTATAATGCGGACATATTGTTGCAATGGAGCATCAATTTTATCTCTCAAATTCTATAGCTCGGTTACCTGGAACGAAGAGAAATAATTTATGAATTTTGTCAACTTCAGCATCCTTTTGATTGACAGTATATGACACTTATTTAGAATCATTTATATATTATTTTCATTACAATCAATTCAAGACAGAGATATCTTAATTTATAACAACATTTTGTCATCAGACCATTCTTTACCACGATTTATATTTGTATTATTATCTCAAAAACAAGTAACTTTTCCTTCAATGTTGTTTTCCAAATTGACTTGGCAATTCATTTATATCAATATCAGATATATGTTTTAACAGGAGAAGTTTCCGAAGCTTTGTTACAAGATTATAAATTAGGTAGTGACATGAAACACTGGTGAAATAAAACGAACTCATTGTTCATTTGAAGCATCTGACGGTTGGAAAGCTCTAACATATTAATAGTTACTACTTTACATATTTATAGTCACAAGAAAATCTGAAATAACAATAAACATTTATTCTAGATGTGTGAAAATTGGGACTAGGGAGATAATTTAATTGGTAATGCAAACAGAGGAACCCTAGAACCTACACGCATTTGTAATTACAGTTCTGAGGAAGCAGAGACATGCAGATCCCTGGGGTCACTGACCAGCCAGCCAGGTCTACTCTATTTCGTGAGTTCCATACTGGTGTAAGACTCAGTCTTAAATGAGGTGGACGGTACCTAAGAAATGACTCACACACATGTACACACGCATGCGTGCACGCGCACACACACACACACACACACACACACACACACACACGTGCATGTGCGCACGTGCATGCGCAAGAGAAAGAGACAAATGGTTTAAATGTAATGACTTTTTATTTGATCTAAATGGCAAGACATACTTCTCAGTGGTTGCAATTAGACTTTCAACTGCACTGTGTGTGCTTCTTCAGTCTTCAAGCACACTCTTCTCAAAATACAGTCTTCAGTCTGTTAAAAGCTCAACCTTATGTCATCTGGAAAGGCAAGCAGGGTTATTCATTCAAATATGTGGCCTACTTGCTGCTCGGATCTTGAGTGAAGGCAAAACATACAAAGTGGAAAAGAACTGTGAATCATCTATCAATATAACCGTTAGGTACGATCTCTCCTTAGAAAATGAACTCTGGAAAACACACACCTACAAGTGAGCAGAGGCCAGCAAGGAACTCAGTCTTTCCTAAACAAGCCAGGTCTCTGTTATTTCATTTCCACTTGTACCTTTCTCTATAGAAAGGCCTTCCGAGCCTTAGAGGTCCAGGTAAGACTAGCCCCTTCCCTTGACATGTTATGACCCAGTATCAGTCCCAAACTGTCTGCATTCTCAGGGCCACCTCCAACCCTAACTATCTGGTTCTTCAGAAAAGGTTTTGCTGATGTTGTTGTTGTTGTTCTTTTAAACTGATTTTGATTTTCTTATAAGCTTGGAATGAAACAAAATCCGATCTATTTCTGACTACCCCAAACAACCACGTGTACGGCTGATGTTAGTGACGAATTCGAGTGTGTATGGTGTGTTGACACAACTTATATTGTAAGCAAGGGCAGCTTCAGTGTTTCTTATGTTCCTATCTCAAATTCCTGGAGCTTCACCACAGTTTCTAGGCTTGACATCAAGAAAGGAGTGGGTTTAGCAATGTGGTCTTCCTAAAGGTAGGAGCAAGCACTCCCCAGACTCTGACCCTCAGTTACATGGTCAGTCTTCACCTCTTTTCTTTTTACCTATGGGCATTTGCCCATGTTTTAGTTACTTTTGTATTGCTGCAGTAAAATACCAAGCTCAAGGCAACTTAGAAAAGAAAACAGTTAATTTGGCTCAAGGTTTGAAAGGGTTAGAGTAGAGAAGAAACAGCTAAGAACTTGCATATTGATCCACAACCACAAAACAGAGAGAAAACACTGGGCATGCTGTGAGGTTTTTGAAACCTCCGAGCTTACCCGCAGTGAGATACCTCCTTCGACAAGATTATTCCTCAAACAGTTCCACCAATGGGAACTAAGTACTCAGATCTAGAAGCCTATGTATGATGCCATTTTCATTCAAATCACCAGAGCCCAATAAAGGTCTCCAGGAAGTTTCTGTCCATACCCCACTCCTGCATGCATTGATAGAGACACTGTGAGCCCCAGCCCCAAGCACAGCTATGCATAAGTCTCTTAGATTTACATGTGAGTATGCCATGCTGCCTCGTTTGTTTTAGCTTGGTTTCTTAGATGGCTGTGAACATGGGAGAGGGCTCTGGTAAGGCTAGAGACTTGTAAGGAGAGAGTAGAGAAAAACCGATCACCCTGAAGACACTGTGAAAATACAGTGATGAAAATGAGGGAATAGACAGAACTAAATGGGGTTTTCATCAGATTTTGGGGGTTTTTGTTTGTTTGTTTGTTTGTTTGTTTTTGTAATTTGCTCTTTATTTATCAAAGCAAAACACCTAGCTTGTACTTCTCAGTACAGTTAACACATGTTCGGCATGTTTCTGGGAGACAGAATCTTAGAGGTAGAAAGAGGACTCACAGTAAGGGACAGAGAAGCTGGAGGGGTCTTGGGAGAACACAGCCTGGTAGTATCACAGAGGTGAACCCAGTGTTCCTGCCCCACAGGAAAGAAAGATCACCCCTGGGCAAAGTTTCCATAGAGGCTGATTTCTGCTGTGCGTTCTGCTGAAATTAAGGAAACTTTCGTACTCTTTGTTAGGTGAGCTGCCTGTAACTTAGCAACAGTAGTTATGCAAGGCCTTTTTAGAATAGATATTAGCCAAAGTAATAGTCCATAAACATTAAATCTGCCGTGGTAAGTGTGCGGTTGTTTAAGAAAAACACATAAGTCTTTATATGTATTCTACCTAATAAAATAAATATGAAATCAAACAAAAATCAAGGACAATCCAGATTTATATGAAAAATTAAAAACACTGGTTTATAGAACTTTCTGAGGTATTAGTTTTCACTTTCACTTTCCTGATGGATTAAAAGAGAAATAACCCAAGGGAGTGCGCTGTAGAATCATTACCACGAGCAGGAGACTGCGATGCTGATGGATGCCACGATAAATAAAGACTAACGTTTCTTCTTTTTCTTGGTTGAAAGAAAGCGATTGTGGAAAATGCTAGGCAAAAGGACTGACGGGTAGTAGCTACAGAAGTAAGTGGAATGACTGTGATACATGAAATAATCCTGTTTGACCGAAAGAATTCAGAAACCTGGAGTAAGAATAACTTCCGAATAGCTTGCCTGGTGTATACATACATACATACATACATACATACATACATACATACATACATACATACATACAAACATACATACATACAAACAAATACGTGTGCACAGCCCCCACTCTTTCCCAAGTACCCCCTCGCACAGTCCCTCCTCCACCCCTCCCCTGCACCTCTGAGAAGTGGGAGGTCGCCAGACCTGAGTACTAAACCCACCCTGGTTCCAGTGGAATAGTACCTAGATATTAAAAACAAGAACATCATGAAATTTGCAGGCAAACTGATGGAACTTGAAAATATTATCCTGAGTGAGGTAACCCAGACTCAAAAGGACATTCATGGTAGATACTCACTTATAAGGGGATATTTGCCATAAAGTACAGGATACCCATGCTACAATCCACAGACCCAAAGAAGCTAAATAATGAGGGGGAGTGTTTCACTCAGAAGTGGAAATGCTATTGACATCAGTAGTAGTTGGAGGCAGGGAGCTAGGTGGGAGGGGGATGGGGAGGGGAGTGGCGGGGTCAGGTGGGAGAACCAGATGTAACCTGCTTATTTCTAAGTTCCTGTGGTGAGCACGTCAGTCACGCCATGTGGTTCTCAGGCTGCTGCTCTTCTTTCCCCTCTGGAATCTTAGGTCTGGGCTCCATCTGCATTTCACATCCTGGTCCAGTATGGCCGCTCCAAATTTTCCCACTTCACACTTGTATTCACTGGTTTTCAGTTGCAGAGAAACTGATTTCGCTCTATTCCGATACAAATATCCATATTCAATATATGAAAGGCTATTGGTCATAGGCAAGGCTAAAAACAGGACGAAACTGTATCAAATGGCTCTGTTTCTCTCAGCACCAATACCCGTCCTTCTTTCCTTCCTTGATTCACCACTCCCCTTTCCTAAGATTATGTCCCAGGCAAGGCAGGTAGGTCAAGGTCCAGGATCGCAGGTTGAACAGCGGCACTGTCTAGCAGTGCTGGATGTGGCTTCCTATGGTCCACTGAGATGGAGGAATAGAGAGAGTATTTGCTGCCAGAACACCACAAGGGAGAAACAGTGGGATGGCCATGATTGAGCTCTTTCCTTTCGTAGAGGGATAATGAGGGCATCCATCAGTCACTGTTCCACAGCAATTATGAAGTCCTGCTGGGTAGGATTAGCAAGGCCCCCTGCTCTGCTGGAGCAGTTTGCTCATCTCAGAGTTCTGGGCCCCCGGGAGGTTTCTTCCCCACTGGCTGCACACTGACTTTCTTTTTCCTAGGATGCCATTACCAGTGAGCAGACAACACTTGGCAGAAAGCTACAATTTCCCTACATTCCTTTTCCCAGGACAGCTCCTTGCAGTCTGCCTTACACAGCCTGTCAGATGACAACTTGATCATGGCTTTGCCTCTGCATTACGAATGTCAATCGTTCAGGTGATAACAGGTGGCTCCTTACTGCCTATCACTCCATCTCCCTCCTCCAAAGACAGGTTTGAGATGTGTATGAGAAGATGCATCTATGTGAAAAGACCCAAGCGAGGTTTATCATGAAATCTAATAAATTGAAGTAAGTATAACAAAATAAAAAAATAAGTTCATGGAATGGGAAGATGAAAAATACCAGTTTGCCCTAAATATAGCCATAATGTAATTTAAATCACAGTCTAGTATGATTCTTTGAAACCTAAATTTGTACCCTTATGAATGAATATATAAGAACTGGCCAAACAAAGTTATGTGAAAAGAGGAAACATTTTTAAAAAAGATTTATTGTGTGTATGTGTGTGTGTGTGTGTGTGTGTGTGTGTGTGTGTGTGGTTGTGAGCCACCATGTGGTTGCTGGGAATTGAACTCAGGACCTCTGGAAGAACAGTCAGTGCTCTTAACCACTGAGCCATCTCTCCAACCCCAAGAGGTAACTTATTACACAGAAACTTGAACATGCATCTGTATAGTGGCATTATTCATGTTACCCAAAGGGGGAAATGATTTAAATATCTAGCAGTAAGAAAATGAAGGAACAAAATGTAGCATATTCATATGAAGGAATGAGGTTCTGATAAACGCATCTCACATACACACACACACACACACACACACACACACACACACACACACACACCAGAAATCTTTAGTTACAGCAGCAGGTAGAGTGGTAAGATTAGATGTTCTCAATCACCATCTTTTAATGCTTAGCCTCATGTCATGTTTTATTAAGGCTTCGAGCAATTCCTGTACTGAAATATGTGTTCCATCTATAATTTTTCCACTTAGTTGGAATTAACTTATTTATTGCAGTGCTGTGGATCTAATTCGGGGCTTATTAGGACTCACTGCTCTATGGCTGAGCGTCATTTGCAGTGCCCCTATGTTCTGACTCATCTCAGAGTTAATCAGATTCAGGCTGTTTCCTAAGAAAAGTCAGGACCCAGTGGCAGTGAATTTTCATTTACTGATGTAGAAGATCCTTCTATTCTTACAGTGAACAAATGCATGGCAATAGGTAAGCCACAGTCTGAAAGGGTTCTGGCTGGGGAAAGGCAGGGCAGCACCAGCATGTGGCTGGGAGTCCTTTCACCTCACCAGACCAAGAAGCAAAATAGATCAGAAGTCTCACCTGTCTCCAAAACCCACAAGTCCCACACCAAAGACTTATTTTCTGAAGAAGGTTCTATTACTTAAAGATTCTGTAACCTCTCCCAACAGCCTGGCCAACTGGAGAGAAGTATTCAAACAGAAGTACCCACAGGGGACATTTCATATTCTGTGACAACTTGTTGATTTCTGTGGTTAGCATGCTTTGACCGGAGGATCATATTCTCTGTTCCTCCACGCTCTCTGGCTTCAGGGATGAGGTACAGAGTCATGAGATCAGCTTGAATGTGCTCACCTTAATGAGACAAGATATCTCCACCCGGTTAGCTTTAAAGTTCATTCATTCATTTGTTTATTTTTCTTGGAAGTTCAGCAATTTCAAAAGCTGTCTTAATATTTTTCCTTCTGCATGAATAATTGTTATTAGGAAAGTGTAAGCACTTTTGACTAATACCTGTGAGCGTGTTTCGTATTTTTGTGGTTTTGGATTAGACTGATTTCTTTGTTTTATTGATATGAGAAATACTTTTTTTTTTTAACTATTTGTTCCTTATTATCTTCAGTGTCCCCTCCCAACAGTTGTAAAGTTTAAATATTTTAATTTTGAGAAATTTTACTTCATTTTCATAAATTCCACCCTCTCACTTCCTCCAATTACCCTCTGTCTACTACTTCTTAAATTTATGAGCGCCTCTTCTTTAGTTATTATTGTTACACACACACACACACACACACACACACACACACACACACACACATATATATATACACACACACACAATGTATGTATATATATATATATATATACAATGAATGTATATGTATGTGTATAAATGTATATGTGTGTACGTATATGCTATTGAGTCCATTTAGCATTGCTCCTATATTCATGTGTTTAGAAATGACAATTTAGGATTTCAGTGCCTATCAGGGAGCTGGTCACTGCAGAAAACTGATTCTTCTCAGCGACATTAATTGGTACTGCCAACTACAATGTTGAGGTTTCATGGGTACAGCTTTCTTGTCATGTCTAGAAGAGACTCTCATGCAGCAGGTGTTCTGACCTAATCCTCTTCTAATATTTCTTTTGTACCACCCGAGATTTCAGTAAGACTTTGTTGTATGGATGTGTTGTAGATGTACCAACTGGGGTTGGACATCCTACAGTCACTGACCAATCGTAAGTCTCTGTAACAGTCACTGTGTAATACACACAAGCAAAAATTAGCTTCTTTGATGACCGGTGATAAGCTATACTTAATTGTGGGTATAAGGATAAGTATTTACAACACAGTTAGAAATTATATTGGTTTAGGAAAATAGCAGAAGTATGTTTTCCTTTAGGGTCCATGACATTTTCAGACCCAGGTAAAGTTGACTAAATTTGTAGTATTGGCATGAATTCCCTCCTACGTCCATTTAGACAATGGTTAGTTTCCCCCCAAGATAAATTGTACCTATTGTACCATTATGGGAGTATCTTGCCTGGTCAATCTTTGTTGAGGTCCACAGTCTTTGTAGCTAAGTAGAATTATTGGTGCTTTTCTTTGTTGGTCACTGCCACTGTGAGAGTTAGCATTCAGGGAGGAGGCCTCTAGGTCTGTTTTAGCTTAATCTTCCAAGTCTTGTGTCTGAAATGTGTGGTATCTTCAGCAACAAAGTCTTACCTTCCAATTAATTCTGTGAAGCAACCAAGAGTGATAGGAATGGTCTGTACTCTTTTGAGAGTCTCTTGGTCTCTCCTGACCAACAACAGCTCAGTTGTTGATATAAAAAATGTTCATATATAAGGAAAAGATGTTCTTAATTCTTTTTGCTTTGTTATATTGAATATTAACTATACAGAGAGGTTTGAATATATTTTAAACAAGCATATATTATGACTTTATTTCCCCTATTACTTTCCTTTCAAACATTTTTTGCAATTATTTACTTCTTTATTGCTCATTCATTCATTCCTCCATTTAATGCACATGATGGTCAGAGGACAACTTATAGGAGTTGGTTCTAGCCATCCATATCATCTTCTACTTCTGTCTTTCCATTTTTTACATCCCCAGTACTTTTTATTTTTTCATTCTCTTTCTTTTTCTCTCTCTTACTCTTTCTTTCTTTCCTTCTTTCTTTCTTTTTCTTTCTTTCTTTTTTTCTTTCTTTCTCTGACCTCTAGAGTCTATAAATAAAAGAATGCATAGGTTACTTTGTGGGCCTGGAGTATTTCACATACATGAGTTTTGGAATTTTGCAGTAGAAAATCAATTATCTCATCTCTTGCCTGGATTCTATAATTAACATTTTGCAGCACTTGTGTTCTTTTATATTTGTTCATCTGTCCATCCCAACCATCCGTAGGTCTTGTCTGATTACTGCATTTCACAGTACCCAGGACAGTGTGCCAATACATATTTTATCATGGCTTTGTGCTCTAAAAACTATTAATTACTTACAGGATGCCCTCCTTATGTTAAATAGTGAAATGAATGAATATTTTCTTATGTAATCTAACTTCCTACTAAGATTGAAAACATTATAATTATTCCAAATTTGCTTCCTGTGTGTTTCAGCCAGTGCCCATCACTTCCCCCCTCCTCCACAGGCAACTGCAATTTGAAAAGTTTAGTTTTCTCAAAAGTTAGTTCTGCCCATCTTAGGATGTTGCATAAAAGAAACACATGGAACTTTTTTTTTTTTTTTTTTTTTTTTTTTTTGGAGCTGAGGACCTAACCTAGGGTCTTGTGCTTGCATAGGCAAGCGCCTACCACTGACCTAAATCCTCAACCCCAGAATGTGTTTTTATATGTGTAAAGTTTTTTTTCCCACTCAGTATAGTTTGAGGAGGTTCATTCTAAGTATCAAAAAGCTGTTTTTTTAATTATAAATAGTCCATTATTAAATATTCTACCACATGCTTTATAAATTTGTTTTCTTGTGAATGAAAAACATAGGCCAATTTGTTTATGTCTACTGTATGTAAAACTGTGAGCAACTTTAGATAGGATGCTCTCTGTTGTATTTATATATTTTCAGTCCTTTGGGGTAAATGCAATAGAACAGTGGGGCATACACTTAGCTTTAAAAGAAACTCCTTTTTTTTTTTTTTTTTCTAAAATGGTCCTATAAGTTTGCACTACTGCGGACAATGAAAGGGCATTCCAGTGACTCCACATCTCTCTTGCTATTTGATGTTGTCAGTTGCCTGTAGTTTAACCCTCTGGGTGGTCATGAATGACATCTATTTCATCCTGATTTCCATTTGCATTTGTTGATAAATAATTATGACTTTATTGCTTCAGGTGTTCCCTGGCTATTTGTTTATCTTGAGCTGAGAAATTTTTGACAAAAGCTTAGGCATCTTGTCTGCCCTTTTATCTTATGATCTATAATCCTTGGTAAGGTACACGGACTGTGAATATTTTCTCTGAGGCAACAGCATTCTTATAAGGTCTATTTGCTTTGTAGTGCTGGAGGTTGAACATAGGGCCTTGTTCAAACTGTGTGAGCACTCTATCATTGATCTTCACCCGAGCCCTTTATTAGTTTTCTTAATTAAATTATTTGATGATAAGATATCTGATATTTATGACTACTAATTTATCAATTTTTCTTTAACTATAACATTTTGTTTGTCCTAAAGAAGCTTAGAATGTTATAGTGAATCCCAAAGTATTTCCCTATATAATGTTTTCTAAGAATCATAGCTTTTTAGTTAAATTTGGGTTTCTGACTCAAATTAATTCTGTCACAAAATTAGAGCTGGTATTCATTTATGCTAAACATATTAGTTATTCTCACCCCATTTACTTAAAAGGCTGTCTATACTCCTCTGGCCTACTTTGACAAACACGTGAAGAGTTAAATGCTCGTATTAAGTAATTTTATTTCTAGCTACAAATTTTGTCCCATTGATGACTTGTCAACTCTAAGACATTGTCAATTACTGTAGCTTTACAGTAGCTTAAGTGCTCCAAGTTGGTTTTTTGAATCCACGCTTGTCATCCAGTCTATGAGCATAGTATATCTCTTCATTTTATGGCCGTCTTTAACATCCTTCCGCAATACTTTCTGCTGTTCAGAGTCTTCCTGGTGTTTTGTGAAAAGTTTCAGATGAGTTTGATGTTTCTTTTTGACAGAATCATAAATGATTTTTCAAGTTTTATGTTCTAATTCATTAGTCGTAGTGCATAGACATACTTCTGGATTTGGTACAATGCTGTCCAGTTAGTTTACTAATTCTAAAGTTTTTTACTTGTGAAATGAAATACCCCTTTATATTTAAATGGTTTGTCAGGTTTAGGATTTTGTTATCTCAAGATTAAAGATGTATTTTATTTCCTGATATTCATGTTATGTGTAGATTTTATAATATTACTTGGTTAACATATATTGAGGAAAGATGATGATCTTATGGAAGTATAATTGATGGGTTTAACCCCATTTATTAAATAAGTCACCCACTTTTAGGTTGAATTTGTATTTTCACCCTATCGTCAGTGTTTCAAGAAGATATAGGTCTGATTCTGAAATTTGAGGTTGATACAGGGTTATTTTTTAATCTATAGCTTTGTCAGTAATTAATGGCTTTTAAAATGAGATAACTTGCTTTTTAAATATCCCTGGATAATTCTGGTCACTACTCACTCAGATAAAAGGAACTTAGATTTTTATGAACTCTGTAATTGGAACTCTCATCAAGCTTGCACTGAATTTGCAGATGAATTCATGACTACATACTTTTGGATGTTGAATAGTCCCTCCTGCAGCACAGTCTGCATCGCCTTTAAAAATGTCATTTTGTGGCTTGATAATTTTCTGCATATATTAGCATTATTTTCCTCCTGTATTTCATAATGAACTTACAGTCGGTATCACTGTGAGACCTTTTTAATCTTCTAAGTAGTTATTGGAAAGAAAATTATTTTTTTCATATTTTCTGTCCTCATTATGTTTTCAATGTAATGGGTCTTAATTTAATCAAATTGATAAAATATAAATGTCTTGAATTAGCTGTTCACTTACCTGTCACATTCACAGACATGGAACACAAAGTTGCACTACATCAATGGATTTTTGTGCTCTAAAACCCCTGAGACAGTGTGAGTCCCTGCACTGTGTGTCCATACTTAGGCCACACGTTGCTATATACCAAAAGTGGTGGATTTAAAGAGTTCCTTTCAGGAGAAGTCCAGGGTTTGCTTGCAATGAGTACATTTTACTCACTGCACTTTCCCTTTGTCAAGGAAAAAGTGAACAACTAGCCACACTGCTGTTTCAGCTACTCAGATGGACTCTCACCTCTCAATGACCTTTATGAATCTGGCCTGAGGATTGTAAATTGGGCACATCCATTGATGAGACCCAAAGAATAATAAAACTAGCTTCAACACCTCAGCCATCTCCAGGAAGTAGCAATTGCATTTGAAGAAGTTCAGAAAAATCTCAGTAGATAGAATAAACTAACCGGTTCTCTCTTGGGTACAGAAAGAATGCCAATTTTCAGAGCCTGTCTCCAATCCAGGATGATTAAGAATCTCCACTTTACACTTTTATGACATTTAGACCAAGTCCATTCCCAGTGTCATCAAAAAGGATGAATAGACAAGAAAATGCCCCTATGTGTGTTCTAGTCTAAAAACTGACAACCTGCTCAAATACATTTGGATTCAGAAATATCACCAATTTTCTAAAGTGTCTCACAGGCTAGCCTTTTATTCTCGTAAAACACAATATAACAAGGCTAAATGCAGTGCTCATGTCAGGGTCAAGTGCTCTACTATGTCCTGTCATCCACACAAGTGCTGACAAGCCTTCTACCCAAACCGTCTCAAGATACTGCCAGCTTTCTTCATCTATAGTGTGGGAGGCACTTGGATCAACAGCCCATTTTATTCCTCATAAAGATTTTCTGAAGCAAAATTAGCAAATAATAGAGTCCAACACAATTTCTGCTCTCTTTCTTTCCATATTCTGGAGATGAGACTTGTCCTAATCTCAAATTTTATGGTCAAAACCAGATAAAGATAAATTTTATTAATTTAATAACCTGTAAAAATTCTAAGATGTATACCACGTCTCTCTTCATGTGATATTTATCAATACAATCCCGAAAGACTCTCACTCATTTTAAATTCCATCGTGTAGTCTTTGACTTCTTTAACACTTGCAACTTAACTTTCCATAGTTTTTTGTTTGTTTGTTTGTTTTTGAGACAGGGTCTGCTATGTAAGACAAAGATGGCCCAGGTTCTAATTCCTTCTGACTCAGCTTCCTGTGTGCCAAGATTACAGACTCATCATGCCTACCAGCTGCCTTACTTGGCAACAGTTCATTTAAAACAATATATCTGGTCACAATGCATATTGGCTCAGTCTCTTACTGATGGATCTATAGCTGTAGGTTGGTGTATTCAGGGGACGATGTCCTCTTTTCAGTGTTTCACAATAACTTTCTTGATTCCCAACTGAAAGCTAAAGGAATATGTTTAAAACATACATATTTAAACCTTACTACAAGACAGGTAGTGGCTCTGCATCCTCAATGCCCAGTTAAGTGAGTGTGTGGATTAAGTCAAAAGTAAATAGTAAACGAGGAAGAAAATGCTATAGTAATGGTGGTTGTTCTTGGGAATATACTGTTTTAATCTGCCAGCACTGAGGGTGTGCTATATAGTTTTTGTCAACTTGACACACACTAGAGGCACCTGGAAAACAGGGAACATCAATTGAGAAAATGTTTCTATCAGATTGATGTGTATGCAAGCCTATGGGGGTGGAATTTTCTTTGACTATGGGGCGGGGGGACTAATTCAATGTGGGTGGTACCACTGCAGTGGTAGGTAATTCTGAGTTGAATAAGAAATTAAACTGAGCAAATCAGGAAGGACAAGCCAATAACCATTATTCTTCCATGGTCTCTGCTTTAATTCCCATTCCTGCCCTGAATCCCTTCATGATAGAGCAAGCTGTAAGCTGAAATAAACTCTTTCCTGTACACGTTGCTTTTGGTCATGGTGCCATATCACTGAAATAGAGAATGGGAAAGCAAGGGTGTACTAAGAGGGCTTCCTAGAGGAAACAGTTACCTAACTGAGCCTGATAATTAATGTATTGAACCTGGAGGAGTAGGAAATTGCACAAATCACATAGAATGGAAAGTGAACAGACCAGGGAGACACCCTTATATACATATAGATTTCTGTGTAGCCTTGCGAATGGAGCAAGGAGACATGGGGTTAGTGTGTGCACTCTATCATGAAGTTACTAGAAGCCATATATCAGTTTCTGTCCAGAGGACAAAATAAGGTACTAAAAGGTTTTTTTTTTTTTTTTTTTTTTGGTTCTTTTTTTTGAGCTGGGGATCGAACCCAGGGCCTTGCGCTTCCTAGGCAAGCGCTCTAACCACTGAGCTAAATCCCCAACCCCTAAAAAGTTTTTATACAAAGACTCAAATTAAGATCATAGATGCTTTTGTCTCCACATAAAGAATGAAGAGGCTCTGGTTGGTAACAGATGCTGGTTTAATAAACAGATGTTGGCTATGGGGCAAGTGGGAGAATGATATCAAGGGTGATGATTAGTGTTGTTCCTAGCTTTGTGATTAAGTGTTTTATTTAATCACCAAAGGCAGATTTCTTGGAAGGAAGGCATATAGTATTTAGGATCAGAACTAGGTGGGCTCTCAGTCCTAATGCTTTCTCTCAAGGTATGTGTGCACACTGGAGTTCATTCCAAGTGGCATCTCTGTCTTACTCTATGGCATTTTTGCTCACCTTCTGCTTTTTCAGCTTCCACTAAGAGATAGAAAATGGATCAGAGGATGTGAATAAAGTTTTAGACCCTTCCCTTGGTGAGACTTGACTAATTGCTGCGCCGGTACCTCTGTATCCTACTTGTTGATTGGTCAAGTTTTAGGAAGCACAAAAGCTAAGTGGTGGGCAATCGTGCCAACTTCTCACCTCCCTGTGTGCAGGAACAACTGAGGTCATCAATAGAACCACTCTGCATTTGCTTTAAAAGAATGCGTCCTTATCTTTTATGCACAAATTGTTATAGACATCAGTTTTATCCCCAAATTAAACAGAAATATCAAGACAAATGTTACCATATGCACAATGAGAGGGTTCAGAAGGTTTATGACTTAGGATTTCTGGGGGGGGGGATAGAGCATGCCTCCAGAGTAGTATTTAATATATCTTGAGAGAGCAGAGAAGGGAATTCAACTTGGTCATTTGCTGTTGTTGTTGTTTAAGGCAGTCTCCATGTGTACCTCAAACCTGAGACCCTTCCAATTCAGCCTCCTAAGCTGGTCATTGTGTGGCTCTGCAAACACTCACTGGAACAATCACAGGCTTGCCTATCAGTTTCTCAGCTTATGGACTGCAAGAGGGAGGAGTCTAGAAGTCGGTGAACATCAGAAAAGTGGAGTCAGTATCATATGCAAATTTATATTCCTGAGTTGTACCCCCTACTTTGATTATTTATTTCTTAGTTTCACCTTAATCAAATCATTTGAAAAAAATCAAGGGTTCTTTTCCTTCTACAAAGAAAGGCTAATGCTACTACAACTCCTTGTCACTAACTACTTACTGTTCCTGGGATTACCTGAGACTCTAACCGAGATTGGAAAGCTGTTGGCTAACTACAGACATGTAGATACTGCCCAAAGCAGCATCGAGACTGATCCTAATTTCAGTTTAGTGATTGCTGCTGAGAAGAAACAGATGGTCAGGAAATAAATGTCTGCCCCTCTGGTTTTCAAACAAAGCCAAACAAGAATGAGACATGGAGATAAACAATTGTGCTCTCTACTTTCAGCTTTAGTTCATTTATCTCTAATCTCTTTCCACAGCTCTCATGAAAGGGCTAATGCTGGACCAAATATTTTTCAAGAGTGATGGGCAGGAGTGTTGGAGGGAAGAAGGACAGAGGGCAAGCAAGGTAGAATCCATCCGACAATGAAGCAATCATGTCCAGTCTTTCTCCCCGCTGATGAACACAGTTTTCAAATTCTGACAAGAATCCTTTGGGTTAAATGGACAAATATGCTGACATTTAAGAGGCAGGTCATTAATGTCACCTCTTTTGCTTTTCAGAAAACCAACACAGAGGGAAATTCCCACTGCTGACAGCCAGAATCTTTGAAGTTGTATCACCTGAGCTCTATTTCTTGAAAGTCAGGTGCAGTTTGAAGGGAATCCAGGTGTTTATGAAGAGAAACTTCACAGTGCCCCTACGCCTAGTCCTAATCCACCTATTGCAAGTGCAGGAGGAGGAGAGTACAGGTTATAGCCCAGCCCTGGACCAGCCCAAGAAGATGCTGTTCCACTTCACAGGTCATTGGAAAAGCTCTTGACCTAACGCTGATGGCAGATAATGGGTGAAGACCAGACAGAGCAGAACAAAGGCAGCTGTATGGCTACTTTGCAGGTGATTCTCTCAGGGCGAGATGGATTATTTTCAAAGGAAAAGGTTGGAAGACAGTTACCATGGTTACTCTCCAAGTTCTGAAATGATATAATCAGAAAAAGCTCTTGAGAGAAGAGAGGAGAGGAGAGGTGGTGGGTTTAACACATGTGGGCTGCTGCATTATAAAATTGAGGTGTTTTCTTTTCCTTTCAATGGTGTCTGAAATTTTTAAAAAGAAAGAAAATAGATGAGAGAAAGAAAAATGATGGCAAGGGAGAGGAGGAAGAGAAGGAAAAGAGAAATAAAACAAATAGAAATAAACAAGACAGAGAAACAAAAGGAAAGAAAAGGATTTTCTGCCAGAATTTATCACAAAGAAATTCCCTTGGTAGTTAGAAAGAGCTGTCTGTGGAGTAGAAGCCGGAAGAAGAAGGTTTGATTCTCCACAACTTTGGCTTTTGTGCCTTTTGAAGTTTGATAGAAGGCTTTGTTCAGTGTCTTTGAATTGCTACCACTTATTAGTATATTTGTAATATTCATAATTATATAATGAATTTTGTAATATTACATATTACAAAGCATACTTACCTTGACATAATTGGGTTATTATCATTGTAGCTTAAGATTCAGACACTTTGCTTCCAATGTCATTCTGTTTATAGCAATATAAAATATAATGGTGATGATTTAATTTATATCAATAATGAAACTAGTCACCAGTTTCTTTCTGCCTAAGCAGAATTTAGCCTATTCTGAACAGTGAAACATCATACTAGGAAACAGAATTTATAATATGCTTAGAAACAGGGGAATTTATCATTCTACATCATTGCCTGCCAAGTAGACTCTGAACTCAGCCCCTTTGTTCCTCTTCCTCTTCACACTTGTCAGTAAAGCTCTCTGCCTATCAACAGCATAGTGAGTGTTGCAGAAACACATGCTAGCCTGATTACCCAATTTGGTCCATAGATATGCTGAGTTTCCTTTGCTAAAAAGAAGAAGTATATGTTATACTTACCAAATTCTGCTTTCCCAACAGGCTACTCACTCTTCTTTTTCCCCCCATAACCCCATTGTCTTTCTCAATTTTAACTTCACCTACTCTTATTTGATAAGAAAATGGAATACCTATGAAGACTTTATCTTTAGTACCTTACCCCATCTTCATCTTTATTGATGTGCTGTCTCCGGTGTTTTGAATGTACCCCACAGGCTTGGTTCCCAGTTGGTAGTGCTTTTGGGGGGGGGATTTTGTTTGTTTGTGCAACCTTGAAGGGAGAAATGTACAATTGGGAACAGGCCTTGGGATGTAAGGGCTTGCCGGTTCCAGCTTCGCCCCTCCCCTCATATTTGATCATGTGATCTCTCAGCTCTCTGCTCCTGCTGCCACTTGTTGCAATGCCTCTCTAGCATGATAGATTTTTATCCCTCTGGAACTGGAAGCTAAAATGAACTCTTCTTCTATGAGTTGTTTTTGGTCAAGGTGTTTTATCACATCCCCAGAAAAGGAACTAAAACATCCTCTTTCCTCATCCATCAAGGTGAAGCACATCCATACTGCTGTCTGGGACCAACCTTTCCATATGTCACTTGAGTCTCCCTCTCTGCCAAAACATCCATAACGGTTTGTCCTGCCATCAGTCTTCTCTCTGTTTTCATCACAATCCAGTTTCTGCTACTACTGCATAATTTTCAGCAGCATAAAATAATGTTATTTTATCTCCTATATCTAAGACCCCTGTAACTCCATGCTGCTTAGCATATTTTAGATAGACTTCATCATAACTTCCATTCTTTACCAAATTCCATTAATACTTTTACTTCCATCACTCCAAAGAAACAACTTTTGTGAGAATCATCAATGGCATCAACATGGCTAAGTCCCAAAGTAGCATCCTAAAGAGCTCATTGTGTGTGCTGCACAAATATTTTCTTTCCTTGGCTTCTGAGACATCAATCCCTTGGGTATTTTGTGATCTGATGTTGCTTCCCGCTTTTTCAACTCTGTCTCATTGTCAGCCTCTAAATATTGGTCCCATAGTCTCTGGATGGATAGTTTGTTGACTCAAATTTTTTTTTTATCTAATCAGCTGCCATCCTCTGAACTTCAAACTTTTGTATTCAACTTTCTCTATAGTGTTTCCATTTGGATGTCTATCAGGCCGATCAACATAGAGCTCCTGAGTTTATCCAAACAAACTCTCCTGGTATATTTTTGGTTCTACCACATATCCTTTGGCTCAATTATTTTATTCTCTTTCTCTTTTATTTTAGATCTCACCTATCAAATTCAAACACCCCGAATCCAGCTGTTCTTCATCTCCTATTGTCATCTCCCACCATTATTGTTTGTTACTATTACTATTATTCTATTACTCTGGTTTCCAATTTCCACCAGGAACATCAATGAGATGCAACTCTATGTTTGTCTATATAAAGGGTATTTAGGGAGAAGGCCCACCCTGAGTGTGATAGCACCATGTTGGTCCTGAATTGAAAAAGATGAAAAAGTCATCAAAGTATTAGAATTCCCTTTCCTCTTCTTCCTCATTCATTCAGACATGGGCAAGCCTTATATTCTTGCCACTATGCCCCACCCTCCTGGGATGATGAACTGTATCTTAACACAAGCCCAAATTTCTTTGCTTAGTTTTTCTCTTGACAGTCACTTTGTCACAGATACAAGAAGGAATAACCCCTCTGCTCCAGCCTTCCATTCTGCTTTTACAATGCTGTGGTCATGTGATGATGTTATTAGAGGACAGCTCTGAAAATGAAGCCCAGCTCTGTCATTCTCCTACTCAATGCCTTCTAATGGCAACTGATATTGCCAAGCATAAAATATGTTTTAGTCAATCTTGTCAACTTGGTTGACTATAAAACTGTCTAGGAGATGAGTAAAGCACATGTCTGTTGCTGTGATGGAATGTTTACATATCATATCAGAAGGGTTATGACATAATGAGTAGATAAATCTCTTGATGGTTTTATAATATGGTGATGTTATTGGCAGGTAGTGAAAAAAAAACAGGAGCAGGATCTGCCTTATTTTGCTTTCTTTTGCTGTGATAAAGCACCATAACCAAATACAACTTGGGGAGGATATATTTGGCTTATAAATGCAATTGATTATTAGGGGATATCAAGGGAGGATCTCCAAGAAGGATCCTGGAGGAAAGACCTGAAGCAGAGACCATGGATGTTGCTTACTATCTTGCTCCTCACGGTTTTCTCAATCTTCTTTCCTATACATTTGCCTTAGGACCCTCAGGATCATTTGCCCAGGAAGTGGTCTGGAACCTTCCACATTAATTATTAACCAAGAAAATAACTTGCAGATTTGCCTACAGTCCAATTTCCCAGAAACATTATTTCAACTGAGAATTATTTCACCAAAACAGGATCTGATTAGAAAAATCAGCCTGAGTCTGTATTTTGCCCTGGCCTTTTCTTACAACCATAGTTCTATGTCCAGTGGCTGCTAAATAAACTGTTCTCCTCCACATCATCCTTCCCACAAAGACGGGTTGACAATTGAAACCGTGAGCAAGAATATATCCACCTTATCACAACTCTGTCAATTATTTCATCACAGAAGTGAGAAGGGTAATTTGTCCACACTCCAAACTCCAAGTGGTTTCTACAACAGGCTCCCACCTCCCTCTTGGGCCTCATGTCTTGTCACTGTTCCTCTCATCATTCTCCATCCACATTAACTTTGATGGAGTCCTATGATCACACCAAAGTATTTTCCTCCTAGATCCTCGCACGGCTCAACAGCTTCATTGAACTGGGAGCTTTAGTCTTGTCAGTGGAAAGATGGTTCCCTTGGGTATTGATGTCTACTGTCCATTGCCTTCCGTGCTGAAGAAAGGTCCACTCCACATAAGAGACACCCTATAGAGCCCATCCCTTTACAAAGATATCCTCAAACTAATATCGTTCCTTTTTGAGAAAAATCTTTAGTAAGGAGGTGAGAAAGCCAGGCCATTTCTCAGAGCTGAGGCTACCCCTCCCCCACATCACTGTAAGCTTGGAGAAGAGGAGACAAGAAGAAGGCATCATGGCATTGAAAAACACTGGGCAGAGTTTGAGCAGAGAGTCTTTCTCTGCCTGATAAGAAATGGGGATTATCAGAAATATGTAATAGAACTCGCTGAGATGGTTTTGAAGCCCTGAGGTAAATGTACAAAAAGACAATGAAACACCAAAGGATATGGTGGAAAAGATTGTCATTCATTTGAATTCTGAATATCTTGTGAGGTTTCTCTTGCTACCTCTGAATCTAGAGGCATTTCATATAGCAATAATCTCCATGGTCACAGAGAACTCAAGAGATGACAGTAAACAACAGAGCTATGTTTTCACTCAGGGTGTCCATGGCCAAGACATACTTCTCGCATTTTGTCATTTTGCTGTGGAAGTCATCTGAAAAGTTGCTGTGTTGTCTGTTTCCCCAGGAGAATTCTTTACCAATTAGTTCTTGGGATGAATTTCCAAGAGCTGAGTCAGCCTTGTTCTTGGCAAAGGTTGAAATACAACCCTTAACAATTTATGTGTGGTAGCAGTTGGAAATGAAACAGAAGGACTGAGTGGCAGTTGTTTGGTTTCATGCTCAAAGCCTAACCTCCTTGGTAAGTTCCAAGTATGACTTGAAATTCTCTTATGTCCGGTATGAACAGAATTGAAATATAACAATGATATTGAAATTGGAAATGTTGATTAAAGTTATATGCCTGAGCTGCTGTTTTTATATCTTCTCAGGTAAGCTTACTAATCCTTTGGAGCTTCTTCTCGCATATGTAGGGCAGTGTTAAGAATATCACCTACCTAATGGACTTGTCATCAGAGTCTGTCATATACTTCACAGTCACAAATTATTTATTAAGATTAGCAGCTGTTAACACAACAGGGCTGTTTCACAAGCCATCCCAGAACTCAGTGAACCACAAAAACAAGCATGTTATTATATTTTAAACCTTGCAGGTTGATTTTATTGCTGTAGGCTTGACTGGACATCGTTGCTTTAAGATCTCATTGAGCTGGGCTTAGCTCCAAGTTTCCGGGGGAAAGATTCTATTTCTAAGTGTTTATTTCAGGAACATGCAGTAAACAAGAAGGAGTTATAACTACCTGGGCCATGCTCTTTACACACTGGGCCACGAGAGAACTGGGAAAGCCAAAGACACTAGCACATCTAGGATTGCTGCTGGTGTCACCTGGTCTTGCATTCAATCGGTCAAAGCAAATCACCAGGCAACTCCAGAATCTTGGGGAGCAAGGGAAATTTTATTGACAGCAGGTTGAAGAAAGAAGTTACTAGTGGGTTAGCAAGAATTATTTCCCCTCTTTCTCTCCTTCCCTCCTTCATACACTTTCTCCCTTCTTTCCTCAGTCTCTGGCTCTTTCTGTGTCTCAGTCTGCCTCTCTGTCTCTGTCTCTCTCTCTGTCTGTCTCTGTCTCTGTCTCTCTCCTGTCTCTGTCTCTCTTCTGTCTCTCTCCATGTCTCTCTCCTGTCTCTATGTCTCTGTCTCTGTGACTCTGTGTCTATGTCTTTCTCCTGTATCTGTCTCTGTCTTTGTCTCCCTCTCTCCCTCCCTCTCTCCCTCCCTCTCCTTCCTCCTGCCAATAGAATGTAGGACTCTACGCTTGCTAGGTAAACATTCTACCCCTCAGCTATATACCTATCCCTTTTTATTTACGTGGTGTGTGTGTGTGTGTGTGTGTGTGTGTGTGTGTGTGTGTGTGTGTGTGTGAGAGAGAGAGAGAGAGAGAGAGAGAGAGAGAGAGAAAGAGAAAGAGACTACATTTCCCCTTGTGATCTTGCCATAGCCTCTTAAGTAGCTTAGCTTATAGATCTTTGGCAAAATGCTTGGCAATAAGTTTAAGAAGCACACTGTAACAATCACATATAACACACACACACACACACTCACACACACACTCACAATGAGGACAACTGTTGGATCGACAGACAATCATTGGTTGATTCTTTTATTTTGTTTGGTTGCTGATTGTGTGCCAGGAACTACTTTTCCTTTCTCCCAGGCAATGTGAAGCTTTCTCCCATTGCTTAGTAACTGTGATTAATGCTTTTGCATGGTGACTTCAGAGATAAAAACCTGGGTTGTGCAAATCCTTGCTGTCAGCTTTGAAAAAAGAAAGTCAGAAACTAAATGAGTGCCCAATTACAGCTCATTCCTTAGCTAACTCACTTAACCTCTTGATACTTCCTGACTTCTCTGAGCTCCAGTTTGACTAATTTGAAGAGGAAAAGGCATTCTGTTGAGGCCTCCTTATTTTATTAAACTTTTTCCGTAAATGAACAATACTTTGCTTCAGAACAGTCAGTTCTTTTCAATAGAACAGAATAGCATTTGACACAATCAGTTGGCAATATTTGTTTGAGGAGAGGCTAGGGTCAAGGACATTTCAGGCAAAAAGTAACTCAGAGACATTGGCACTGAACTTCAAAACAGATCTTCTTGGCTTGTGATGGGACAGACAGCTTTAAGGTCCAACAAAAACCAGGTTCCAGGTGTTAGGCATTCCCTCCTAGAATTCTAAATACAGAATACATGGTGTGGAGGCTGGGAGCAAGCTATCAGGTAAAAAGAAAGGGAAGGTAATTGCCAGGCACTATTCAGAAGTACAATATTCTTGCCATTTCTCACTCCTGTAGGCACACAGGGAGGAGAGAAGGGTCCCAAACAATGTACTAATGGCCACCATCAAAGCTACAACAAACATCGACATAACACTTATCCTACCAGGCTTGAACATCACTATTCAGTTAATAACATAAGGGCTGTTTAGATGGCTCATTTTGCAGTGTCTTCCAGGCAAGCATGAGGATTTGAGTTCAGAGCCCCATCACCACATACATGCCGGGCTTTGTAGTCTGAATCTCTAATTCCAGTGATGTCAAGGAAGGCGCAGAGACAAATTCCTAGAGCTCATTGGCCAGCCATTGTAGCTGAATTGACAAGCCTATGGTTCAATGATAGACCTTGTATTGAACAAATAAAGCTAAGAGCAATTAAGGACCACTCCCAGTATTGATCTCTGGCCTCTACACCTATGGGCAAGCATACCTAACCTCATGTCTGCATACAACATGTATCACATACATATAATATATATGCAGAGTTTTATATATATATATAAAATACATAGAATACAAATAGATATATGTATATAAAAGGACATATATGTGAGATTTTATATATATTATATATGGAGAGAGGGAGAGAGAAGAGAGAAAGAAAGAGAGAATGCAAAGAAATTACCCATTTTAAGACTGGTAAACATTGATAAATATCTCAGTTGACAGTTGACAGTTTGCCTTTCCACATCTTTTAGATGAAGGGGTGAAAAACGAATACAAATGAGTGCCATATATTTTTAACCACACATAGTATATCATTAATAGCACATGAATTCAGACAATATTAGTAGTCTTTTATATATTCAGGAAAGAGCTCACAGTTACTTGGCTAAAACCCATTAATAACCAAGGAAATACTAAACCTGCCCTCTCCTTTCTGATCACCTTGAATCTTCAAGATATGGGCACAGTTTGGGAGAATTCTCCTCATTATACCTAAAAGCTATCTGGTAGAAGCACCGAATTAATGTCCACAAAGCTCCCGTCAGTGCCAGACATCTGCAAATCCACGATTACTCACCAAATCATTTCCTCTGCAAGCCTAGACCCCAGGCTATGCTGCACATATTTCTTTTCCTTGTTTTCAGCTGTCAGTGTCTTGACGGCCCCTCATGGCCACTTTGCAAGTCTTGATTGCTAAGCATTTATTTTCTTTTCTGTTTGTCTGGTAGACAGAAAGCCTGGGGATGGAGATTTTGAGTGTTTGATACAGGCCACATGAAATATCTGTAATTACGGATTACATTTTTGTACTCAATAAATAGCTGAAAAGAGTACTGTGATAGAAACTTTTAAAGATAATTGAATGTGTCAGCTGGATCAAAAAAAATTATGCACTTCACCACTTCAACAAACTGTGATAAATACTCCATAGTTGCAGGAGGGAGTTTGCCTGGTATTTTCTTTTGCATTGCAAAGTTATGCTGGTCTGTGTCGCTGAGCTCTAGTTAACAACTCAAAGAAATACTTTGGGTTAGAATTCATTTTGCAGATGTCAGATACAGCACACAGGTACTTGGAAAACAGCAGAGTTTAATAATTCAACACTTCAATTGATTTCTTGCACAGCCCCCTAATATTTATAAATCAAAATTGTTTGACTAAAACCAGGAATGCTTCATGCCTGAGCAGCAATTATCATTTCTCCGTCTGGAAAATGAAGTAAGAAGAAAACAATTTATTCTTCATTATTTGTGTTTCCAATTGTACCTTTTCACGACTGCCTTGGAACCAAGGCCCCCTATTAAATACGCAATCAATAGCTACAATAGAGTTTCCCAAAGAGAACAAAGCAAACTGTAAGTGGTGACTTCCTGTTAAATGCCAGTCATACATCACGTGGCCTTACTTAGCAGTGAGCTTAGTTTTCAAAAAAAAAAAAAAAATGAGAAATCGTAAGAGAAAGAAGAAAATAACATTCAAATCTAGAAATAGGAATCAGAGGAATTTTGTTTCTTAAGCTAAAAGGGAGAAATTGGGTTAAGTGTGCTCACCCTTGGGGAAGACTCTTTGTCCCACACTCAGTCTTCCTTAGTCACCTGTAGTTCTTAGTGTGTGTGTGGGGGTGGGGGGCTTGAGACCTCGCCCTTCCACATTAGCAAGAACAAATTCCTAGAGCTTTTTGTGGAGCCAATGTAGCTGAATCAACAAGCCAAGGTTCAGTGACAGACTTTGTATTGAAAAAATAAGGCTAAGAGCAAATAAGGACCACTCCTAATGTCAGTCCCAGGCCTCTACACCTGTGTGCATACATGTGCAGGCATACTCAACCTCATGTCTGCATGCAACACATATCACATACATATACTCTATGTGTTCCATGTGCATACATGTGCAAGCATATTCAACCTCATGTCTGCATGCAACACATATCACATACAATATACTCTACATGTTTGTTATATTTGATCTATATATATCCGTGTGTGTGTGTGTGTGTGTGTGTGTGTGTGTGTGTGTGTGTGTGTGTGTGTGTTAGTGAACCTAGTGGAATCCTTATTCAGGTCTTACTTAGGCAGCCATATTGTTGATTTCCTGTTATTTCTGGGAGACGCATTCTCACAGCAGATCTGCCAGTCCTTTGGCTCTTACACTCTTGCAATTCATTTCAAAAATTAGGAAAAGCCTAATTTCACACAGGGGAAGGGACAAAATGTAGTCTATAGCCGAGATATATCATAATAAACATTTAAACAATTTTAAACCTCACTTGTTGAACCTATCAATTGAATTGAACTTAAAAAACCAAGACAATATTCAGTTTTGGATGGTGGGTGCTTACAGGAACACATTCAACACAGCTGGAAAGAACACTAGGCATTTCTAGCCTCTAGGACAAGAAGTTGAATTGCAACTCAAATGTCTTGAGAAGATTTGTAAGCCTTCCTTTGGAAATTCTATTTCTGGGATTCTATTAATGGAAATGAAGACAGGGTCTTTTGCCTAAAGACATGTATTTCAATGAGATTTATAGTATTAATAATAGGAAATAACCAAGTTTTTAAGTTTTGGGGTGTTATTTTCAGCAAATGAGAATGCAAAAGTAGCCACCCATATATTTAAAAGATATCCAAGTTATAGCATTAATTATAATATTGGAGTATAGAGTTTATATGTAGATTATGCTCAAAGATGTAAAATAGGTGTGAAAACGTAGAGTAGACTGTGATGAAATGCAAACTGTGATTCCATGTTTCACAGGCTTTTGGTAATTGGTATCCATGCAGTGTATTTTCCCAGTGGGACACCTTGGAACATAAAACTAGGCTATGCTAATGGCTATGAATTAAAATGCTCCAGCATATGGTCATGTTTCCATATAACCACTTTAAATGAATTTTTACTGAGAGTGATTAAGTAAGGCAACAAAGAACTCTGGGAGAAGTATGGCCAATTGCTTTAAAATTAATACAAAGATTTTGAATGGTGAAACATTCAAGAAATGTAATTTTTGTACTTATATGTTTGGGGGATTGATTGTTTTTTTAAAGTTTTTTTTTACTTTGTATTTATTTATGAATAGGCTTGAGGAGCAGGTCTAGGTGCACATGAATGAACATACCAGGCAGATGGTGTCAGATCCTCTGGAGCTGTGGATAAAGTGGTCATGAACTGTCCAATGTAGATACTAGAAACCAAACTCAGGTCTTCTACAGGAGCAGCAAGTACTCATAACCACTCAGCGGTCTTTCTGGACCCCATCTGTAGAGTTCTGAATCAATAAAGATCCGGAGAAAGGTTCAGCTAGACAATTAAAGACTATGAAGCCACATGTGTACAGTCCTGGAACAGTACCTGTCATACAATCTACATGAAAAGCAACGAGAAGCCGACTGATGCTGGTAAAGAAGGTTTCAAACTGGCTCCCCACTGGCTAGCATTTTTCTTAAGAAAGTTGATTTTAGTTGTCAATGTTTAAAAGACATTTAGCTGACATATATGAATCTGGGTTTTTGACCTCTCATGGAAAATCAATTTAGAAGCCCGAGGAGCCTACGTGATAGCAGGCAACAATGCCACAGAGCAGGGAAGTCATTGTCTTAGATGCAGCTGGCTGCCTCAGTTTCCCCAGTCTCTGTCACTCCACATCACCTCCTTTTCTTCTTTCAAGAATCCTGGGTCTCACTGTCCATAGACAGCAAACAGAATTTGTGTGCACATGCGCTGTTAATAAGAAGAAGAAAACTTAGGAGTGGAAAAGTAGTTTTCTACAGATTTACTAATAGAAAACTCACCAATTGTTAGATCAGTCTGCTGACAGCAGCTACTTCTTAGACGGTCTTGGAGGGAGCGAGTAGATATTATGGTGGATATTATTCATATGGATATTACAAAGAATCGGGTTTTAAAGTGAATGTGAGTTATTTTGTATTTTATATGTGCATGTACATACTTCTACATGTCGAGTATAGGTGTTTGTGTAGGTGTGTGCATATGCCTGTGAAGGCCAAAGACTGGCAATTCTTCATACTTCACCTTAGGTTTTTTTTTTTAAGACAGATCTTTCTGTGATTCTAGAGACCATCAGTAGGCTGTGGGCTCCACTGGCATTCCTGTTTCCTCTACCTCCTCACTGATATAGACGCTTACCGCCATGCTTTGGTGTTTATGAGGGCGTGAAGATCTGAACTCGAGTGCTGCACAGGAAGTAAGCCTCCTCATCAGCTCTACTTTACACTTTCAAAGATTTATTTTCACTTTTATGTATGCACATGTATCTGTGGGAATATATGCCACATTGTACGGGGGACGGGGAGCTCAGAGGACAGAAGAAGGTTGTCCCTGGAATTTGGCTGACACAAAGTTGTAAACCAGCAAACATGGGTGCTGGCAACTGAACTCAGGTCCCTTAGAAAACCGGAAGTACTCTTAACCCCTGAGCCATTGCTCTACCCTCCCTATTTTGTATTTTTAACCCAAATAAAGTATGAAAATAAAGTTGCCTATGGTTAGTTAAAGGCACTAAAATGGGACCATATGTTCAAATCTGGTAAGTAAAAATGGATATACATCAGAGGAAAAAAGTTGTATTGTTTATTGCGCTTTATTGTATTTACTTTATCCTAGGATGGTAACTTTAAGATTGAATAACTATATAACGGAATTAAATACTGATACATTTACATGAAAATATGACAAGTTTGAAGAGGACAAGAAAATAGTCACAGGCTCCCTTAGGGTCATCACAGGCCACTGAGTGAAAGCTGCAGGCAAGCAGGTTGGCATCAATGTGACTTCCAAGATCATAGTTTTACAAAGTAGTGAATTCCCTGTCATGGCCATCATTTGTTTGGATCTGAGGAACTCCACCAATGATGTTTCCAAGGAGAACGGCAGCCTACTTGCGGTCTGAGGCTCTTTCGGAAGCTCAGTGTGCTCACTGACCTCAGCCTCCACCGTTTCGCTAGCCCTCGGCGCAGGCCGAGGATGAGGTGCTGAAACCACACTCAGTGAAGTAGCATGTCTGTCATTTTCAAAGCCATTTCTCTTATGGATGGTTTTTAAAAATGTTTAAAACAGGGCCTTTTCAGAACTGCTTCTCATACAATCATAGCTCCCCACAACTCTCCTAAAAGAAAAGCAGTATCTTTATTTCTTATTCCCTTGACTGGTGTCTAAGTCCGTGTGGGTTCATACAGGATGTACCCTCATTAGTGTGGCCTACTGTTATTTTTATCCATATTGCTGCTTTATGGCCTTTATTTCTCACAGAAACACCAACTGGCAGTTTAAAAAAATACATTTAGTAGTTTGCTATAGTGATAAAAATATAAAAGGACATAAACTCAGTGACATTCCCAACGTCATGAAGAGTAGTAATTAGCCAAGCAGAACCCCTGGACCTCTCGACTTTAACTGGGTTGTGTTCCTTTTATTTAACACAGGGTGTTAGCTCTCTGTATCAGTTACTTGTCTTACTGCTACTAACACAACTTAACACAACTTAAGGCAGGAAGGGTTTGCTTTGGCTCTTAGTTTGAGAATATAGTCCGCAATCCTATGGAAGCCGTGGTGGCAGAAGCGTGGATTAGCTGGTCACCTTGCATTTGCACTCAGAAAGCAGAGAGGTGAAATACTAGCAAGCCACTTGTTTTCTCCTTCTTCCTCAGTCTTGGACCCCAGCCCATGGAAAGGCGTTGCCCACATTGAGGTAGGGCCTTCCTACCTCAATTAACTTAATCTAGAAACCCCTCCCTCCCTCAAGACTGTCCAGTGATTTGTGTCCATGGTGATTCTAAATCCCATCAGGTTGACACTCAACATAAACAATTAATACTGCTGACACCACCACCATCAGCCCCCTCCCTCCAATTCCCAGGAAGCACAATTTCCTGGAAACAATTCAGAAAGTGGCTACTTTCTTACAAGTTCTGAATCCCCTATGTACCCTTTAAAGGACTTGACACAAGTCACCTCTCCTTCTTTGAAACTTGACGGGCTCAGAATAAAAAGGGACCCTGCAGCTGACACCTCTTAGAAATCAGTTAGCATCTGATCAAATGTTAGGATGAAATGAGATCATGGTATAAAATCAGTTATATTGCCTGCCACCTTTGGGGTGCTCAATGAGAAGAGACCATACCTGATATCAAGAAGAAAACCCCCTTTATCAGGGGGAGCTCCCAGGAAAAGATTAGATTTTGACATATCAGTAGGAATGCATTAAACTAGGCTGTATTGAGCTATCCGATAGAAGACTACAGAGAAGTTTTTTTTTAAAAAAAATTCAATCATCTGGGTGTTTCCAAGGGCCTGCAGGCTTGCTGGTATCTAGATGACCCAAATGACCTTCTGTACTTCCCTGGCTACTTGCAAGGTTGCGTCTGGTGACAGCTCTCACTGACCCTATGAAGGCCTTCAAAGTGTTTCTGAGACCCCCATTTGCTCCTGGCTCTTTTGATATGTACCAAAATGTCAGCTTTTCAAAGCTAATCTCTCCCTGAGTTTCTGACATGCATTCAGCTCTGGTGAATTTGCACAAACCTCTGGGACAGAATAGTTTTTCTTGGGCAGAATGCAAAAGCCAGCTAGCTGGCAGGCAGAACTGAGAAATCCACCTGCGTCTAAGTTGGTTTGTGCCTAAGTGCTCTCTGGAGCTTCACTTCGTTTTCAACTTGCTCTCACTGTGAAAGTTCCATCTTCTAAATGTTAAGTCACTGAGCCGTGAAAGGATGCAACATGACCGTGGCCAGCAGGCAGTGGCATTGTTCTCAAGCACGCTGGATGCCTAGTGCCAGATGTTAAGAACTGAGCAAGGGCTGCTAAATGGTGTGGCGTCTTAGTCCTTTCATAGATAATAACTGTTGTGGCAATTCACTGAACATCTACGAAGTGTCAGGCTCTGTATTACTTTCTTGATGTTACATTTAGTCTTTATAGTAATCTCTACAACATATAGTCCTTATTATCATTTTACAGAGAAGAAAACAAAGGCCCAGAAGGTTAAACAGCTTGCTAATGGTCAAACAATTGGAGAGCAGCAGAGTTGAAGCCGGAGCTGAGAACTGTCCGATTTTAAAATGAGTGCCCTTTCATGTATGTTTGTGAAAAGGAAGGAGCTCAATGCAGTAGCTCTGGGCTGTTTTCACTGATGTATGATGGACTATGGCAGTGGTTCTCAACCTTCCTAATGTTAAGACTCTTTAATACAGTTCTTCATGTCGTGGTGACCCCAACCATAAAATTATTTTCATTGTTATTTCATAACCATAATTTGTTACTGCTGTGAAACATAATGTAAAAATCTGATATGAAGAAGGTCTTAGGCAACCCTGCTGAAAAGCAAATTCTTGACCCACAGATTGAGAACCAGTGGGATATGTTTGGGGCACTGTTGTTTCCCCAAAGCCCCAATGGTCATTATTAGAGAATACAGGTCACTTTTGCTAGAGAGAAGGTGGTAGTGATGTATGTGTTGAAAAGAAAGTCAAGTGACCTGGTGTTGACCCCAGCCTCCTATGTCTAAAACAGACTATCTGCATGCTCTCTGCAGAAAGAGAGGCAAGGCAGCATTCTGAGTTTTCCTCTCAGATGAGGTGTCACCTACTAGTCAATCACAGAGTCTTATTTCATATAGTAGTTCTGTTCTGCCATTTGAGATATATTTAAAATATTATCAATAAACATACAACTCCACTTTCTCATAGAACCCAATAGGGACTCCAAGACGCTTGGGGGAGACCAGAAAGAAATAGAAATATGCTCCCCTAAGAGCAACTGTTCTTTTTCAGGTAAACATGTCTCTTCTTTGTGTGTGTGTGTGTGTGTGTGTGTGTGTGTGTGTGTGTGTGTGTGTGCCACATGTCATGTAGGTGCCTATGGGGTTCAGAAGAGGGCCTCAGATACCCTAGAGTTACAGGCAATAGTGAGTTGCCCACGTATAGGTGATGGGAAACAAACTGGTGTTCCTTCTGGAAGAGCAGTGAGTGCTCTTAACCCTAAACTGTCTCTTTAGCCCTGTGAATACGTCCCTTTGTGTGCTCCTTACACTTCTTCCATTTCTTTGGAGTCATTTGATTTATTAAAGTATATTCTATCCAATTCTAATCCAGGAACATAAATCTTGAATCCATTTCCTGCTTCCTCCTCCTCCCCTTCCTTAATTCAGTCACTTTCATCTTGTTTGAAGTCTACTTGGGTCACCAGATCAAGCTTCGTGTCCCCTATTGTCTTCCTATGATATTTTTCTCCTCAAGATAAATACATGCATCACATTCTTTGAGGGAAGGGTTTTTAGCTTGCCAAATATGAATGCACCAATGTATTTCATTCTAGGGCATGATGGGAACGGGATTATGAATCTACAATAAGGTCTGTATTTCCTCCCCTTAGTGCTGGAAAGACTTTGAGATGGTTTCCGTGAATAGAACATAGCAGATCTCCAAGTCCAAGTTACAAAAGGCTATGAAGTTACCCAATGGGCTCCTTTGGTAATGTTGCCTCCAAATTGTGAGGAGTGCAAAGAGCCACATAACAGAGCTAAATGCTACCCATCTGTGTCCTCATTGGAAGAGTGTTGTGTAGTGGGTAAGAATTGTTTTATATTTTAATATAAGGAAACTAAGACAAGTAATAGGTAAGTTATCAAAGGGGTGGGGTCTGAAGGAGTACAAAAATTATATTCATAGAAACAGGAAATGGTGCATATATTCAGGGTCACAGATAGATATAGTGATGGGATGGCATGGTGGGGTACCTCATGATTGCTTTTAATATGTTACAGTGCAATGGAAAAACAAAAGACAAATGATACATTGGAAAGGAAACCTAAAGATAAAGAAGATTTTGATAGGCTTCAAAAGCCCAGAGGAGGCATCAGGAGTTGGGAGCACCAGTGAGAAGTCAGTCAAGGGCATGTGTAGCTCCTGCCATGGGTATCCAGGTGATGGGAAGCCATCTGAGAACTTGAACTTCTACGGCCCTTCCGGTTATCTCCACTTGTCAACTCAACACAGTCTAGAGCCATCTGAGGGTCTCTATTGAGAGATTTCCAAGCCCAGATTGATATGTATCCTTGTTTATGAGTTACTGTCTTTGTTAGTGATTGACGTGGGAAGAACCAGCCCAATATCAGTGGGATCTCCCCTGCCCAGGTGGGCCTGGCTTATAGAAGAAAGCTAACTGAGCATGAGCTAGAGAACAAACCAGTAAGCAGGATTCCTCCACAGTCTCTGCTTTAGTCCCTGCCTTGAGTTTCTGCCCTGACTTCCCTTAGTGACAGACTGTTACATTCAAGTGAAGATGAAACGGGCCCTTTCCGCCCCCAAGCTGCTTTCGGCCATGGTGTTTATGGACAGCAAGAGTTGACAAACCAAGACACAAGATCTAATGCCTAATAGGAAAGAGATGCAAAGGATGGCCAGGGTAGCGATGCTTTTGTACAACTCTGTTCCCTAACTCATTCTATGTCCTTCCCTGGTTTATAAGACCCTGGCTTCTTTTTAGATGTCTATCTAGGCTACTTTGTCCTCTGGCTTCAAGTTGGCTTTGGTCAATAAGTAGCTCGCACTGATCAAAAGTTGGAGGAGGCAGAAATAGCTCTGTCAACGTCAGTATTTCTGTGGTGTGTCCTACCACTTTTACCCCTCCAGCTCATTCTGTTCAATAGTGGAGAGTTCCCGCTGCCTGTGCTCATCCCTTGCTGATCACTAGCCCTTTAGGTTTTGTTTGCTTTCCCATATCACAGCACCCTCATCAATGCCCTTCAGTTCACTGACCCTTTGGTTGAGTCTTGGCTAACTCATGGTTGTCTTATCCTCTACTTTGAACAGACCTGCCAGATACCCATGTCGGTTCTAGCTTCAAACATAGTGACTTGTACCACTATGGTTGTTTTCAGGCTCCCGGTTTACTCTTGTATTGTATTGTAGTTTTGGCCATTATAAAGCCATTCTTTCCTGCCTACCTTGTTCTATTTGTTATGACCTCAAATGTTTTTGAACTTGAAACTCAAGATAACCATCCCCTCTGGTCAATGTATTCTTGGTCTCTTCAGCTTTCCGTGTGAAGTAAGAGATGAGATATCTAGAAAGGAAATGACTTATCAGCCTGGGAAGAGGAGGAAGGGCAGGGAAATCCTGACTTTTATTTTCAATCTCCAACACACCAGGCTGAACACAAATGAGATAACAGAACTCATCATGTTTGTGATCGTCATGCTTCTATGTTTAATCATGTATCACAAAGAGACACATCCCTAGGGTCATGAGCTCATTAACTTCTGATCTTCTCCTATTTTAGATACAAGAAGAATAAACCCTGATATTGGCATAGGTGAACTGAGCCTTGAGCAAGTTGAACTGAGCCCCCATGGCCTTGGTTTCTTCATTTTCAAATGGGAGCATTAGTTATGCCTGTCTGGTGGTATGGTTAAGATTAAATGAGTTAATACAGAAAGTTAATGCACACGCGTTATTATACACCCCCCACATTCACATGCACCCCCAATACACACAAAGGGGGAAGAGGAAATACGTGTACATAGGCAGAGAGATTCACACTTATGGAACAGAGAGGAGAAAATGACACTGTTTTTCTGAGGAACACAGACTGGGGCTCTGGTGTAATATGGTTTTAGAAGTCACTGTGCTTTGTTGAAACAAAAGGAGAGTTCCTGTCTGAAGAGCATTTGGATTTCCTCAGACACTAGAAAAGTTGTTTGCTTTAGTTTAAGTGTCTGTAGAGCAATCTACTGTTGACTTCTTGGAGACCAGTCTGTGGGAAACCTGAGATAGCCTCAGAAGCCTGTATCCATTCGCAGATTTTGCCCATGACTATAAGACCAATAACCTAGACTTTTATGTTTATGATATGATATCAATTCAAGGGTGCTGGAAAAGCAGAGAGAAAGGTGTACCTGGGTATAACAAGAAAGTGTGAGAGGAGCAACATGAAGTATCCTGTGGCTTTTCCTGGAAGTAATGGTCAAGCTGAGAAGTAAACTCAGGAGAGCAGCCAGTGATGGAGCAAGATGACTCCCATAAGAACAGACTTAAACTCCTCCACTGCGGACCCCATTCTCAGTTCAGTGGTTGGCTGTGTGCATTCTCCTCTGTATTTGTCATGCTCTGGCAGAGCAAAATTAAAAAAAATACTTTAAAATTAAAAGGGGGGAAAAACAGACTTAAAACAAGTTCTGTGCTGGTTGCTCTTTGTCAACCTGACACAAAGCAGAGTCATGTGAGAAGATGCAAGTTCGACTGGGAAATTGCCTCCATCAGATTGGCCTGGGGACATGCCTACGGGGTGTTCTCTTGATTGGTGATGGAATGGGAACAGGCCACTGTGGCCGTGCCACCCCTCAGCCATTGTTTGTTGTATTATTCCAAATATAATCACACTAGCAAAATAAACCCCTTAGAAATATTTTTGTACCTGGCACTCTGTGGGAGAATTTCATGATTTGGGGTAGGGGGGCAACTTTTGTAACAACTATACAAGGGCTATATTTTAGCTAATGCAGTGTGCTCTAAATAATGAATATGGATAACCAGTATAAAACTGGTCTCACCAAAAGTCAGTATTGTGCTCTGTCTTTCAGTATACAGGAAGCTATACTTTGCATCTTTATAATAACAGTATTAAGACTTGGGAATGAATTCTAAGGTGGCATTACTGTGAGCAACATCCATTTTCTGTTTCATTACCAAGAGGGGTCATTCGCTAATCTTCTGATGGCATTGGGTAAATCTATTTCTCCAAACTGTTCTCCTGGGATAAACAGATAAAGTCATCATTTTGTTCGCCGTGGTATCTCTAACTCTCAAAATGACTGATGGGCCATAATGGTAATCCATGGGATGGAGTGCATCAGCAGTGAGGATAGCTTTCGGTTTCCTTGGCAACTCTCTCCTAGGGATACCATAGAAGCCATATTTATTACAAGGTAAAAATCTGGAAAAAAATATTTTTAAAAAGATTTTTTTTTTCAATTGAAATTTTATAGGCCTAAATTAATTTTACTCAAGGGAGTTGTGTGTTGCACTGCTGTCATTTTTTTTCCAGTGTGTGCGCTGATTTCTCATTAGAATAGCAAATCCTATCCTGCGAGAAGAGCTCACAGGGAGGGGAGAGTGCTGGGGGTGGAAGAGATCACAGAGGCTTAATAACCCCAGTTCCAAAGAGGATGTGGTTTTCTCTCAGCTCCATTTTCCAATACAGCCCTGAGGGGAAGTCATTTAGAGTCTAAGCAAGCTCCTTCAAATGCATGCCCTCCTTAGTATGGTGGTATTCAATCCAAGTAGAAATAATTTAGTCTTCCCTATTGTTCTTCCAGGAGGAAAGTCTCCGTGAGATTATCATTTCCTAAGCAGTGAGCTCCCAAGCAATAATGATGTGTGTGTGTGTGTGTGTGTTTGTATGCATGCATGTGTGTAAACTGCTTTATAGGTTGCAGGATCTCCCCTATTGTGTAATCTTATGTCTCCAGGAATTGCCAAGTTGCTCCTGGGAGGCAAAATAGCTCCATCTGAGATCTGATAAACAAGCCACCATGCATTCTTAGGAGTAACTCACTTCCCTTATCATTCCCCTGTCTGTCCTCAAGTCCTCGACTTTAGCCTCCTAAACTAAACATCTGTATTTCAATCACTTGAGAGTCTACAGCTAGAACACTCTCCAGAGACAGAGCTATGTGATATTAACATATAATTTGTAAGTACTCTTATATATGAGGGCATCCCAACAATATCTTGGATAGTTGTAGGCATTTATAATTTTTTTAGCCTATTTTAATAAGAGTTCAACCTCTCCTTTTTCCCACTACCCACCAGAGGTAGTGGAAGAGAAAAGTTATTATGATATGAAGGTAGGGGGGGAAGTGAACCTGTTTGACAATAGTTCTTGAGGGCAAACTCAATCTCCCTTGTCAGCAGTTCAGTCCTGTAGGAAACAGCAAACACAAACCAGCAGCTGCAGACCAGTCCTCTCCACAGGCAGTCACCAGGCATGAACCAGCAGCTGTAGTTCAATCCTGAAGAAACTGTAAGGCTTGCAACCAGCCCAAGGCCGCTGAAGTGGCAAGAAGTCACAGAAACCAAGAAGCAAACAGAGCTCAACAACACTAAGGCAAACCAAAACATGTGTGTTGTTAGCAAAGAATAGCAAGGCAGAGTAAACCAAACCGATGCTCCACTCCCACTGTCTGTGGGCTCATATTTATACTCCTTCACCACACATCCTTTCACGTGTCTGCTTTAGCAAGATGTCCCTTCACCTGTGTGCTCCAGCAAAACATCATTTGACATAACTGACTTTCCAAAGAAACTAGAAATTTCCACTTCAAGTGGTTGTATAAAGGGATGCTCAGACCCATCTTCTAGTCACTTCCTCAGGCCTCTCAACATCGTGACTGTGGCTCATATTTCTGAGGTGAGTATTTAGGTGAGAGAGAAGACATGAACACATCAGGGCTTAAAACCAGAAGAGTAAAGAGGATGTTAAATGCCATATAATCAAACGAGGTACCATGGTAGAGTCTGCTCCAAAGTGCACGGGACCTAGTTTGTATTTTTAGAATTCTATTTGTCTCAACAATTAACCACAAAATTAGACACATCTTGAGAATAAACCTAGATAACACTTTTAAATCCTACAAGACAGCTAAAATTCTTTGTAAGATCCAATACTAAAAATAAAATGGAATAGAATAGATAAAACACTATTTGTAGCCCCTTGTCCCTAAAGGTGGCTTACTTTCTAACATGAGAGTATCATTCTGAAAGTCCCATGAGAGGGAGAGGGTATTACATGACCTGAAAAGTAAAGATAAAATGTACAACACATGATACTTGGAAAAAACACCCATGAAAGGAAGAAAGAGATTTCTAGGGACTAGGAAGGAAACAGTCAAGGATACAAGGTTCAGTGGCAGTGAAAAATTCATAAAATGCACATATTATGGAAATATCAGTGAATTATAGTAATCTGTATAACCAATACATGTAAATACATAATATATAAATCATTATCATTAACATAACTACATGTTGTTTTTTTATAATATATACAGTCTTATGTCAACTTGATACAACCTAGAGTCATCTGACAGGAGGGCATCTCAATTGAGAAAATGCCTCCATAAGATCCCATTGTAAGGCATTTTCTTAATTAGTGATTGGTGGAGGAGGCCCCAGCCTATTGTGGGAGGGGCAACTCCTGGGCTGATGGTCCTGGTTTCTATAAAAAAGCAGGCTGAGCAGGCCATAAGGAGCAAGTCAGTAAGAAGTGTCACCCCTCCATGGCCCTGCATTGACTCCTGCCTCCAGGTTTCTACCCTATTTGAGTTCCTGCCCTGACTTCCATTAGTAATGAACATCAGTGTGGATGTGTGAGCTAAATAAATTCTTTCCTCCCCAACTTGCTTTGTTATAGTGTTTTTTCTCAGCAATAGAAACCCTAAGACTATATATGTGTTAAATATATATTCATCTCTCTCTCTCTCTCTCTCTCTCTCTCTCTCTCTCTCTCTCTCTCTCTCTCTCTCTCTCTCTCTCTCTCTCCTGCTGCTGCTGCTGCTGGTGCCAGAAGGCTACAGCAATGCTCACTGCTGGAATGGAATGGATAGTCCCTGCCTTTCAACATCTTATATTCCACCCAGAAATTTCACTTCAATTAAAATATCAAGGCATAAGAAAGCCCTGAGAGTCAAGTGCTTCCCAGTGTTACTCAAGAGCTGCTCTTTACAGAAACTCTTTCTGAAGTCAGAATACCACCCCTCCATTACTCAGCTCCTGCCAAATCTCAAAGACTGAAATGTTGAAAAATGGGAGGCTAACTGCCCTTGCTTCCATCGCTGTTCAAGAAGAAATTAAAAGCATCAGTACTGTTGAGCCCGAAGCTGCGGACTGTGCAGAGTGGCGGGCCCACTTCTATTTCTCTTCTTTCCAGCAGCAGTTAATTTTCTTCTGGGGAACCCTGGCTGTGCTGAATGACTGAGTGCAACTGTGGATTTTAAGCTTCATAAATGTGGTCTTTATTTGTGATTTCACTTAAGAAACGAAGCAGTTAAGACTTATAGAAAACATCCACGAGTCTAAGTGCAGGCTGTGCAGAGGTAATTGCCATCAGTTTACTTGGTGGTTTAGCTTCCCATTTGCTACTTTATTCATTTAACTCCTGGATAAATAGGGTAGCTAAGTTCACAATACTGTGCATCGCTTTTCCCCTGTGGTAATGGACATTAAAAAAAAGGACAGAAAAAGCCACACTTCTTAGAGTCTTAGGCACTGATGGATGAAATAGGTTAACCACCTGACTTCTTACCTAGATGGCATGCTGAGAGTTTTGTTTGATGCCACCGAAAAGATGGGAAACTTGCATCATATAGGGAGGACAAGTGAGTACATAGCACATAGGTGGATGGAGAATAACAAGATTGAAGATGCACGGTGCAACCATGCATGCTGTCAACCGCATCTGTACTCTGTGTCTGTCGATCCAACAAAGTGAAAATGAAAAAGATTCTAGTAATTTCCATCTGGACAAACTTTTGTTCGTATATTCTCTAAATAATACAGTATAGCGACTATCTGTTTTATTGGGCATTACATGTAATGGAGATGATTTAAAATACACAAGGAGTGTGATGTTTTATCGCAATGGCCATCTTGATGAAATTTAGAATCACCTTCAATATGCCTGTGGGGGATTATCTGCATGGGGTTATTTGAGGTGGGAAGACCTACACCCTGTGTGTGGCACCATTCCCTGGTATGGGATCTGGGACCATATACAAAGGAGAAAGGGAGGTGAGCAGAAGCAAGCCTTGCTCTTGTTTTCTGAGTGTGGATGCAATTGTGACACCCTCTGCCCCCGTGGCCATGCCCACCTAGCTTGAACACGCGCCAAAAACTTTCTTCCTTAAGTTACTTTTGTAAGATTAATTTATCACATCAGGAAAAGTAACTACAACAGGAAGATTGGGAGACTCTGGGGAAAAGGAGCACTGTAGGATTTTGATAGGGATTTGGTGGGGAGTCCTGGAGCCAATCTCTCATGGATACTGAGAAAAACTGGAGACTGTTTCATTCAATTGTCACAGTCATAATTCAGGGGTGGAATAGCATGGCCATTTTTCATGCATGAAAACAAAGACACAGAGACACTTTCCCCACGATTTTCAGCCAATGGCAGGAGGGAAGAGAGCCAGTAAGGAGCTGAGACCTGAGAAACTTTGCAGAGAGTAGAGGTACATTTTTGTGCATCACTCAGATTTTTACAATATTCATTAGCTTCCCTAAAAATGGCAGTCATTTGAAGTGCTGCATGTTATACCTAAATCCTGGGTTGTAGTCTAGTGGGAACATGCAAAGTGTCCATCCTTCTCACCAGATCAGACTTCTTGGGACTGTACCTGGCAGGAATAGTTGTCATTCTGCTGGTCCAGATAACCGTATGTGAACCAGTGAGACTTTGGTGACAGAAGCTTCCTTTCACTATCTAATAGCAAGCTGAGTGCCTCAGCCTGCTAGAACAACCCAAGTGGTCTAGTCTTCCTCCCCACCTGGGTCTCTACCCATGGGCATACAATACAAGCTCAGTTCCTCATGTACTTGTGGTACCACACAGCGTGCTGCCTGGAAATGATCACATCCTACATTATATTGGGGGGTCTAGGGGGTCAAAAGGAGCCTCCACCTTGGCCACTACCTCTGGTCCAGATTACAGGATAGCTCCTGAGTACTGTTTGAGGCCAAACCCAATCTAAAAAGTGCAGCTAGAGGCACCTTGGGTCTCCGTGTCCCACTGATCCTTATGTGTGTCAGTCCAGAAGCAGAGCTTGGTCCCTGATGCAATTCAGTAATATTATAACTCACCTTCAAGCCATGGCCAGGCTCAACACAGTGATTCGTTTCATTACATGGAACTTCTATTCCCTCCATTCAAGAGCACAGCTTCATAAAGTTCAATGCTGCACTGCTGGAGCTGAACACTCCAGGAGGGATGGGCCTTCCCACAGGGACTGGTTGTGTTGTTTGCTGGGACCTGGCAGTGGAACCAGTAACAAGGGCTGGCTGAGACTGGCTTCCTTCCCAGTCCTTCATTTCTACAGTGCCACCATGACTTTAATTAACTACCTACCCTCTGACTCAGCAGCAGCTGACAAGGCCGCAGGCACAGCCAGGAGCTCAATAAATAGAGTGGTACTAGATGTATTGAAACTTCAGGGCAGCTGTTAGAGCCTGCCAAGCCTCATGTTACGGCCTGCCAGCGTGTATGGCAAAAGTAGCCTAGTCCCCTTTGCCTGCAGGAAGGCTTCTCAGGCTGGCTGGAGGCAAGCAAGTTCTGCTTTCCCGAAGTTTGGTGGAAGAGATGTTTTTCTTGGCTCTGGTAACCTTAGTTGCTAGACCTTTACCAAACTCCCATTGAGAGATGGACTGTGTTCACTTCATGAACCTTCTCAGGACCTTCTCAGCACCTCAGAGTCCTTCTGGAGCACCTGAAGCAAGAGTGACGAGAATAACCTTCAGAGGAAAGCGACCTGGAGTCACACAGTATGGGAGCAATGGAAGGCAAGCCCCAGGCCTCCTACCCAGTCCATATGGGTTCTGGCACCAGCTCTTCTGACTTCTCCCATCGCTCTGGGCAAATCACCCGAATTCCCAGCCCTGGTCTTCTTGCACATTAAATAAGAACATTACTGAGATTACTTTATAAATTGAGTAGAAAAAACTAATTCAGATAAAAATAGCACATTTCTTTGAACAAATGGTGCTAGCGTGGCCGATGTGTATTGTCCAAGTTGGTGATGACTGAAGCCAGAGCTAAGGCAGAGCTGCCAAACAATGCAATGCGTATGAGCATTTGCATAACTCAGGCACCATGCTATCTAGTTTGCAGGCATCACAGGCCACACGGGGAAGTCATTTTCTGTCCCCTCTCTCCTGAGAGGATTTAAGGTCTTAGTGAAACTGCTCCAGCCTTTCTATTTTAACACCCTTTACAAGTGTTTACTGCCTGGTTACAGATTTCAGGTATTATTTGAATATTTTTTAAACCTCTTTCCTTTTCAATTCTGTAAATGAAATGATCTTCTGATCTCACTGATGTTGAACTTGGCCTTGAACTCATTTTGACCAATGGCGTGTGAGCGGAAGTGGAGTGTGTGTGAATGTTGATGTGTGTGCATGGGTGTGTGTGTGTGCATATGTGCCACTGTTAGTGCACAAGATCGTCAGTCCCTGGAGGGACCATGGAGGAAACTCCCAGTCTGAACCAGAGTATGAATAGCAGCCTTCAACCCTTTGAGCAAAAATTAGAAACCTAGTGCTTTAGGCCCAAAGAGTGTATATCTATTTGTACACTGAAGTAGCTAACCCAGCTTCCTGAGAAGAGGACAGAATCAAGGCTGAGATCGCCTCAATTTTAGATTCACTCATCTTTCTGGAAATGATCGATCATTCAGCTGATTAGGCTTAAAACAGCCATCTTTTCAGGGATGATTCTGACTCAATCTGCTTAACTTTGATCATGTCTAAGTCACACATGCACATACACGCTTACACACTTACACATGTACTGCACACACATGCACACTCACCCACACATAGCACGCATACACACACTCACACATGCATTAATACTGAACATGCACACACATGCCCACACAATGCACATGTACACTTACCCATATACAACGTGCACACGCACACACACACACACACAGAAGGGGGAGGGAGGGAGGGAGGGGAGAGACAGAGACAGGGAGAGGGAGGGAGGGAGGGAGAGAGAGAGAGAGAGAGAGAGAGAGAGAGAGAGAGAGAGAATACTGAATACTATCTGAGACTATTCTGCGATTTACCAATTTTACACAGATGCCTTTACAGTTTCTCTTCTCTGGCTTCCTCAGCACAAATTATCAACTGAGGCAAAGCCTTCATCACTACTAACCACCAATATCCCCATGTTTGAACAGGTAAAAACTAAGTGAATCTCATCATTCAAGATATTTACCATGCTTCTTTGTTTGTACAGAAGCTCTTCTTTAGAATCTACTCCTAGAATATTTGCTTAAGCATGAATATCAGAATAAAACATATTTTCATAATAGATAAGTCTTACTTAGGTTTCTAGTGTTCTAATAAATACCATGAGCAACATGGAGGAATGGTTTTAGTTCACTTGTACCTCCACATCCCAGTCCATCAACAAAGGAAGTCAGAGTAAGAACTCCAGGCAGGAACTTGGAGGCAGGAACTGAAGGAGAAGCCATCTCAAGGGCATCACCACCCTTGAGATAAGCCCATGCACAGCTAAGTCTAGGTTTGTGTTAAGTTGACAAAAGTCAACTAGCACAAATGTGTCCTGAATATTACATGGTATATGATATACTTACATCAAATTTACTTGTTCACCTTGGATTTATTTGCACCTGCCTGTGCTAAGTTTTTATGTAATGAGCTTAATAACACTACTACTATAATCCAGGCATTGGGTTAGATGCTGAAAATAAAGTAGTTAAGAATGCTAGGTAGTGCCAGGTAGTGGTGGCACACACCTTTAATCCAAGCACTCAGAAAGCAGACAGAGGCAGATCTCTGAGTTTGAGGTGAGCCTTGTATACAGAGTGAGTTCCAGGACAGCCAGGGCCACACAGAGAAACCCTATCTTGGGGGAGGACCAAGAGAATGATAGGTGATCTTAGTTCTTCAAAATTTTCTTTATTGATGAAATTCATTTAATAATTTAATAGATATATGCAATGTGTCTTATTTACCTTCAACTCCACCCTCTCCTATCTCTCCTCCACCCCTGTGATTCTTCCTGTTCCTTGTAGGCACTCTTCCCACACTTAGGTCTTTTTGTTTTGATTCGTGAATCACTAATTTTAATCTGTACCTTATGTGCGACCTTAGGTTTGGAACTATACCTCTGGGACTAATGGGCACAATCAAATTTACCTTTCATAATTTTTTCTTTTTTATGTCTATATTATTATTATTATTGTATTATTATTGTGTATTATGTGTGTGCACGCACATGCGCACATGTGTGTGCTTGCGTGTGCATGCATTTGTGTCTATGTGTGTGCAGTACAAATATGCACAAGTACCTTCAAAGGCTAGAAAACAGGGTTTAATTCCCTGGAACTGGAGCTACAGGCATTGTGAAGCACTAGATATGGGTTCTGGAAACCTAATGAACTCTGGTTCTCTACAAGAGCAGCAAACACACTACACCACTGAGCTATCTCTCCAGATCCTCCTGCCAATTCTTAATAGCATTCTATCTGCATACAAGTATCATGAAGGGGTGCTGAATTTTGTCAAATGCTTTCTCAGTATCTAATGAGATGACCATGGGGGTTTCTTCTTTGTTTGTTTATGTAGTAGATTATGTTGATGGATTTCTATATATTGAACCATCCCTACATCATCTGGATTGAAGCCTACTTGAGAATGGTGAATGATTGTTTTGATGTATTCTTTGGATTTGGTTTGCAAGAATTTTATTGAGTATTTTTGCATCAACATTCATGAGGGAAGTTGATCTGAAGTTCTCTTTCTTTGTAGGGTCTTTGTGTGGTTTAGCTATAAGTGTAATTGTGACTTCAAGGGACAAAATTGGTAATGTTCCTTCTGTTTCAATTTTGTGGGATAGTTTGAAGAATATTGGTATTAGGTCTTTTTTGGAGGTCTAATAGAATTCTGCACTAAATCCACACCTGGTCCTGAGCTTTTTTTGGTTGTGAGACTTTTAATAACTGCTTCTATTTCTTTAGGAGTTATGGGACTGTTTAGATGGTTTATTTGATCCTGATTTAACTTTGGTACCTGGTATCTGTCTAGAAAGTTGTCCATTTCCTCCAGATTTTCCAGTTTTCTTGAGTATAGGCTTTTGTAGTAGGATCTGATAATTTTTTTAATTTCTTAATTTTCTGGTGTTGTGTCTCCCTTTTCATTTTTGATTTTATTAATTTGGATGCTGTCTCTGTGCCCTCTGGTTAGTCTAGCTAAAGGTCTATCTATCTTGTTGATTTTCTCAAAGAACCAGCTCCTGGTCTTTGTACAATTCTTTTTGTTTCTACTTGGTTGATTTCAGCTCTGAGTTTAATTATTTCCTGCTGTCTGCTTCTCTTGGGTGTATTTGCTTCTTTTTGTTCTAGAGTCTTTGGTGTGATGTCAAGCTGCTAGTGTATGCTCTCTCCAGTTTCTTTTTGGAGGCACTCAGAGCTATGAGTTTTCCTCTTAGCACTGCTTTTATTTTATCCCATAAGTTTTGGTATGTTATGCCTTCATTTTCATTAAATTCTAAGAAGTCTTTAATTTCTTTATTTCTTCCTTGACCAAGTTGTCATTCAGTACAGTGTTGCTCAGCTTCCATGTGTACAAGGGATTTCTGTTGCTTTTGTTGTTATTGAAGATCAGCCTTAGTCCATGGTGATCTGATAGGATGCATGGGATTATCTCAATCTTCTTGTATCTGTTGAGGCCCGATTATATGGTCAATTTTGGAGAAGGTATCATGAGGTGCTGAGAAGAAGGTTTATTTTTTTGTTTTTGGATAAAATGTTCTATAGATATCTGTCAAATCTATTTAGTTCATAACTTCTGTTAGTTTCACTGTGTCTCTCCTTAGTTTCTGTTTCCACAATCTGTCCATTTATAAGAGTGGTGTGTTGAAGTCTCCCTCTATTATTGTGTGTGGTGCAATGTATGCTTTGAGCTTTAGTAACTTTTTTTTTTTTTATGAATGTGGGTGCCTTTGCATTTGAAGCATAAATCTTCAGAATTGAAAGTTCATCTTGGTAGATTTTTCTTTGATGAGTATGAAGTGTCCTTCCTTATCTTTTTGATAACTTTTGGTTGAAAGTTGATTTTATTCTATATTAGAATGTTACTCTAGCTTGTTTCTTGGCATCATTAGCTTGGAAAAGTTTTTCCAACCTTTTACTCTGAGGTAATGTCTGTCTTTGTCCCTGAGGTGTGTTTCCTGCAAAATGCTGGGTCCTGTTTATATATCCAGTTGGTTAGTCTGTCTTTTTATTTGGAAATTGAGTCCATTGATATTAAGAGACATTAAGGAATAGTGATTGTTGTTTCTGGTTATTTTAGTTGTTAGAGTTAGAATTATGTTTGTGTGGCTATCTTATTTTGGGTTTATTGCTAGAAAATTAATTTCTTGTTTTTTCTAGGGTGTAGTTTCCTTTCTTGTGTTGGAGTTTTCCATCTATTGTCCTTTGTAGGGCTGGATTTGTGTGTGTGTATGCATAAACACTCATATGTACAGACATGAACATAATCCTATTAAAACTACATACTAGGGGGTGGGGATTAACTCAGTGGTAGAGTGCTTGCCTAGCACAAGACACTGGGTTCGGTCCTCAGCTCAAAAAAAAAAAAAAAAAAAAGAAAAGAAAACCAAAAACTACATACTATATACAACACAAAGTGTACTCCATGGTATTTTTATAGATCTTTTGTTTCATATTGCTTTGTTTTGGCATATTTTTTGTCTTGTTAGTGTATGCTTGCATATTATGGTTTCCAATTTTGTGTTTTTATCTCTCTCTCTCTGTCTTTGTCTGTCTCTCTATCTCTGTTTCTTTCTCTGTGTCTCTGTGTCTCTGTGTCTCTGTGTCTGCCTCTCTCTCTCTCTCTCTCTCTCTCTCTCTGTACCTTGTGTTTTTTTATTTTTGTTTTTCTTTAAATTCTGGTTGGTTGGTTGGTTTTTTAGTTAGTGTGCTTGTTTTCTAAAGAGGCTGGAAGTTTTAGAACCTAGTCAGAAAACTGCCCACACCCATGAGATTAACAATATTGCCATAGAAGTTAGACACTCAGAATACCATCTGGCCATTCAGAAATCCTTGTGTTATCTACTCAACCATCAGAAAAGGTGCAAGATCATTGGCTGGGGTACTTAATCCTACAAAGAAAAAAACAGTGTTTAATTAAGCAGTGGGTTGTGAGTAATTATAAATGTAGCACAGGTGCTCCCCTGGGTACCTTTTAGTTCAGCCATGCTGAACGCAACATGCAAGTAAGCAGGACCACAAAAGGTCCAACATGCTGTGGGAAGGAAGGTTTGAGTCGCCTCACTAGGCAAACATTTGTGATCACCTTGGGTACTGGCTGAAGGCCTAGTGAGCAATGATAGTATCAAATATTATGCATCAGCCATAACCTTGGAACAAGTTATGTTACAAGAGACATTGACTTCCCAGATATAAATCTTTATGCTTGTTTTGATTGATTCAAATTGTCAAAATATGAAGTGAAATCAAGTAAAAAGCAAGATCAGACCAGGCGTAATGAAGATACTCTGGCCTTAGAGTTAAAGGCATGAAGCTAAAAGATTTGTGAGATCTCTTTGGTTAAGCTATGGGTGGGCCAGAATGTGAATGAGATTTCAGCATTCAAGAACAGGCTTGTAGCTACATGAGCAATTGATTTTGAAAGGTGGATTTGGGATGAAGAGCAGATGAAGATGTGTGTGAGTATGATCATAAAGAACTTGACCAAATTCGGCTTGCCTATAGTCATTATTCTTCCCATTGAGGGATATTTTAAAATAGGGAGACATATTCCCAACTCCACTGGGAAAGCTGAACTGAAGTTCTAATTAGAGCTTTCTAGACATAGGGAAGCATGTTCATAGGAATTATATTGGACTATCACTCATCGACTATACCCTGAGATTCCTAATGGTAAACAAATATGAATGAGAAAACAGGGCAGTTTGTGATTACTTATAACAGATGTGATGAGGCAGCTGATATTCTATTATAGATGATCATGGACACCAAACCTCACAATGCCAGCTGCCATGACAGTACACAGTGTTGTTCAATTTATGTCCCAGCATTAAGGATCAAGCCATGTTCTTTCCCATGGCTGTTTCTTGGTTCATAATTAACATTTTATTCTGCCATTCTATATGCTAACATGTATCTTTACAGTAATTCTCTCTTGAACTGCAGTAGTTCAGACTTTACCTCTGTTGTTTACAACCTCTGTCCCTTCATACTAACAAGTTGTTTTGCCAGATTCACCCCAGATTCTTCCATTGTCAGTACTTTATCTTAAACGTTTTATCATTTATTTTTCTACCCCCATGCTCATCTGGGTGTACAAATAATGTGAATGTGTATATTCTCAGGTCTGAGACACAATCCGGAAGTGGGTGGGGGAGGTATGTTAAAGACGTGTGTCATTGGAGAGGTGGTTATTAAGGGAAAGACCAAAACTATCACACAAAATAATGGGAAAAGTTTAGCAGACAAAGAAAATGGTAAATGGTAAATTATATGTCAAGTCCTTTACAAAATGAGATGGGAACATTTGGCTGCAGTATAGAATATGGGGTTGGAGATGGAATAATCTTACTAAAATATATTGGAAATTTCACACAACACAGAGATGTGCTAGTAAATGGATCAGGCACCAGAGAGAAAGAACAATGAGAAAGAAGGGCTGACATGGGTCTGCCATGTGGAGAAAATGTCAAAGAATCATGTTCTCATGGCAGAAACAGGTGTCAACTACTACAGAGAACTCAGAAAAGTGTAAATGAGATAAAACGAAAAGGGATTGAGAAGAAAGATGTAGAAAAACTCTTTCAATCATGACACAGAAGTTTCTTGAAGTGGCATTCAGAGATGAATATCACTTCATAGACTATCAGTTCAGCTGTAAGGCATGCATTCTAAAATGGGTGCTATAAGGGTAGGTGTTACTTAGTCCAGGGTGTTGGGAGACAGTGTGATACCAAGCACAATCTCTCCTTTCCATGTACCTGCAGGAGGTGTGCTGTGTGATTCCCGAGTATGGTGATGAGAGTGACAAGTCTCGCTGTAGAGTTCTAGTCCTATGTCTGTCACTCTGGGCACTTCATTGTGATTTACTCATTTGTATAATGGGGCCTTTATTACTTGGTGGTTATGAAGATTTAAACTTTTAAGTAATAGTTTTAAGTTGCAAGAATAAAAATAGCACATACCCCAGATTCACCCATTGTCAGTACTTTATCTTATATATTTTATCTTTTATTTTTTCTACCTCCATGCTCATCTTGGTGCACAAATACATATAAGAGTGCGTTTATTCAACTTATAGTTTTATCAATGGATTCAATCTAAACCTGTATTGAATTTCTTCCCAGTACAGATCCTGCCTGTGCTGGCACTAAAATGCAATACATTATCTTCCTTGAATCTGGAAATTTTCCATAGCTTTTCTTTGTTTCATAAATATTTCTTTAAAATATTCACAACAACAATGCAAATTGCAGACAAATTTTAGGAAACGTAGATAAATCTAAAGGACAAAGTCTGTGTAAGCCCAAACCCCAGACCAAATGAGTTTACTGTATTCTACTTCCTTGCTCTCTGCAAAGCTCTCAAAATGCCAACTCCATAATCTTCATTTTATTCTGTTTTGTTACTTCTTTGCAGTTAAAGGCAACCTCACAGTGTGTCTGTGAATATGTGTGCAGGGCAAGTCTATAAGTGTGTTTCATAAGCAACACTGGAGCTAGAAAATGTGATTGTGTGACTATCATTCTTCACTACCTCATCGCTCATTTCTCCGGCTATCTCTCTTCCTTGCTCATTTCTCTTTCTTTTATTGGATCAGGACTCTTTTCTCTGTGTCCCCAGAGCTCTGAAATTGTGTCTTATTTGATCACATGGTCATTATCTGTTTATAGGTCTGATTCTCTTGCAAGCTTAAAATATTAGGGCTATGCTTTATATTTTTTTCTCTGTTTGGTTTTCAGCAAGTCTATGACACCTAGTAGGTGGTTAATAGACACAGAAAGTGTACATGAGTGAATTCCTTGGACTCTGTTGTCATACATCCTGGAGAGGTGCAAGGTTATTTCGGCACTCAGTCTTGGTATGCAGGTAAAGTGTTTCAGGAGCTCACAACTACCAGGATCATTTTTTAAGTCATCATCTCTGTTCTGTTGTTTACAAATTATTAAATTTACTTCAGCTCATGTTTAATGTGATGGTATCTTAGTAAAAACAAAGTAACTAATGAAGTAAAATCATATATAGGTGGGAAATTCAATCTCATTTAAATTAAGACAGATTTAAAAATTAGCATAAAATATAGCCCCAGATGGCATCAATGCATTACACTAATTTTCCGTTCGCATATTCGATTATTCTTTAAATACAAACTAATTTGAGCAATTTATCTTTGGGAGTATGTATATACTATATGATTAAAAATTCCTACAACACCCAATTTAGCCACACACTTCACACTTCAGAACTATAAGAGTTTCAGGGCATGATCTACAGTCTGTTTAGAAGGGGTACTGTCTCATGATGTACTCAAGAGGGAAAAATACTTGGACCAGAAGTCTGTACTGGTTTCTATCCAAGAGAGTGGTTTCTAGATAAAACTCAGACTGTACAGTTAAATTTGAATTTCAGATTAAGAATAATTTTCTACAACATGTATGTCCAAATTAATATGTGAGTCACAAAATAAAGAGCATAATGATTGTTTACCAAATGCTTTCCCTTTGTTCTTTCAGATGAACTGATAAAGCAAAGCTACTAATTTATTAGGAAATAAACAAGACTTCCAAGAGATGGTGTGGCCATTACCAGAAACACATGATGGAAATTTTGTGTTTGGCATCTCACCCTGCCTTCCCAGAAGAGCCAAGAGCTATGTAGAGAAGTGGGGCCAGGTCATTTGACTTTTCTCTGACACCGAAAATAAACTGGAATAGTCCAGAACCATGCTATTTATGTGGTCATCAGGATCAAACTTAGAGCCTCATGAATGCTAGGGACACTTTCTCCCAATTGAGCTATAGCCCTTGGTGTCTGGTGATTCTAGAACAAACTCACCCCTGATGGCTAGGACAAACTGCATTCATAATAAAATATTACAGGGAAAACATCCACCTCAGAGTTGAAATAAAAAGCAGATGTATGCAGAAATCCTAATCTCCTTTGAAGTCTGAAATACTTCTTCATGCTTCATGAGTAACTGGACTTAGAATGTTGATGGTCCTTGCTTCCCAACTATGTCAAGTGCCTATAGCAGGGAAATCCAGTCAATGTGCAGGGGCACTTGCTAGATGGTTGGAGAAAAGCCGGTGGAAAGTAGTAGAGGAGTTATCTCTAATGCGGGTGATTTCTGACTGGTAAGCAGTATTAAACTTGAGGGGTGGGCAGCAAAAACTACAGGCAGTGATAACACCAAATGCAGGGCTATTTAGATAAAATCAAACTGGACAAATTATATCTCGAACTAGCCGAGGTCTCTGCTCAATTTTAAGCCACATAATCCACCCTAGAGGAAAATATTTTTCTTTCATTTCATTTATTGTGTGAAAAATATGAAACATGAATTTGAAAATGGGAAAGCATGATTAGCTGAACCATACTCTTGATTTTTCTTAGCCTCAAAACTTTGGTTGTTATCAAATAATGAAATGTCACATGTTTAGTTCCTTAATGCTTAGCCACTTATAGCTTATTTTTCTTCAAGATAGATGTTGGCAAATTTATATGCTAAGTCTGTAGTTGTTCTTTGATAGTTTATTGCCTTGCTTGATTACCTTTCACGTCTTCAAATCTTCATTTGATCAAAAGCTACTTCAGACTTTTCATAGCATCTCCCTTGATGGCTTTTCAGTGCTTACAGATTGGTCAGACCCTTCAATGTACCACTCTTACCTGTTATGCTCATTTGTATGTGTTTTCCATGGATCCTAAGACTCTGGGAGTGAATATCCACATTCTTTAGTCTCTAGGCCTTTAATATAACAAATGATCGATTATTCCAAAGGAACAAAAGGAAAATAATGAGCATCATTTTAAAATAATATAATATATATTCATAAATGAAAGGACCAGGGCTCAGATAAAAGGTTGATTCCAGGGTATGGGTAAAATTATGCAAAATGAAGGCCCCATTAAAAAGGATATAGAAACTAAATCTGAAGAAACATGCAAAACTCTTTTAGCAACCAAGTTTCCCACAGAACAGTAAAAATCTGAAAGGGATTGTGGAAAGCAAGCAAGCCCTCACAGAAGAATTCTTGTAACTTTAGATGGAAGAAATAGAAGAAAAGAGATAACCACTATGCCTTGGCAGCCCCTACAGCAGTAATTGGTTCAGGTAAGAAAGAGGAATGCCACACCTAGTGGATGAGGTTACAATGAAAGTTGGTATATGTACATAATTTCTTCATGAGGTACCAGATAACTCTAAGAAAAAATATGGTTGCAATGGAAACATGTTGCAGACATCACTGTAACCTATTAGTAGAAATCATTGTGAATGATCTTATCACTGAGTTACCACAGAAGAATATTGTAGAATAGATGTCTTATTTTAAAAGTGAATTTATATCTTAGACTCTAAAGGAGGATAGTCCAAGGTCAAAGTGTCAATGGACACTTTCTGTTCACAAATATGTCTCTTCATTGTGTCCTCACTTGGTAGAAGATCAATGGGTGCTCATGAATCTTCCTCTAATAGACAGTAATTACATGGACAGAGCTAATTCCTCATGACATATTATTCTCCAAGGCCCCCAACTCCTGCTACAACCATCATGAAGGTAGGTATTTTAACATATAGAATAAAACAGTCTACAGACTCAAGAATGGGAGATACCATTATCACATGCTTCCTGAAATGACAGGCTGTGATGCTGTGAGTCAGGAATGCTTACCATGATGCTATACACAAAGAAGCATCAGGAAGAGCCAAACTGGTGAGCAATCGACAAAAGTCATGTATGCAGTACATTTAAAAATGCCAACCATGGGTTGAGGATTTAGCTCAGCGGTAGAGTGCTTGCCTAGCAAGCGCAAGGCCCTGGGTTCAGTTCTCAGCTCCAAAAAAAAAAAAAAGCCAACCACAAAAGACTAGGACTTATTTTGGATTAAGAGAACCTAAAGTGACATTGCACGTAACTGCTGTGTGACTCTGAATAAAATTCTGAGCCATAAAAGGTTTTTTTTTTTAAATAGATCATTCCGTGGGACAGTGGGTGGAATTTAGTATTAAATATAGCTGTATCAAACTTAAGTTCCCATTTTGATAACCATACTGTGCTTATGTGAGTTGACATTCATATCTCTAGAGAGCACAAATATTTAGAGGTGTAGGAGTATTTTAGTTATGTGTCCAATGTTGTAAAAGGACACTATGACCCAGACAATCATATAAGGTGCAACATTTGATAGGGGCTAGCTTGCAGGTTCAGAGGTTCAGTCCATTATCATTATAACTAGAAGCTTGGCAGCATCTAGGCAGACATGGCCATAGAGAAAGGAGCCGAGAATTCTACATCTTTATCCAAAGAAAGCCAGAAGCAGACTGTCTCCACCATGGCTAGGAGGAGGGTCTCAAAAGCCCATCTCCACAGTGACACACTTCCTTCAACAAGGTAACACCTATTCCAACAAGGCCACACCTCCTAATAGAGCCACTCCCTGAGTCAAGCATATTCAAACCACCACAAGGAATATCATTCATTTACATGGTTCAAAGAAATAGAAGAAAGATGAATAAGAGATGACTGGTAAGTAAATATAATAGTGTGTGTGCATGCATGTGTGCATGTGAAAGAGACAGAGACAAAGACATACACACACACACACACACACACACACACACACACAACAAAGAGAAAGAGAGAGAATAAAACAATGACTACTGGCTTTGACATCAGTTTTTAAGGTACTAGAGTGACATGCACGTAGCAATTCTGAGTACCATTTATCTTTGCTACTTTTCTCTAAATCTTATTTAAGAGAGTGCGAGGGGAGAGCTGGCTAGAACTGGGGGGACTTGAGGGGTGGGATCTAGTGGGGCAGAAAATTTCTGGAATCAATGGGGGTGATCTAGTCAGGACTCCTAGTAATGGAGGATACAGAGTCTGAACTGAGCACCTCTTGTAGCCAGGAAAGACTCCCAGTTGTGACTTGATTATATTCAGTTTAGTTGTTTGCTGAAAGGGGTTCCATGGAGATCAGCAAACAATCCAGTTTGATGCTGGGACACAGGGTTGCTCTCTCCAAACTGACTGTGGGGCCTCATTGCTGAGAATAACACTCACACAGCTCATTGAACATAGAGAGATCTAGGGAGTGACTGTATAGAGCCTTCACCCTATGTTCTAGTCTCTTTGGTTCAAGAAGGTACTCTGAAGGCTACCAAAAGAGAAGTATGGACACCAACCCAGTCACAAAACCTTTGACCAACAATCTGTCCTGATTACAAGATATGATGGGGCAGTGGTGGTGCAGATCTTGTACAAGGCATCAAACAACATCTGGTTGAACTTGAGGTCCACTCGTAAGAGAGAGCTTACCCATGCTATGTACTACCTGGGTGGCCAGGGACCATAGACTAGGTATCCCTGAGACCTAGAGTAGAACCAAACATGACTGGTCTTTAAAAAAATAATCAATGAAATGAGTCCTAAGGATATTCTGCTATACTCAGGGATCAGTGAGTTGTCCAGCCATCACCAGAGAGGCTCCCCCCAGCACCAGATGGGAGCAGATGCTGAGACCCACAGTGAGACATCATATGGAGAGTCTAAATGGGAGGTGTCCATTGGGTCCTCCAGTAGGAACTAAGGGAAGGAGGGGGGAGATTGTAGGGGTCAGATAGGAAGGAGGAACCCAGAAGAACAAGGTCTCCTGCTACTGAATCAACTAAGCAGGGTGCATATGAGCTTGTAGAGACTGAAGTGGAGGGGCCTTCAGGGGTCTATACCAGGTCCTCTGCATATGTGTTGTGGCTATTAGCTTGGTGTTTTTGTGGAATTCCTAACTGTGGGAGCAGGTATGTCTCTGATTCTTTTCCCTGCTCTTGGGTCTCTTTTCCTCCTATTGGATTGCCTAGTTCAGCCCCAGGATGAGGGCTTTAGTCTTATCATGTTTTGTTTTGTTTCATTTTGTTGTTATCACTTGTAAGCCTCCTCTTTTCTGAACAGAGATGGGGGGGAGGGTATTCAAGGGAGAGGAAAGGTATGTGTGGGGGCAGGGGAAGCTGGGAGGATTGGAGGGAGGGGAATATGTAGTTGGAATGCATTGTATGAGTAAAGAATCAATTTTCAATTAACAAAAGTTTTAGAATAGGCCAAACCCTTTGATATAAAATATGTATAATTATGTGTTTCTTTGTTAGCCAAGTTTTAAATAATAACAGTACACATACATGTTCTAAAATTCTAATTTTTTCATGAAAAAAATATTTTCTCATAGTAGGAGAGTCAAGGTAACAGAAACTTAAAGCAGTCAATTACTTCACATCCACAGTCAAGAGCAGAAATTAATGCATGCAATATTGCGTTTCTAGCTACTTTTCTCTATTCTTGCATGGTCCCAATCAAGAGGATGGTGCCACTCACATTGAGAACTGACTTCCCATCAAGTCAAGCCATGAGACATCTCTCACAGACCAGCGTGATTTAGACACTCCACTAAAAGTTTCCTCTTGGGTGATTTTAGACTGCATCAAGCTGGCAAAAGACATCACAGCTACTGACTTCCAAAGTCGAAGTGAAATAAATGGTGCTATGCTTAAGAAAGCTCCACATACCATGGTTCTACTTTCCTATTCTTGTGGAAAGATCTCATTCCACCCAAAGACAGTCCTAGTCCGCTCACCAATCTGTACTTCCTCTGAAAATCAGAAGCATTTTGTATTGTGGAGTGTGCATTTTCTTTCCCAGACCTCCATTTCCCCTGCTCGGGAACTAGAAACTTGTAGTTTCATATTCCATCCACCCCGGCAGGTATCTAAAGTGTGAAATTTGGAGAATGACGTACTGTGACCTCCCATTTTTAGGTCTCTCTCTGTACAAGCATCCCTCTGTCTGCCAATGCCTGTCTATCTTGTTTCCTCAGGGCTCTTCTCATGAGGAAGGCACGTTAGTATTTAATGAATGTGAGATGCTGCCAAGCTGCTGTCCTGTTTTATCCTTAATATCATTTTTTCCTTTTCTTTCATTGGATATTTTCTTTACTTACATTTCAAACGTTATACCTTTTCCTGGTTTTCCCTCCAGAATCCCCCTATCCCATCCTTTCTATCCCTGCTTCTATGACAATGCTCTCCCACCCACCCAACCACCCACCCATTCTCTCCCTCCCACCTCGGGCCCTGGTGTTCCCCTACACTGGGGAAATGGGCCTTTATAGGACCAATGGCCTCTCCTTTCATTGATAGTCAACAATTCTGCTACATATTCGGGCAGAGCCATGGGTCACTCCATGTGTACTGTTTGTTTGGTAGTTTAGTCCCTGGGAGCTCTGAGATGGGGACTGGTTGGTTGATATTGTTACAACCCCAGTGGTTCACTGTGAGTGTCTGCCTCTGCATTTGTCAGGCTCTGACAGAGCCTCTCAGCAGACAGCTATATCAGACTCCTGTCAGCATGCATTTCTTGGCATCTGCAGTAGTGTCTGGGTTTGGTGACTGTATATGGGATGGATCCCCAGGTGAGGCAGTCTCTGGATGGCCTTTCCTTCAGTCTCTGCTCCACACTTTGTCTCTGTATTTCCTCCTGTGAGAATTTTGTTCCCCCTTTTAAGAAGGACTGAAGCATCCACACTTTGGTCTTCCTTCTTCTTGAGCTTTGCGTGATCTGTGGATTGTATCTTGGGTAATTTGAGCTTTTGGGCTAATATCCACTTATCAATGAGTGCACACCATGTGTGTTCTTTTGAGATTGGGTTACCTCACTCAGAACGATATTTTCTAATTCCATCCATTTTCCTGGGACTTTCATGCACTCATTGCTTTTAATAGCTGAGTAGTCCTCCACCTTAGTATCATTGTATGGGAATAAATAGCTATGCACACTCAGCAGCTGAACATGTTGACCGTCACAGAGGTTATCAACTGGCTAAAACTTAATGGCAAGGGGCAAAGCAAATGTTGTATCAGACCATTCAAATGCCAAAGCATGGCTGGTTTTATCACACTCTGCTTCACTCAACTATCTTAATTGAAGACTAAATTTCCCTGTGGAGAGGGTATCCCTGTAATCCTCAAGTATGCTTCCTGCTGGTCCTAGAGAGATAGGATGGGAAGGATGGAAAACCAAAACGTGGATAAGGAAAACAAAGACATTGCTCCCCACTATGCCAACTTGGTAAATAAAAGAATTGTATCCTCTGTATATCCTCAAAGCCCATTATAGTCCTGAATAAACAGTCCCTTGACAGGTGCTGTTGGCATAGTAAACACATTCGTGTTTATGATGAACTGGTATTGTTATTATTCTTCCTAGCATTCAAACTGTAGCAAAGAAAGAAACTTTTGAGCTTCTGCTTCAGCCCTTAGTGTTCACAGCCACTTGGAACTAAGAAATCGATTGCAGCTCATCTGCATGGTGTCTCTGTGTATGTTATCACGCTTTTATCACTAAAAGGAAGTAAAAGAAAATTCCAGGGTCCAAAGGCACCTGGTCCCCTATTCATATTACGTATCATCATTCAGAACAGCTGGCTTATCCAGAAATAACGATGGCATAAGCTGCCGCTTTCCCTCAACACCTGCTACCTATCTGTCACCAAGTAACATCAATAGAAGGTACAGTACTGGAAAAATGCTTGTGTCCGAACTGCTGGCCGGCTCAGCGGCCCAGGTCATGCTCACTCGGCTCCTTGGTTGCATCTGATACAGCCACATCCTGAAAGAAACAAATGCTCTTTGCTAATTCGAGAGAAGATACATGCTGAAAGGGCACATGGGAAGATGAAAATAAGAAAAGAAAGCCAATAGTAACAACCAGATGCTGGTCTGTTTTAAAGAGAAGACCCGGAGGCTCAGATTGGCACATGGTTAGAATCCCAGCACTCAGGAGACAAAGGAAGATCTCAGATGGGAGATCACCTTGTGCTCCATAGGACAACTCTTTCAAGAATCAAAGAAAGAATGAGGTTGGGGAGGATGTGAAAGCAAGACAATTTAATGAAAGATGATTCAGAGTAAGAAATACACCTTTCAACATTTTGATCTATCACATGATATAATCTCCTGGACCTTGGTCATTGGGAAATACCTTTGGAAAGCAATTTGGAATTCTCTAAATGGGGCCCTGCCCACCTCTGGGAAAACGAGCCCCAAGAAAATTGAATGTCCTGATCTAAAATCTAGGGAAATGGGAGGATCCTCCATCAAACACAGTACAGCACAGTGGGTGAGCAAACAAACCACCTCCCTGAGCCTTTTCCAAATCCATGCCTCCAACCTTGTGAGATCCAATGAAAATGTTGTTTGAATGTCTAAAGGTCGAGATAGTTTGCTACACACAACAACAGGTTACTGAAGCACTGGGCCTTAATTACTTTTCTCACCCATCAAATAAATAGATTAGCCTTCATTTACCTGCCCTTGATTGGTACATTTAGCCTTTTAAAAAATTATGTAATGGATAGCTCTCTGTAGTATGATATCGCTATTCCTGTTAGCATTAAACATGTAGTGAGAAGTACGCTTTTGAGCTACTGCCTTAGTGCCAAGGGCTTACTATAGAACAGGGATGTACAGCCAGATGGAGTAAGTGTACAATGGATGCAGGGTCCACTCTGCCAAAGTACAAGGCATTCTCTCTAAGTTTAGTCTTCTGGTTTTTAGAACTCTACTAGCAACAGGGTAAAGCAGGAGGCCCTGGAAGCCTCCTCTCATTGTGAGACCAAGATGAATCATTCCAAAAATGGCAGAACAAGAAAAATATGCATCCACCCAAAACTCCATAAATAGGCAAGACACATTTCATCTATGTATAATTTTTCTTAATAACATCTTTAAGAGCCATCATTTACAAATTTATCTCAGCTGTCTTTGAACCTATTTATATCTTCCTATCTTGGGACAGTGAGCTCCATACGATTTTTATACTTATTTGTCCTAAATGTATCTTCCATGAGCTTTTTTGACTAATCTACCAGCCCCTTCTCTGAGAGACTAAGTTTAACAAATTCCAAAAATCCAGATTGAGAAACAAAATAGGCTGAAAATTAGCCACTTCAAATTCTCCATAAAGTAAGCTTCGTTTCAGATATAGAAATAAATGAAAATTGAATATGTAGAGTTTTCTCATCAAACAGATTCTCATGAAAGCGTGTCAGGAAAATACTAAGAAAGGGCTGGCGGACGCAAGCTTGGTTACTACATGAAGAGTTGCTCAGCTCTGATTTCAGAATACCCAATGGAAGCTGTCGGGAGTTAAGCAGACCACTGTTTACTATGTACATGTCTTTGACAGGTTTGTGACCAGCCTTAGAACACATAACTGAACTATGTAAAGGAGAGCTAGCTGTGCTTAAGACTGGCCCAGGGAGCCAGCCTGTCTGTCTTTGTCCTGTTCTCCTCTGCTAGCCGTGTGATTACAGAAAAGCTACTTAATCTCCCAGTAGTTCAGCTTCCTTATCTAAAGGATGAAAATAATAAAACAAGTTACATGGTGTTTTCCTAAGACTTCATAAATTTAAATATGTAAAACTGTTAGACTGTGTCTGTGTCTGGGTGAGTGCTGTGAAATCATTGCCTGTTGTGATGAGAGCTAGGGACCAAACAAATAGGCATCCTTTTCTTTTTATTCCTGTGATGAATTCATATAAAAAAATGAAGCCCTGCTATTCTCTGGTTCCAAGAAGGCTGACATCTACACTGTGTTAATTGAAGTTGGTAAACATGCGTGTCCAGTAGCCTAACTGTTGATTAAGAAGCACACTTCATTTTAAAGTAGATTTTGTACAAAAGGAAAAGCTCCGGAACTGCCCATGTTATGCCAGTTATGGGGACAGTTGGAGCATGCATTTATGTGAGTTCTCAAGGTGACACTGCATAATGAAGTCTGTAGTTGCTACTTTGGAAACTAGCTGAGACATCCATGGTATTGGATATCTGAAGAAACACTGGCACTGAGTGGCCATTGAATAAGAAGTGTGACAAAGAGTTTTCCAGGCTAACCCTTCCAACTAATGAACACTTCAAAGGTCCCAAAAATGCAGAGTCTGCCATGAATTTGGTTTGAGGGTATAAAGCCTCATTTCCTTTGTAGTCTTCTTCACAGGTTTCACACTCAGTGGCATGCTGCTAGAGGGCTGACAGCCATGCACCATCCAGTGCAGGGCTCTCCACCTCTGAAAGGCCAGCAGGATGTGTACAGTCTTATAGATGAGTATGTCTAGGGCCTGAGGATCCAAGACTGGTCAGTAAGGCTTATGTACCAAGAGGTAAGCAGATGGCTGGATAGCTTCATCACGGCAGGCACCACCATGACTGTGTCATCTCACCCAGTCTTCCTGTGGCACTCATCTGCTGAAGCTGCCCAGATTTCCATGTTTATGCTTAAGTGTGTTCCCTGGCTGCCTGCTACATTAGCCTGTACCCAGCATTCAGATGTGGTTGGGTCCACAAGAGGTGCCTGCTACTAGGGAAATCTCCCGAGTCTCTTGCTCCTTTACGAATGAGCTAAATGCTTTTGTTCCTCCAAATTCATAGGCTGAAGCCCGAACTTCCAGATTGGCTGTCCTAGGAGATGGAGCCTCTAAAGGAGGAGACAGAGTTAGCTGCAACCATGACGAAGGGGCCCTGAACCAATCGGATAAGTGTTCTGAAAAGTCACACTTCAAAACTGTTGCTCCCTGATGGGTGTGCACAAAGAGGCCGTCTGAAGACAAAGTAGAAGATGACTGCTTCAACGCTAGGAATACAGCCCTTAACCCGAACTGCATCTGCAGTCAGCTGATCATGGACCTCCAGCATCGAGAATGTGAAAAAATGGGTTCCTGCTGTTTATGCCAAGCCTCAGGGTTTCTTCCATAGCAGCCTGCACAGGTTAGCATGGCCTATTGTCTACATCAACACTCAGCAAGTGTCTAGCATCTCCATGGAGATACTCTGATCTGTGATGTGCCTTTTACTTATTTTCCTCTCCTCCCTGACCCACTTCTGTCATCTTCCTGGAGTCACCTCTCTATGAACAACCTGTACCCAAATGCAAGCAGTCACTTAGGCTTTGCATGTGGAGAGTATGAACTAGAGAATGGGCCAGCAAGGTCAAAGGACACCATGAGCTCCATGGATCATCACTGTAGGTACCATATGCAAAGGGAGTGTGTCAGGGAGAAGAGATAATCAATATCTCTTGAGCTGATGTACCTCAGTTTCTTTTCACTGGAAAATGATAATATACCTCATTCTTCTTCCCTCTTCAGTACAAAAGAGCTGCAGAGAACTACCCGTTCCCCAACACAAACACACTCAGCTCAAGACCAGGGCTCATAGTAATGGCAATAATGCATTGTATGACAGGCACACAAGTGTCCTTGAAGTCCTCTCAAGCTCAGGGATATAAGATCTTTATCTCAAGATTACACTCCATTTACATAGGGTATTATAATCTCTGAAGGAAACACTCTGAGACTTGTAGGTGATACTTTCTGTATGAAATAATACTGGAGTCCTCAAGTGGAAGTATTATAGAAAAGATATAACTGAAGAACCAGTGTCCCTCCGTGTTAAGCTTAAAAGACATCCTATGCTAAAGACAAATTAGGTCCATCCCTGTTTATGATTAAATGTCTGGATTTAGGCTATGCCCCACCTGTAGCCTTGACCATGAATGGTTCTGTACTGCTTGGTCCAGGAGTTCAGGAATGACAGTCATGTCTCTCTTCCAAAGAGTTAATAACTATCTTGCAATCCTACCTCTGTTTCAAAAAGCTTGTTATGGCTACCTTGTTAGGACTACCTGTGGTTAAGGCCACCTTGCAACCATGTCTTTGTTTTAGGATGTTTAGTTCCAGACACCTGAATAAGGGATCAAGATGCATGTTATATTTTACATATCAAAGCAGGCCTGGCTACCAGGTTCTGTCAGCATACCCTGCCCCAACCCTGAACTTTGCAGTCCAGAGGCTCGGCTGCCCTTCTTCCAGAGGCTCTTGACATTTTGTTCTCTCTCTCTCTCTCTCTCTCTCTCTCTCTCTCTCTCTCTCTCTCTCTCTCTCTCTCTCTCTCTCCCTCCCCTCCCTCCTACTCCCTCCCCCCTCCCCCTCCGCCTCCTCTCGCCTCCCCCTCCCTCCTCTCCTCTCTCCTCCTCCTCCTCCTCCTCCTCTTCCTCCTGTAGTTCTTCCCTTCTAATTTTGCTCCCTCCTCTTCCTCCTCCCCCCTCCTCCTCCTTCTCTTTCCCTTTACGCTCTGCATGTATGCCTTCCTTTCTTTCTCTCTCCCTCAACTCCCATGGTGTCTTCCCTGGCCTTGGTCTTTGGGGCCAGTGAACTCACCTAAGAGCAGCTTCCAAATAAACCTGTCTTTAATATATTCTAATCTGGTTTGAATTGGCTCATTTCCCCAGCAAAGAAATAACCTATCACAGACCATTAGGACTAACTTGTCACGCTTTCACGCTGCTCCTGGAACCCCACCTATTTTCCCCACCAAATCCTCCATTTGGAAACTCTTTACCCCTGTGCTATAAAGGCTTTATCTTCCTCACATTCAACGCTGACCTCTCAAACCTGCCTTAGGGGGAGGAGCCCATGTACAGAAAAGAAAAGCTTACTTTAATCAATTGCTTGTTTTAATTAATTTGTCGACGAGGATTTGGATTGGTGGGCTTTTCTCCTCTCATCTTTGGGATTAGCAGACTCTATCTCCATGTGAAGGGGACATGTGAAGTGGGAACTTCTGGTTTCTTTGGAAAGCCAGTTATGTCAAATGACTGCCGAGGCACCAAGGTAAAAGGATGTTTTCCTGAAGCAGACACAGGTGAAATGATGTTTTGCTATAGCAATCATGTGAAAGGCCGTGCGATGAAGGAATATAAATATGACCCCACAGACAGTGGGAGCTCGAGCATTGGTTTGCTTTGCTCTATCTTGCTATTCTTTGCTAAGGACAAGCATGTATTAGTTTGCCTTACATTGCACTGCTGAGCTCCTCTTGCGGTGATGCCTTAGAGAGAAACTGAGCACTGCTTGTGGTATGTCTTAAAAACTCTCCCAAAGAATTTCTCGTGAGCTTCCTTTAGCTTCTTACTCCTTCAGCAGCCTCCAGCCAGATAATGAGTTTGTGGTTTCTTCTGGATTTAACTGCCCTTGCTGGTTCATGTGTGGTAACTGCCAAGTGGAATGGACTGCAGCTGCTGATTCATAGTTGGTGTTTGCTACTGGACTGAATTGCTGATAGCTTGACAACAAGGATTGGACTCTCTCTAAACAGGTATACTTCCCCCATGTCCTAATAACTTATCTTTTCTACTACCTCTGGTGAGTGGTGGGCAGAGGGGAGGTGGAGCACTTATTAAAGTAGGTTGGGAAAAGTTTATGCCTACAGATATGCCCTTGTTTTCCCTCTTAAATGTCAATCCGGATGGGCAGGTCACTCACTTGACCAAGGGACCACTCTACAGGAAGGTGGGTTCATTTTCATCTATGCTCACAGCAGTAGGAGGAATACTTCCTCATTTAATGAAATTGTGTACGTTTCCTCTCACACATCCTGACACTCCGGAGGAGATGGCATAAGGTTTGGCTGAGTCTGTCCACTTTTCTAAGTCCTGACTTAGGAAGGGATTAACTATTTCTTTTTCTTCTCTACCATACTGGTTTTTTTTTTTTTTGGTTTTTTTTTTGTTTTTTTTTTTTTTTTTTTTTTTTTTTGGTCTGCTGGTAAAAGCATAAGTATATTTTCTCTGTTGCTTTGGACTTCCTTACTCTATCTCTAAAGATCTTTCCTATGCATTTGTCCACAATGTAGCTGGCTTCCATGTTGGCTTATCTTGAACAGAATGGTTTTCTCTCCTCTCTTCAGTCTTCCTTCTCCAGGCAGCTGCTAAGACTTACAACTTGTCTACCCTGGAGGTTTTCTTTTAAACTCCAACCAAACTGTCCTCAAACTTCCATTTTAGCCAGTTCTTAAAGTCTTTAACTGATACTTAGTTTCCAAAAAGGACATCTTGATTTCCTCAGTAACAAATGACAGTTACACTTATCTTAGTACTTGAGATTTCTGGTGACAGGGGACATGTTAATCACTGCTTCAGGGAGATGCTCTCACAGCATCCCAGTGTTCTGCTACCTCTGGCAGTAATGCTATGAGTGTCAATGTATCTTTTAAAATAATACAGTCACTGTACAGTCATGTTTCTTCACAGCATGTATGGTCTACCAGCTATTTGCAGGAGCAATTGAAATCCTGTGAGAAGTCACTGCTCAAGAAGAAGATGGTTTTGGTCCCCATCATATCTCCAGAATCATTTTGATAGTCATTTACATAATTCATCAATTAAAAACTTTGGAGATGAAATAAATTTGCTACTGAAAATTCCATTAGATTCTCCATCCATAAAATTAAATCTCATAAACTTTAGGGTTAACTGGGCTTTGAATGTATTTGCTAGCCCCTGCAGCCACTTCAAGCAGAAGCCGTGTTGTTCAGATACCTCATTTCTAATCATACTTTGTTATCTGAAAGACCAAGGATTATAGTTTTATTTTATGGTCTATAAGTTTGGAAAATTATTTAAGTTCTTTAAATATCAATTTTCTCACCTCTGTGTAAGTGGTAAAGATCAGCAATTCTAAAGGATGATTGTAAGAATTAACAAGAAAATGAATATAACATATTTGGCGAGATGTTCATTCAATAATGGGTGAGAGGCAACTGTGGCCAAGCCTGCTGACCTGAGTCTCTGGGACTCATGGGTTTACAGGAGAGAACTGACTTCTGTAAGTTGTCCTTTGTCCTTCACATATATGCACACCTATGCCCATATGTCTATACATAAGCAAACACATAAATAAGTAAATAAAGTAATAATATTTTTAAAATGTCATCTCATGATTGGTACTATTAGTTATATTTTTGTTCATTGTTCATTTGGCTTGTGTTTTATGGGCTATAAAAGAATACTGGGCACTGGGTCATTGATAAAAAAGAATTTTGCTTTCACAATTTTGGATGCTGAGTTCACAATAGGGTGATCTCATCTACATAACCACTGTTGAGGGACCCCTGGGCTTCAGATGTGTGTGGGGTGGGAGTGGGGAAGGGGGTAGTCAGGCCTTGTAATACCTCACTCTTATAGCACTCTGATCTCACATGAACTAACATCTCCATCAAGCAATACTGGTCCATTCATAAGAGTGATGCCTCAGTGATTGGATCACCTTCTTCTAAGCTCTACCTCTGGACATTTCTATCACAGCCCAACACAACACACTGGGAACTGAGCTTCTAACATATGGCCCGTTGAGGGATATATTCAAACCACATCCAAACTACAACTCTACTCTATTCCTATATTTAAGTAATTCCCTACATTTTGAATCTTGAGGGGAAATAGTGATTAGAAATTCTAATTATCATTTTTCCTGGAATCCCTTGAAGCTAGCCTTTGGTACCTGTTGTGTAACAGACATTCCTGGGGAGATGCGACACATACATCTACTCCCACCTAGACAGACCAAAGTATAGATAAATCCAAAATCCAACTTGGTTAACTGTGAGTTTTATTGGGGCTACTTATTATAATAATATGGGTGAAGTGTTATTTACATGGGCAGGTATGGCTCAAAGACAGCTGCACCACAAAAGCCCCCCACAGCGTGTATGACAGTTTACAGAAGCTGAAACGTGGAGTGCACTGCACAGCTTTCCAGTCACTCAGCAGGTTGAAGAGTGTCCTGTCATGTCGACTGGTTGGTCTTAACCTCTTGGAGGCAGTTATGCTGCTGCCTGCTTCTTCTAGGCATTCGGGCTTTTCTGAGACTTCTTTGCAGCTTGGTTCCTCTGAGAGTAGCTCTTGGGGACTTTTTTATTTACTCTTAGGAGGGACGGACCTGGTAAATCTAGCTATTTTCAGGGAGTTCCTAAAGCTATTTTGAGTTGTTTACTTTCTGTCTGAAAGCACTTTTCTGCCAGTGGACAGTTTCAGCCACAGAGGAAACTGCTCCATGACACCCACATTTAACTAATCAGATGCCTTTACTCTGTTTGACCTTCCACATGCATCTGGTTAGAATTTGAGACTGTGTGCTAAAGGCAGGTCATAGAAAAAAAGGAAGAAAGGAGGCAAGGAGGGAGAGACAGAGGGGGGGAGGGAGGGAGGGAAGGAAGGAAAGTGGAAGAAGGAGGAAGGAAAGACATGGCTTGTTTGAACATCACCAGCATCAGTATCTGGTATCCAGTGTTCAGGGAGAGCTTGCCCAGTTCCCACGGTAACGATTTTAACATATCATTTGAGCTATGACTTTGCCATTGTAACCTTTAGCCGACTTTCTAAAACTTGATTTGTTGATCTTCCTGGCAAGACTCTGATAATTCTATTCCTATCTTTTTTCAGCTGTCATCCAAATAGCTTTAACCCTAGAGTTTAACAAAGAGCCTTTAACCTAACAAAATACAGGTTAAACAGGAGGAGCAATTCATCATGAAGGAATGTTAAGTGCAAAGCTACATAGCCAAAATGGCAAATGTGAACTCGGTACTAAGAGACTTCTGGTTGTGTTTTCTGTAATGGCAGGACTTCATCTGGACCATTTACTCCCCTATTCATCATTCTGTGCTATGTTCTCAGAGCATCTGCTTCAGCATCCTTCACTATTCACAGCCGACCTGGCGTCAATTTGCATCTGTAAGGGTAAGGCAGAAACTGCTATCTTCATTGTTAATTTTATTTAGTGTCAGGGGAATTGGAGAACACCATACATGCGAGTGTGGAAATCAAAGGATAATTTCCAGGAATAGCTTCTTGACTTCCACTGTGGAGGTCCCATGAATTAAAACTCAGGTAGAAAGTCTTGACATCAGGCATGTTTGTTGAGCCATATCACCAGCTTAAAGATATCAACTTTATAGTAGAGTTTGCTCACTCTCAGAGTTAAGCATCCTGAGCCGCTGTCTCCAGTCACTTGAAACTCTAACTTAAACTGTATTCAATTGTATCTCCATTGCTATGACTTTTTGTGCAACTATTTACCTTTGACTGTATCTAGAGAAGGTTAGTTTGTTCAAAGAACTGTCCCTGAAATACAAGCACACGCTAATAGAAATGACTACAGAGTGCCAGCTCAGCTCTGGCTGACTCAGTCAGGTACCACACTGCTGGTGGCGCCAAGAAGTCAAATATCAATAAGCTATCGTGTAATACCACTTTATGCAGATAGGGTCTACCTTAGCTTTACCACTAACTTTAACTGTTTCCATTTAAAATGGAGTCATTCACAGGCAAGTTCCTGTAGCCTTTCAGGGTCTAGGAGGCACTTACACTTATGGGAAGATGCATAGGGACACACACACACACACACACACACACACACACACACACACACACACACACTGACACACACCCCATGCTGTCCAGTTTAGACACATATTGTCACATCTTCTACTTTTAAAATGTATTGTAGGGAGACTGAAGCATGAGATTTGCTATGAGTTTGATGCCATCCTGAGTCACATAATGAGTTCTACATCATCTGGGATATAGAATGAAACCCTGTCTCAAAAAAACTATTATGAAGAGTTAAATATAAATGGAAGGAAAATGTTACCGTTTGAGGAAGAGACATTCTCTATAGGTTCATGTTTCAAATGCTTGCTCCCCAGCTATTTTGAGAGGTTCTGAAAACCCTTGAAGGTAGAGCCTAGTTGGAGGAAGTCGTCACTGAATATCAAGACCTGGTCCCCTGTCTCCCCCTCCCTCTGTTTCCTATCTGCCATAAGATGAACAGCACTCACCTCCACATACTCCTGTTCCTATGATGCTCTCCCTCAACATAAGCCCAGCATCACTGGAGCTCAGGATGAAGACGGAAATGTTGGAGCAGAAATAATTCTTTCTCTCTGAAGGTGTGCTTTCATATATTGTGTCTCAGTGACAGAACAAAACAATTCCAACAAAAATCGAGAGTGGAGAGATGGCTCCATGGCTAAGAGCACTAGCTGTTCTTCTAGAGGAGCCACACTCAATTCTCAGCACTCACATGGTGCCTAACAACTGTCTGTAACTCATTATAGGAAAACTAATGTCTTTCACTGGCCTATACAAGCAACAGGGCTGTGGGTGGTCCACCAGGCAAAACACCAACATACATAAAATAAAAATAAATCTCAAAACCAACCAAACAAAACCCTAACAGAGGAATGTTGTGAATTCCACTCACTTCAACTTTCTTCTTCCTCTCTCTTTTTTCTTCTTTCTTTCTTTTGCATTTTTCATGTGACTTTTGAGTTTAGCCAAACTCTTGCTGGCATCTCAATTTACAAATGTCACATTAGCCTGCTCTGTTTCTTCCATTGGGAATTTAGTCTTGTAGGTTAAATGGATTCATTGGTTCTTTCTTGCCCTCTCTAAAGAGAGAGACATGCTGGGGACGTTCAGAAAATAGGTTTGAAAAGCAAAGTGAACTTGCAGATACTGAATAAACTGCAATGTTTTTGTTTGTTTTGTTTTGTTTTTAAACTGTGGTCTTTAATTTGTATGTATGTTTGATATAGCATCTCCCTAGGCTGGTCAAGAGCTAACTTCATAGTCTAGGCTGTGTATATGTTAAAGCTCTGAAGGAAAAGATACCTTGGCAATAAGAAACCAAGGAATATCACAAAGTCACAGCACATGACAAGCCTCACACAAGAGGCTTATTGGAAAAAGCAAAGAAAGTGTTTGCCTCTGCTCTAGAGGGAAGCAGCAAAAAACTAAGAGGCAGACTTTATATAGGGTTTCTCAGAGAGTGGAGCTGTCCAGGGTGACCCAGGGTTGGAGGGTCTCTGTGGTCTGATCTTGGGGCAAACTCAGGGATTGGTGGGATTTTGTGATCTGATCTTTGACTTTTTTTCCTCATAGGAGAGTGGTGGGTTACCTGTGTCTTGTGGGGCTAGAAATAGTCTTTACTGATATTAGAGTAGTCTGCGGGCAAAGGCCAGGCACTTGAGTGCCTTGAGGGACTTGCAGACCAGTCTCAGAATCATTATCTACCTGCCTCACACCCCAGAGTACTAGAATTACAGGTATGTAAGATCACACCCAAATTTAGTTTACATTTTGAAGTAACTACTAAAAAATTAATGGGAGGCTTCAAACCTCAAAACTGACTGACCCAAAACAACTATTGGATTATAATCAGGACCCAGTGGAGACAATTTAATGTTGTTTTTGTAATCTGGAATTCTAGCTGAGAACAGTCAGTGCAGTTATTAGTATAAATATTGGCCCTGGAAATTTTTTAAGACGTGTTTGCTATTATGCCAGTGGTTGATACCACGTGGGGCTGAGGGTCAAGCTCTTCTATGAAGCTTTACTACGTGGCTTGGTCTCCTTCATGTCAGGGCTGTTCACAGGAAGTCAAATTGACTATCCACAGATGTTGGGCTAGCGCTCCAGTAGAGCAGGCAAGAGCTACAGCCCTGTCCTCTTCTGCCCTGGCTTTGGGATTCATTACCTCAGCTACATTCCATTAGTTACTCATGATTCACACGCGATGGGAATAAGTGTCAATGAACTCATAGCATTTGTTTCTCATTTTTGTGTTTTTTTTTTTTAATAACAATCCAAAAACTCCCTTCCTGCTGTTCTTGCATCAGACTGTTTCTGGCACAGACAAGGCACAGAAGGACACAGGAAGTAGAGCCTCTAGCCGCTGCTGTTTGCCTGTGAGCCTTCCTCCTGGGCGTGTCCTTGGCATGTCCTTGGCATCATTCCCACAGGTAACTTTGCATCTTCTTTGGCTATTAGACATATATGGATTTCTGTATGGAGTCTAAACCCTTGACAATTACCTCCCTTCTGCCCTTGAACAGCTCTCTCAGATCCAGGACTCAAGAGCAGATCTGCTATCCCCAGTTCCCTCTTGCTCCAAGGTGCCTCAGACTTCCCTTGGGAAAGATGAGGACTAGAGGGAGGACTATGAAAATGAGAGAGCGATATCAGTCAAACCTTCCAGAAATTTCCGAATATATCATTCATGTAGATTTAGTGAATCTTTTTAACCACAAAGAAGCAATGCCGAGTCCTTAGATTATATACTGCCAAACATTTGCATTTCAATAATAAAGTATAAAATTAATGAGAACCATAAAAGAGAACTCAGAGGCCACACAAGGCAACCAATTATATCCAACCTGTAAATCTAAATCTAATTAGTCCTTCAGATGATGGCTTTGTGAATTTGCATCCAATCAGTTCTAAGTAGCAGGCTTGGAGAATTGTCTGAAGCCAAGACATTATGTTTATCATTTATCATGTGTTGTGTGTTGGCTTTTTGAGGGAGATGGTAGCCTAGGACCAAATATATATGCTTCTTCAGTCAGCAGTCAGCCATGTCCCAGATGAAGGGCTTGCCTGTTCCCTGTTACCATTGTAAGCAACAGTTCAATGTCAATGTCATAGTAAGGAATTACATGCTGTCTTTTAATTTTGTCTGTTTGCCCTATGTTTTCTTTTTTTCAGAGCCTGACATCAATAAAGGTGTTGGATCAGAAATGGGAATCTCCTCTGATCTTGTCAGAAAAATCTGCTTCATTTTACTAGATCCACATAGCATCCATATAACCCGCCTTTCTGGAATAAACACAGCTGCAAACAACTTCCAGGTGAAACTAAATAGCCCCATGACACTGTTCTAATGTTCTATCTGCTGTTTAAGGCAGCCAATGGTTTTAGCATACATTAGGCAAGCTTTCGAGGGAAATTCCAGAAAAGGGCAAGTTCTCATATAGAGATGACAACTGAGACATTCCCAGAAACCCTGCTGAGCTTTAGAAAATGGAGCCAGCTCAATTGAGGTGCTGTCAAAATGACTGAAAACCACCTGCCACCAATTTCTATTTCCCTGTATGAAAATCAGCCTTCTAGTGGATTCCTACTGTTGGCAAGAGAGGAAACCTGTCTGTACTTGCTGATTATGGTCAACGGGTTGGGCAGAGCTCTGGGGTGAGTATGGTGAAAAGACTCATAGTGCAGGGAGAGAGATAGAACCGATGTGTGACAAAGAGCACAGTCAAGTCTCTCTATAGCAAGTCTGGGTAGAGCACTTAAGGCTTGCAGTGCCCTTTTAGAAAACTGTCTTTCATTCAACAGAATAATACTCTGACCTTTAAAAGCACTAACTGCTAATTTTCTCAGAGCCGTGGCTCTTTTCTTCTGGTTGTATTAAGAAAAGATATTATAATATAACCACAAATTTTGAGAATAATTTTTATAAACGAGAGAATTTGTCATAATTTTTGTTTACTGGTTTTTCTCATGTAGGTAAATATAGAAAGAGTCACAATCAGAATGAATACAGTAATTTGTATTTCTTGGAATATGAATGTACTACAGATATTTTCTCTGATTTTTTGTTCGTTTGTTTGTTGTTTATTTTCCAAAACAAGTACCGTGAACTGGTTTGATAGCTCAGTTTATAAAATGCTTGCCTCTCCATCCCAGAGACCTGAGACCCCCAGCACTCACATTTTAAAAACTCAGTATAGCTGAGCATGCTTCCCATCCCAAGGATGACATGATTGGAAGCAGAGACAGGAAGGTCCCTAGAGCTCACTTGCTAGCCAACCTAAGCTACTTGGTGATGTCATAGATCCATAAGTGGAACTCACCTGGGGAAAGACACCTAAGACTGTCCTCTGACCTCTACACACATGAGCACACGCAGCAGTACATGCACTCTGTGCTAGTACCCACAAGAACATGATCTCACCCTCCTCTGTTTCTTTCTCTGTCCCTCTTTCCTCTCCCTCTATCTCTCCTACCACCTAACCCCCCCACAACATCACTAAAGAGGCAAGCATTTTTATTAGTTAGAGCAGAATTGTTCATCTACTTCAAGTACAGAATACATGTTTATGAAATTTAGCATCATTTTTAACTATGGATGCCAATGTTTAAATATGATCATTGTTCTCAACTTCTTTGCCTTCATGACTAAGAATCATTTTCTCCAGAATTTTTTTTTAAAAAGCATGTGCCCTATTTTTAGGGCTTCCAAAGTTATATATCTATATCATCTATCTATCCATCCTATGTGGGAGGCTTCTATCTACAAAGCTCCTTCACATAGAGCTTTCTATGATGAATGATATGCACAGGCCAACTTGTACAACTGCATAGGGTCACCAGGTACACCAGCCTATCACTGGACTGCTTTTCCAAAGCCTAGCTCATAAGGATCAAAGGCAAAAATCCCATTGCTTAAGGAGTTCATTGTTACGCTTATATAGATAAAATACTTAATAACAATAAAATCACTTCAAAGCTGGGCATGACAACACTCATCTCTAGCCCTAGCCCCTCAAGAGGATAAGGTATGAGCATGAACAACAAAGTTAACCCCAGTCCCTAATATTTTAATAAATATAAGTGGATTTCACTATAAATTTTATGGGTAGTTGACAGTGTAGGATTCAAGATCCATTTCTTAAAAAGCATAATAATTTATGGGCGGGGACCTGCTACTCTTGCAGACAAGTAGGATAAAAGAAAGAAAATATACTAATTTGTGAATTCAGTTAAAATTGCAAATATCAAAAACATAATCATATCAAGAAAAATCAAAGCCAAAAAAAAAAACAAAAACAAAAGAGACAAATTTCGAAAATGTTTAAAAGTGCAAATGACAAATATCACAATTTCATATTTGACAACCCTAATAAAATTGGTGTTGATAAAATAATGGGCAAGTAGAGAAACTTGAACAAATGAAATATTTTAAACTAAAAGGTGGGTAATTACTCAATATAAAATAATTGTGTTTGCTATATTAATAAATGTTATAAAATTAGAACATAGAAATGAATCTATGTTCTTTTTTTTTTTTTTTTTTGGTTCTTTTTTTTTTTCGGAGCTGGGGACCGAACCCAGGGCCTTGCGCTTCCTAGGCAAGCGCTCTACCACTGAGCTAAATCCCCAACCCCTGAATCTATGTTCTTTAAAAGAACGTAAATATGAACACTCAGGAAACGAAGAGCCTCAACAGGCATATGTCCCAAAAGCTAGATCAAGATTGTGTACATGGTGTGATTTCAATCATGAACGAGAAACACAACTACACATTACCAAAAGAATAAAGTTGAAAAGAAAATCATGTCAAAATATTGACAGTGACTCACTCTGGGTTGGATTGGATGGTTTTTAGTTATGATTATTTGAAGGTTTTCTAGCCATCTTCATGAGTAGATTAGAGCAGGAGAGAGGGGATATATCCCCTTCATATTCCTATGCCAAAATCCTAAACCCAATGACCTCAGCATGTGAGTGTACTTAGAGACAGACCTTCCAGGAGTAGGGCATTAAAGTGGGTCCTGATCCAATACAGTTGGAATCCTTAGAAGAGAAGGACAATTATGGGGGAGCCCACAGCATACCCACAGACAGCTTAGGGAGAGAGGCTAGAAAGAGACCCTTCCTTTCTGCCTCTGAAGGAACCAGTTCTGTTGACACCAGGATCTTGAATTTGTAGCCTCCAAAGGTGTGAGAGGACACATTCATTTTGGCTAAGCCATTCAGTCTGCAGTGCTTTGTTAAGGCAGCCTTGGCAAAAGAACAGTGTTTTCCTCCTTCCTTTCCCTGGTCTCCTCCCTCCCTCTCTTCTTCTTCCTCTTCCCTTTCCCTGCCTTCTTCTGTTCCCTCTTCCTTCTTCTTTATTCCCTCTCCCGTTCTCTCTCTTCTTCTTCTTCCTCTCTCCTACCCTCTCCCTGTTCCTTCTAAATTATTGGAAAGCATGAAAGCACTTTAAAGCATCCTTTACTTCTGCCTTTGGCTTTTACTGTGATTGGTTGGGGGAGGTGACTTAAAAGTCCTGACAGCTGAATTGGTGAAATGACAATCAGCATTTGGAACCAGCAGCTCAGGCTGGAGGAAACACATTTGGCTAGTGATAAGTCAGTTCTACTCATCTTCATTGGGTAATAAAGCTAGGGAGAAGGAGACAATGGCTGAGCCAATTATAGTGTCAAGGATTGAAGAACAAAGGTCACTCTTCCACACATAAACTCTGTCAGACCAAAGCACTAATTGCTTGCGATGTCAGGATCGTGTGGCTGTTCTATTATAGTGATGCAAATGCCCTTACTCAATATTTATGATCACATTTCCAGACTGGAACCCACAAGCACAAAGAGGTTTTATCTCCATTGACTCAGTTTCTATTCAAGTCTTTGAATTCAAGTCGTTGACCTTGCTAATTTAAGTCTTGGTAGCAGATATATTTTACAAGGTGGACAAGTAGAAAGAAAATTTGATAATACATAAGAAGATAATCCTGCAAGGGCCAAGCAGGCTATTCTTTTGCATCATTTTCCACATTCCACATTCCAAAATTTCCCATATTGAGAATTCTCCCAGTATGGAGTTGCTCCCAGACCTTCGTCTTTCCCCAGTTCCCCTTCTGTCCTAGAATGGAATGCCCAGTCACACTCCCAGTCTCTCTTCCAATTCTCTCCTTTTGGGTTTCACATTTTCTTCTAGAATATCCTTCCAGTTCTCTTCCTGATGTCTTGCAGCGTTTCTAAGGAGGAGAAGCATGGTGACTTCCATGCTAGGTGCCTTGGGATGAATGTCTCTTCTCTATGGTTATGTTCATTTTCCTCCAGCTGTACCTTTTCTATTTCCCCACTTTTCATAAGTGTGTATCAGACATGCTTTGCTGCTGCCAAGGACAGTGTTGTGGTGAGCATTTGGGAAATAACTGTTTCCTCTGATCTTCAGTGAATAGCAAGTGGCTGCAGCTGCAGAGGATATTAGGGAGGTGCTCCATGTACCCTGGCTGGGGACTTGAGAGCCAGGAGTGCTGGCCCACTCCTCACTGGTTACAGCACTCTGGAGAATGGGTCCTGCACCTTGCCTGGGTAGCACAGTAGAGCTGGTCCTGTTGGCGGAGGTGTGGGTGAGCTGGTCCCATCCCTCTTCCGCCATGGGTGGTGTGGGTGAAGAGACATCACTTACCCTCCCCTTTCTCTGCCTTTGGGAAATGGGTGAGCTGACCCTGAAGTCAGAAGAGCAGGTATGCTGCCTCCCTCCCCTCCCACAGGCTGCAGCATTCTGGATAGTCTTCCCTGTACCTCACCTGGGCAGCACAGTAGAAGTGACCCTGATGGTAAAGGCATAGGTGAGCTGGCCCTGAGGACATAGGAGGAGCTGACCCTGCCCCTTGTCAGCTGTGACATTAAATGAGCTAGGCAGGGCAGTGTTAGAGAGCTCTCACTCGGGTGGTGTGGATGCAGGAGAGCTGTTGGGCTAACCAATTCAGCTGCCTTCCAGGCCTAGATCCAAGACTTTAAATTGGCCCACCCCAATATTTATCGATCTATAAATCCATGAAAGGGCTGGAATCCATGAAAGGGTTGATCCTGCAGATTAAAGCTGCAAGATCTCCATGACATGGGTCAAGAAGATATCTGACAGTCCCAGTGGGGTTCTGATTTTTATTGTGTAGCAGAAGCCAGAGGCCTCAAACCAGACTAATGACTCATTGCAATAAACATTTGCAATAAACATTGCAAACATTTCCATGAAGTTTTTTTTTCATTCTACTTTATTTTAGGTGGGGGAGCATAAGGGTAGAGGACAAATATAAAGAACAAGGAGATGAGTGGGGCTGTAGTCCATGATGTGAAACTCACAAAGGATCAATAAAAACCTAAAAGAGTCGAGGATGGAATGACAGTGGGATGTCTTACAGGGTAAAGGAGCTTAATGCCCAGGCTGCCAACATAAACTCAATTCCTGGGACCCATATGGTAGAAGGCGAGAACTGATTTCTGCAAAGTGTTTTCTGACCTTTACATGCAGACACACACACACACACACACACACACACACACACACACACACACACACACCAAAACAAGAAAGCATGTTTTACAATTCAGTGAAAATCTTCCAAAAATTTAATACTAACTAATAAAATTTAATACACTGAATTTACTCAAGGAACGCCACTGTGTGGAGAATGCAAGTGATGCTAATGCTTCTGGTAGACGAAGAACTTTGCTTTAGAAGTCAACAAGGAATTCCAGCATGATCCCTATGGTGTGTTCTAGGTTCTCCTGGGCTGCTGGGCTCTCTACTTCAGCCTTTGTGAAACTCATCTTTCATTTTCAAGGTAAATAAAGCTTCCAGCAGAGTATCTGGCACTATCCAAATTCTTAATAAATGTTAGATGATTGCAAGTACACCCCTAAGATACATTATTGTACTGTGATTTATCACTGAGAGAATATGGAGAAAGTAGCAGAGACCATTTCCTTCCAGACAGGAACTTCCATAGATTTACAAATGCCCTTTGAGAACAGAGCATGGTGTATTCCAAGGCAGTATTCACCATCGTTTATTATGTATTTTCTGAGATGAAGGTATAATTATCCATCTGAACAGTTCCTGTGTAGAACCCAGTGCCACTAAGTATATTCACATGGTTATGTAATGGCTACAATAACCCACTTACAGAAGAGTTTATTTATGTTGCAAAACTAAAATTGCATACCACTTAACAATAAGAATAATTAAGCCACACCTTTCTGTTAGCCAAGACAAAAAGATATCATTATTTCTGAGGTACTCCAGATCCATATTACATACATGAAAAAAATCTACGATCATGTGCTAAAATTATATGTACCTATTGAAATGACCAGACACAAAAGAGTTTCTTAGAACTCAATAGTATGGGGATATCATTCATTTAGAAAACTCAGTGAGAAAATGTAGGACTGTGCACCAAATCAAAAGCTGCAAAACACTCAGAAGTAAATTTGGAGAACAGTGATTTGGAAATTTTATTTATTTTAAAGTTTTAGAAGTTCGTTTGTATTTTATATATATGAATATTTTGTCTGCAGGCTAGTCTGTGAACCACATGCATGCCTGATCCACAAGGAGGTTGCAAGAGTGTGCTGGACCCTTGCAACCAGGGATAGTTGTAAACCCAACATGGCATGCTGGGAATTGAACCACTGGTGCTCTGTAAGAGTGCCAGTGCTCTCAACTGCCGAGCCATCTCTCCAGCCATGACACGTTCATTTTAGATATAATAACACCTTATTGGGAAAGCAAATCATTTCCAAAAGGGAGGGTTTATGTGTTTTCAGAAGGCAAAGCATATCAACTCAGTAATCGCTTTTTAAAACATTCAATCAAGATGTGAGTAGTGTTGGTGGATATTCGTTGCCACTGTGGAAACACCTGACAGGGGCACTTCAGAGAGGGAATGACTTGTCTCTGCTCATGCTTTTGGAGGCATCACTCTGGTTGTCTGGCTACTTAGCTTTGGGCTGAGAGGAGGCAGAGCATGTTGCAGGAGCAGCTGCAGAGTACGTGGCAGCCAGGAAGCGGCGAGGTAAGACAGAGCCAGGGATAAGGTGACCCTAAGGACCTGCTCTGTCATCTACTCCCTCCAGTCAGGTATCTCCAACTAAACTCTCCAACTTTTACCAAAACAGAACTCCTAACAAAGAACCAAGTCTAAAACTCATGGACCTGAGGGGGCATTCCATAGACAAACCACATCTGCAGTCAAACGTATTTTAACTTAAATTTGGTGGGACACGGATAATAGTGAGAAGTAAGATCAGTGTGGTAATAGAGACCTGGGAAGAGAAGAAGAAGTCATAAAATATTAGAATATCTGGATAAAAGAAACAAAGTTAGAGAGTGGCACTGTCTCCAAATGAAGAATTCCTCAAAAGAGATTATTATGTACAAGTACTTACCATATCCAAGTAAACGATGGCAGAGATATGTGTTCATAACTACGAGATAGCATCCCAAGAGAGGAGTGTAAACTTAGATCTGTATATTATGCCGTCCAAAGGAACAAGTCTAGGGAATTAAATAGCACCCTGATTTTAGTGTTTAAAATGTACTCAAGCTAAAATAAAATACTAAGCACTGAGGGACAGACAGAGGCCTTTCCAATATAAGTTTGAAGGAATCAGTAAATGAAAGATTGACTGTTTTACCTTAAATACATAAAATACAAAAAAAGTATTCATCTAAGAATGTAACTGTCATAAAACTAAATTCTAAATTTAGTCTTACGAACTTAGAGGCATCAGCATTAACTTTTGCAAGACGAATTAAAGATTAACATTTGCAGCAAGTTAGGAGATCATTGGTTCTGTTTTCTAGGAATCAACAAGGTGACATGGATAAATGGGTCAGATAAACGGCTTTCTCTGAGTCAAACACTCATTCGTTCAGTCGTGAAAGAGTCATGGCGAACGTGAGACCTAACCTATTAATATTTCCACAGAGTAGAAGCTGACTGCACCACCTGTTTCCGCAGACATGGAGAAAAAGAAGCTGAGAGTAGAATTCGTAGCCTGCCTCTGGGGCTTGGACTTTGACCTTTGCTCTTGTTTTGTTTCTGTTCCCGTGTCTTAAAACACAATACAGAATAGCATAAATGATCAAAGGTGCCCTACAGTGCTGACCATACTCATCAAATGTCTACTACAGCCCAAGTCCTGTGTGGACCTAAATATCAACCAAGACATTCTCCAGATGCCCAGGCTGGGGAAGAAGCAAATGAAATAGTCTCTTATTGTACAACTGTGTGATTCTCTGTATCTTTCACATGCAAGTCAAACAACTTCGACATGCAAGGCACCAAATTTGAACAATGATAAACAATGAAAATGGGAATGATTTGATGTAGTGTGCGTGTGTGTGTGTGTGTGTGTGTGTGTGCTCGCGTGTGTGTGTCACTGTGTGTGTGTCTGTCTGTCTGTGTGTGTATGTGTGTGTGTGTGTGGGTGTGAGTGTGTGTGTGTGTGTGTGTGTGTGTGTGTGTGTTTATATTAAGAATGTAGCAAGCCTATTTCTCTGAATGCAATGGTCTCTCTCTTGTATCTCAAAGAAACAGTTCCCCTAGTTAGGTATAGTGGTGCACTCCTTTAATCCCAGCACCCAGAAGCAGAGGCAGGTGGATCTCTGTGAGTTCTAACCCAGCTTGGTCTTTAAAGTAAGTTCTAGGCCAGCCAGGGATACATGGTAGGATCCTGTTTCAAAAACAAAATAAAACAAAACAAAAAACAAAACCACTGAAGAAATACTCCACCCGAAGGGATTGAAAGTATCATTCACCTGTCAACTTCTCAAATAGTATTAGTGCTTATCGCCTGTTAGATTCATGCTGAGATCAGGAGCGTTTACTTAAATAAGGCCACAGAAATCTTCATTTTGTATTCATTGCAACAAATACACGTTCTATCTATTCAATGACAGTTGCATGCTACTGGGATTGGTGTTCAGATAGAACAGAATATTAAATGTGCATCCTAACACTACATTATAAACACGCATCTGTATAAGAGAACACGAGCTTTAAAATATTACATTTTGGACTGAATTTTGCTGGATAATAAATCTATGTTGATGAACGCCAACACTAGTAAGTATAGATCAACCTGGAAAAGTTATATTAGTATTTAGAGACTAGAATGGTTTATTTTTTTTTCTTTATGGAAAATTTATTGCAACACTCCAACCACGCATTTCTTTTTCTTTTCAACATCTTGCCCTGCAGCTTCCTTTGCCCTTTTTGCTCAGATGCCAAAGAGCAGGGCATTGGCCCGGGCCATGCGAAGACTGGCAAAAGCCTTAAAGTTCTCTTCTTTTGTGATGACTGTGGCCTTCTCCTTTTTGTACACATTCCGGATGGGGATCACAGGTCCTGTTAGTTGGGTGGCCAATTTATGTTCTTCAGCAGAACTGTCTCCTTTCTTCAGAGCAGAAGGCTTCCTGGGGGAAAGTATGAGTTTGGAGCGGTGCTCCTTCAGGCGCTGCACGTTGGCTGTAGTGATTCAGTGGGTTTGTTTCATCTCCTTGGGTCCACAGAGATGCCGATGGTATGAGCCATTTTCTTGTGAACCAGCTATCCTGAGTTCTTTCAGGCTGACGCCCCTGCCAGCCTGGACCTTGGTGTAGTATCTAACTGTAGGGCTCCTCACGCTGGGCCTGATGGGACCGGACGCGGGATCGGGGGCAGGGCGGAGCACTTTCACCTGCCTGACCTTGCGTCTTGCAAGATCTTGCACGCCAGCTGGTTGAACCAAGTGTCCACTCGCTGCTGTCAATCTTCGTGGAAGTGAGGCTTCAGGATTATGCAGTTCCGGCTGGGAGCCATGGCTGCCTCCTGTACAGGAGAACAGCGAAAAAATTAATATTGCCATCATACTGGTTTCTTGATGAGAATGAGAAAGAGGGTAAGAGGTCATACTGCCAAGGAATGACCCTGGAAGAGATTAATAATTGATTAAAGGGGCTTTGCAAATACTCCACTCTGTGCCAACAGTTCAGAGAATCGTAAACCAGAATTTGTGAGACACGAGCGTATTCCTACTTAGCACACACCACACACCTGTCCTCCTTAGACACTAGGTGATGTTAAGTGGAATAAAGGGCTGTGCTGACATCTTGTCCCACGTAATACCACACTTAACTCTGAAATTACTGGCTTTCACAGTTCCCCTAGCAAGTACTGTACTTGCTAAGTGTTATCAAGTACAATTTTGTTCAGAATTCCCACAGTCAAGCATTCAGCATAAGGATGTATTTTAACTTACTCACAAAAGCGTTACAGTACTTCAGTGATTCTTGGTCACTTTGAATCTCCTTACTACTTGTTATCCAGCCCAGTTATGTACTAGTAAATCAACTGGTCTCGCATCTAAAAAGCAGAAACTCTAGTTCCTCCGGTTGTTTTGTTTCGTCTTTATCTAAATCATCTCTCTGATGCTCTTCAAGTCCATCACAGCACCTGGCAATACTGAGTCTGACCAATGGGAAAGAAGGAAAAGCCAGCAGTAAGGAAAGTACCCACTGTTAGGTTTGTAAGAACTTTGCAAGTACACGTGGGCTTCTCCTTTTGGTAATTACGATCATGGAATGGTTAAGCCTGGGCGAGCTCTCCTTCCTAGGCATAGAGATGGACTTACCCAATGGCAACAGAATGCTTTGGTGGGGCAGGCGGGTCTGTCAGGTTGAATGCTGATTGCACAGCGACTACACTGAGAAAGCAGTTAGTTGAGACCCCAGGAGAAGCTCTCATGATAGGTAACACTTGGTTTTGATGATTCTATACTACAGAAGGTTATTGTCTAGTTCTGTGGTTTCCTTTCTGATTGTCCATACTTATTTTTATCCAGTTACACTGATAGGTAAAATGTAAATAAATGGCTTCTTGGCCGATGGAATTAATTAGAATTTACTACACAAAAGAAGGCAAAGTCTGTGACAATCTCTTTTTCTGTATTATCCTGCCATATGGCCCAATGAATGGTAACAAATGAGAGAGAGAGAGAGAGAGAGAGAGAGAGAGAGAGAGAGAGAGAGAGAGAGAGAACAAACAGAGAGCCATACTTTGACTGTAAAAAGAGTTGTAAAACTTTCTTTTCGTGTCAGGCTTAAACCAGTAAAATATCTTAGAGTTCTTCAAGCTAAAAAGGTATTGCATTAAGGTAGAGAAAAAGCCTAAAATACTGTGTTGATTAAAAGAAAGAAAGATGTGGGGAAAGACCCTGTGACCATAGCTACAAGTCCAAAACTGTACACCTCATGGTTTATGGCCCTTCGGTTTATGGAGCACGTGTGTGCACCTGCTCATGGTTCTAGATCTTGTAATTTAAGAGGGTGCTGATAAAGGAGAGAGCACACAGAGTAAATCCAGGAGAAGAGGTTCATCTGCATCTGGAGTGTTTACAGTAGGCTGTGCACTCTACAGGTAGATATAATTCTGTCGATTTCCCTTAAGGTCTCTCAGTTGATGTGAACCATAATGGAAGGTTTTGGTTAGTAACTTCTCCCCCACCATGTATTTGGTAGATGTCAAAACTGAGATTTAAAACCAGGCAATTGGATTTAAATACTTAGTGACCTTAATGGTGTCCCTAAGTTTTTCCCCTCAAAGGGCATTGTTGGGAGTAAAGACCAGCCAGTGACATTGAATGTTTTGAGTTCTCAAAAGCTGCCTATTTAAATTGAGGAGTAGAATCTATGGGGGACTCCAGAAGAAAGTCCTGGGACAAAAGGATTCTAGTTTTAAACAACACTATTCCTGAACAGTAAAAAGTCCTTTCTCATAGGAAATCAAAATGGAAGCCCTGAATTCCCCCAGCGATGGACAATGACATCGAGGCGCGTGGTGGTTTAAATATCCTTGGCAAGAAGTGGCACTATTAAGGGGTGTGGCCTTGCTGGAGTAGGTGTGGCCTTGTTGGAGGAAGTACGTCATTGTGGGGGTGGACTTGGAGACCCTTCTCTTAGCAGCTTGCAAGACAGCCTTCGCCTGTTTGCCTCCAAAACAAGATGCAGCACTCTCAGCTCCTCCCGCACCATGCCTGCCTGCATGCTGCCGTGTATCCCACTAGATAATAATGGACTGAACCTCGGAACCTGCTAGCCAGCCCCAATTAAATGTTGTCCTTTATAAGAGTTGCCGTGGTCATGGTGTCTTTTCACAGCAGTAAAACCCTAACTAAGACATGGTGTAAGACAAATAAACCTTTTCCTCCTCTGAGCTGTTTTCAGTCATGCTATCTGTTACAGCAATCAAATGGAACTAGGATCGGGGTTTTTCTCTGCGCTGCTAACAGTTTGCCATCTTTTGATGCCCGCATCATCGACCTTGCTCCACACGCCTTCGACTACTGCTGCAGTGCTGCCCTCATTTCCAGTGGTTTTTTGTTTGTTTTATTTTTTGCGGCCAGAGTAAAAATGAGCAATATGCTGTTTGGTGCATAGATAATGATCAGTTCTTCTTGACTTCCTTTTAATTTGCTCACAAAGCATTTCCTGAGATATTAGAAAGAAATTGGGCCACAGCACTCTGTGGGCAAAGGGAGAGGTAGATTACAGTGGATGGGCAGGAAATAAATTGTGCTGTCAGTTTGATTACAATACCAGATAAGTGTTTAGTTGAAACTTTGGCAATAAAGAGTCTTTACACACACACACACACACACACACACACACACACACACACACACACACACCCCTTTTCTCCTTTTCTAGGTCATCTTGCATATTGCCACTAGGCATTGACCAGGGACATGGCAAAAGAAAATTGGAAGGAGGACTTGTCCTTAGCATAGTTTAGAGATGGGCTGGCCACTATGAAGAAATGCTAACACTATGGAACTTCCACACTCCAGGACATTTGAAATTTGCTTTTCTGTACTAGTAAGCTCCATAAATGAAAGACACACACCTGAAGATGTGATAGCTTCTAGCTACTCAATAAATCTGTACCAGTCTATTGCCTAGAAAGTCGAGAGTTGACTTTCTAGTGGGCCTTTGAGCTGTCTATCGTCCCAACAAGAAATAAGTCAGAAGTAACTACCCTGGACATGTGCATGCTTGCATGAAGAAACAGTCAGGAGAGATTTATCTCTGCCAAGCTAGTGCTCAGTATTTCTGTGTATTGTAACCCATTTAGTTTGCCTAGCAACAAGATAAGGTAAATAGCATCACTGTTATGATTCTGTAAATGAAAATGGTTCAGCAGAAGACAGAATGGGTCTGAGTCAACCTTACCTCTTAAGAGACTAACTCTGGAGAGCTCTCCCAGTTTGTTAGTAGCTTCTCTTTACCTAAAAAGACAGTGTGACATTTTAATATGAAATTATTATGACTAGACCCCCCAAGGCATCTCACTTTATCTCATCAACATCTCACCAGCCTCTTTGGTATGCTCGGTACTAATGTCTCCAGTATTCCCAAAAGGCTACCATGATAATAATCTTTTCTTCCTGCATTTGACTACCTGAAAATGTGTACTCCCTTCTCTTGTGAATCCATATGAGTTACTCCTGTGATTATGTTAGTAGTCTTGTCACTTCCAGAAAGCTATTAGGACAATGTCCATAAGTCACGAGTTAAGATGGACCATATACCCACCTGTCATCAGAACTCATTTATAATGCTGCCATTGTATCACTAAACCTCATGATCCCATTCTTAAACTATGTGTATCTTGAGTATCTTTAATTGTCTTTCTAGTATGAGGAATATGTTTGTATTCATCATTAATGCTTCTTCCAGATAGTGTGATCACATTTTTTCACCAAGTGACTCTCTAGAGTTCAAATATAAGAATAAAGATGAAGTTGTCTCAGGAAATTATCTCCTTTTACGTGTGAATTCTACAGCTTTTTCTTTTGATTTTGTATTACTTTTATACTTTAAAAGCTCTGACACAATTATAAATCCATATTGTTTTTATATTCAGCATTTTATTCAAAACCAGAATGTCTCTCTCTTTGTTCTCTTCCTACCCATGCTTCCCTACCCCATTCTGTGTGTGTGTGTGTGTGTGTGTGTGTGTGTGTGTGTGTGTGTGTGTTTGCTTTTTTGACATGGGGTCTCACTACACTACCCTGGCTGGCCTCTCCTCCTGGTATTTGGTACAGGGTTTCACTCTGTAGCCTAGCCTGTCCCTAAACTCATAACAATCCTCTTGCAGCAGCTTCCCAAGTGCTGGAATTATAGGTGTGAGATACTTTGGAGGTTTTTAAGCACCTTGACACACTTCAAGTAAAGCACTTGAAAGTGTGTATTATATAAGCTATACTGTACATTTGCCAACTGAATTATTATCAGAGACAGGACATTGACTATAAATTATGACCACAAACCATTGTAATAGGCTGTTCAGTTTAATGAATGATATTGCTCTGCACTCATATCACATTTGTCTTTCAAGGAGCCCACATACCTCACAATGTTTACTAGATAGTTAACATTTGCCAGCACCCAGTGTACAGAGGCCATGGTGAAGGCTTCAATGAATGCTTACCCGTGAGCTGGGTCTAATCATCAGTGAATGAGTATCTTAAAGAGTGGAGACATATTAGTTTTCACCCATATAGAATGGATGAAAAAGAAGAATATCAAGAAGACTAACATTTTTTAAATTTGGAAGCCTTTTCCTTTTGAAAAAATCCTTTTAAAATATCTGACATATTTCTTTGCCTGTGATAATGGAATGTCATATAAGAAAATGTACCCTGGCCATCATAAGCAAGAGTAATTTTCATGAAGGTCAGGCAGTGCCCACACAGGCAGGATATGCAGAGTTTTAAGAGAATGAACACTGGAGCCAGAGAATATAGACTTAATTCCTGCTTTATCATTTGGGGTGATTGAGGATTTTGCAGTTTGCAAAAAATCTACAACTCAAGTGTCCTAGAAAAGATTATTGCTTTATGCCAAACAATAGAGAGATGGGTCCATGGATGAAATGCTTGTTACACAAGTATGAGGAGTTTGAATCCCCAGTACACACATAAAAGCCAAGAGGCAACAGTTCTCTCTCTCTCTCTCTCTCTCTCTCTCTCTCTCTCTCTCTCTCTCTCACACACACACACACACACACAATTATCAAATATTTTCCTATTTCCTATGGCTTTTCCAAACATCTTTAGAGTTACTTAATTTTTCTTCCTCCCTCTTCCTCTGTATTGTCCTTCCTTCCACCTCTCTAGTTAAAGTTGTCTCTCTGGTTTTCCTCACTCCTTCGTAGCATCTGGGTCCCACTATCCCCCTTTCTAGGGATTCTTCTCCCCCTCACCCTGCATTCTCCAAGGTCCTATTCTACATTCCTAGCTTCATGTTGTATGTGCAAATCTATAGGACAAACTATAATGATAAAATACCATGGCATCATCACAAAGACAGATATGTATATTGGTGGAACAAAAAAGAAGTCCCAAATATGAGTGCATAATTTGACAAAGGAGTCAAAACTACACATCGGAGGACACATTGGATATCCATATATTGAAGAATAAGATTAGACCTCTATCTAGACCCTGCACAAAAATCAACTCCAAATGGGTCAAATACTTCTTCAATGTGAACCATTAAACATTGTGACTGTTAGGGAAAAATATACGCAAGACCCTGCAATGTGTACACACAAAAGAAAAAAAAAGCAAAGCTTTCTTAATAGGACTCTATTCGCTCTATGTATCGAAGCCAACAGTTAGCAAATGGGACCTCGTGAAATGTAAAAAGGCAAAGGAAACAATCAACCTAATGGAAGGGAACCCCACAGACTAAGGGAGAAACCCTGTTAGCTCTACATTCAGTAGAGGATTTAAATTCAGAATATACAAAACAACTCAAAGGCATCATAAAGAAAACAAATGACCCAATTAAAAAAAAATGGACTTCGAGTTGAACTGAGAGTTCACAAAAGAATATAGCTCATAAATACCTTTAGAAGTGTTCAACATCCCTAAAAATCAGGAAAAAAATAATTTCCTTTTACCCCAGTCAGAAGGAGTTAGATAGCAAAAATAACATTAATAGTAACAAATGCTTGTGAGGACATGGGAGAAAGTGAACCCTTATTCACGGTTCGTGGGATTGCAAACTGTTGGAGCCACTCTGCAAATCAGTGTGGAGTGCTCCATCTACCTCATGGTCCAGCTATAGCATTCATTAGCATTTATTTGCCCAAAGATATCCTACTCCATAGGCACTGTTCAGGCAGGGCCCTTACCATATACTTACAATAGTGGGGAAATGAAACTAACTAAATGCCTTTCAACACACGCATCAATTATGAAAACATGATACATATACACAATGGAATTTTTGTTATTGATTTTTGTTTGTTTGTTCTTTTATTATTTGGAGGCCAGGTTCTTCTGTGTAGCCCTGGCTGTTCCAGAACTCACTATGTAGACCAATGTGGTCTCAAACCCACAGAGATCTGCCTGCCTCTGCCTCTTGAGTACTTGGACTAAGTGCTGTCAGCACACAGTCACAGTGGAATTCTAGTCTGCTGTCAAGAAAAAATGAAATAGCGAGATTCTCTGGTAAATAGAACTGGAAAATACACTGAGGGTAGTAACCCAAGCCCAGAAAGAGAAAAGTCATATATTCTTTTTGGTTTTTGTAGACCCCACTCCTTCCTTTTCTGAAGGTAGCCTGAACTTTCTCTCTGCAGATGCATATTTGTATTCGGCGTTACATTTGAAGTGAGAGTCATCTGATGAGGTAAGTAGAGACAAACATAAAGAACATTCCACAACATCCCAAGTTCGAGTTTCTGTGTAAGCTTCTCATAGAGGCAGTGTGAGATATGGAAAAGCAAAAGAATCATCATGGGGTGCTGAAGGTACAAAGAAAGTAGGTATAAGAGAAAAGGAGGGGCTGGGGATTTAGCTCAGTGGTAGAGTAGGGCGCAAGGCCCTGGGTTCGTCCCCCAGCTCCCGAAAAAAAAAAAAAAAGAACCAAAAAAAAAAAAGAGAAAAGGCAGGGCTGGTGAGGTGGCTGAACAGGTAAAGGTATTTGCTGCATTAGCCTGTCAACTTGAGTTTAATATCCAGAACCCATACAAAGAAGGAAGGGAAATAACTCCCCAAAGTTGTTCTCTGACCTCCACAGGGATGCCTTGGTATTTGCATATCCCCTATCCCATATGCATCATGTACACATACATCATGCCTGTGTACACACAGACACATGCAGAGGAATAATAATTTTTAAAGAGAAAATGCAACATGTAAACATATTTTCAGAACATGGGGTCCTGAGTTAAGAAGTAGAAAGTATATTCTTGTTGTGGGGAAAGGGGCAGCGTGGAATAGTTAAACGTTTTTTGTTAGCAACAAGTCCTGATGAAGACACGAACATAGAAGTCAGTTTGCCAGTGGTATTAAATGGAGTACCTCCAAGCAAGTTTGTTAGGCCCTATCAATCATCTTGGGCTGTTATTCTCATGGCTTAAAGAAATTGAACAACTACTTATTCCTCACTCACGTGTCCTGCTCACTGCTAGAAACCTGGAAACTCTTGTTCTTCGTTTGGAACCAGCATGCAGCCTGGTTGAAGTAATATTTTCTCAAAATGTAGCAATTGCCATGACATAGGGAGAGTGAGCTCTTGAGGGCCAGCAGCTAAAGGCTTTGGCATCAAAGGGACTCAGAGAGTGCAATGCTGGAGACAGCTTACATGGGCGCACAAGAGCCAAATGTGTACAACTCCACATCTTTGAATGGCATAATGGTAGTTTAAAATAAGCCAAGGTAGAATGGGAATGTTCACACTGGAAAAGGGAGATGTGCTATAAATCACTGCCCTCTATTCCTCCCATTCCTCCCAAATACCCATACATTAAGCCTCTTTCCCTCTCTGTCTGCTTCATTTTAATTCACAATTCATTGGCTTAATCAAATACAAGGGGATCAAGACATTCAAAGGGGCTTTGATTTCATAGCCAAAAGGCTGAAAACAGCCATCAGTTAAGATAAGGGTTCAAGGGCTGTGTCACTTACACCTTTATTCAGAAAAGGCTCAAGATGTTAACCTTGGCACAACATCAATGAAAAACACAAGCATGTTTATTGTGGGTGGCATGACAGTTAGCAGTTTATTTCTTCCTGGTGTTTAATCTACTCTCTATGACCCATCCTGGAACATTGAAAATGGGAACATTCCTTCTTGTATAGGTTGCAGTAGAAGGCAAATGACAGAAGTTCCTATAATGACCTGCATGCATTTAGCCTGCATGGACAGCCATGTACACAATCTGAAGTGCATTATGCTGAGTGAAATAAGACAGACAAATATAGGCAAATACTATATCATTCCACATATATATGAAATGTACACGAGTCAAACACATAGAAGGGAGAGTTGAATAGTGTTACCTGGTCCTAGAAAAAAATGGGGAAGTGATGGTAGTGGGCTGGCGAGATAGCTTAATTGGTAAAATGCCTTACAAGCAGGAACCTGAACCCAATCCTCAAACCCACCGTACCCCCCACATACACAAAAGCATCCCTCTAGGCACGGTGGTGTACACCTTTTTTTTTTTTTTTTTTTTTTGGTTCTTTTTTTTCGCACCCAGGGCCTTGTGTTTCTTAGGCAAGCCCTCTACCGCTGAGTTAAATCCCCAACCCCAGTGTGTACACCTTTAACCCTATTATTTATGAGGTAGAAACAGAAGGATCTCTATGAGTTAGTCTGGAACTCATGGTCTACATAGAGAGTTTGAGGGCAGCCAGAGTTCCATAGTGGCACCCTGACACACACACACACACACACACACACACACACACACACACACACACACATTAATTAATCGATTGATTAATTAAGCTGCCTCATGTTTCTAATCCCAGTGCTGAGAGGGCTGAGAAAGACTAGCACCTATGGTTTAAGTATTCTAGTACATTTGTTGAGCTCCAGGTCAGTAAGTCAGTAAGGGACCCTGTCGCATATCAGTTATTATATACCAGTTTTGATAAGATAAATAAGTTTAGGAATATATATATATATATATATATATCACAATGCCTATAGTTAATTAATACTGTGTTGTGGATAAAATTCATAAGAAAAACCATAGTAATAGTAGTAAGGGGAATGGAATGGATGGGAGTCACCTTTGGGATGTGACGTTATAAAGTAGCCTTGAGGTGGAAATGTTCCATAGCTGCACACTTTCCCCAAAGTCGTTAAGATGCATATATTAAACTATGCACAGCTTATTCCTTGTCAGTCATTTCTCAACAAAGAGGTTTTAAAAATATGGAATAAATAATTTTTCACAAATGACGTAATTGCAAACTGAAATTTGGGGGATGGGTGGTACGTTAGTAAGAGAAAACGAATTGCATTAAGTGTGAAGAATATGGTCACGTGGCAATGACTTTTACAGTCCAGGCTGCTGCTGCCTAGGTTTAGTCTAGATTTTGATTGACATCCACAAAGGTCTGGGAAATGGCAGATTTCCAAGGTCAAAGGAGTAGTCAGTGGAAATTGTTCCCTCCTGTATACCTTCCTCATCCCCAAACTCCTAAATCCCAACTCCACCGTACCCTAGCCTACCAATCAGGTTAAAGGTCACCACAACATCTGGCCTTCTCATACCTGTTCCTGGTGCAAAAACTCCTTTCTCTTCATATTTTCACCCCAAACAATTCAGGAGTCTTACGGGGACTCTCTCTTATTGGAAGAAATTAACAATGGTAACAAAAAATTCCAGAAGCCATTCTAACAATAGATATTTTCAGAGTATAATCTGCTCTTGGAAATTGAAATGTAGCTAGAGTCTGCATGCAAATCAGGTCGCCTGCAGCTCTGGCCCACGGGGCTTGGATTCATCTTCCTTGACATATGTACACCTACTTCTCCAGCCTGCTAGTTTCATCTAAATCATGTTCATTAACAGATTGGTAAGGGTTTTTCTACGGGTGGGTGAAGTGATGGTTTCTCTCCAATTGTTCTAAAATAGCATTTTAAGGTCTCAGTGGGGGCACATGCAGAGACATACTGGGAGAAGGAAATTAGCAATTCTCTGTGAATGCACTCAAAGTCCTTGGTCAAAGCACTTAAGAATTCTACAAAAGAAAATGCTCCTACGGGTATGTGTTTCCCCCCTCTGATTTGTGTTTCTGTGACTTTCCATAATGAGCATGTGTTACATTTTCAATAAGTAAAAAAAAATGCATTTATACATAATTAGAAAAAAATACAGTACTTAAAAATTTACCCAACAGAAAACCCAGGCTACCAAGTGTAGAAAATAGCTGTGTAAGTTCTACAGAGTTGTGTTTTCTTTGTTTGGGTAAGCCAGAGTACATTTAAAAGAAGTCTATTACTTCGCAAGTATTTGGTCCATATAGCATTAGAAAGACTTGAAGGTGGCTTTTGTCATTAAATATTTATCAGTAAAAAGCTTAACAACTTCAATGCCTCTTCAGCATTCAAGTAAATGGTCAACGTGTCCCAGAGGAGAAGGACCAGGGCAATTATGAAACATTTCTAGTGAGTCCTCTACCTCATCCTTTATGACCATTGCAATTCTAGATGAACATCTGCCTGCAATGTGTTTCATTCCTTTATCTCTCCAGGTTTCTACTTGGAGAAGCCTTCCACATTCGCTGGCCTAGAGCGATTAATGTCCCGTTTGGGGAAAACAAGGCAAAATATTGCCCCAAATATAAAACTTTTAATAGAGGAGTTAAAAAAAATCAACACAGAAACCCTTCGCACATGTGGACTCTATATCATAGGTCCTGTATGATAAACAAGAATAGACCTAATACATACTCCTAGTTAGCAATAAGCTTGCTACCATGGAGACCATGAAAAGTGCAGAACCACTCTGAGAATGTCTTACATGCAGAATGTCATTTCTGCAGAAAGATAAGATATGCAAAGAATCAATAGTACCAGGCAGCCATGGTACTATTAGTAGAAAATGGTACTTAAGTAGAAAATGTCCCCTACAGGTTCGTATTTTAATTTTTTAAAAACTTTTTATGAATATCCACGATTTTTCTTCATGTATATATGTATACCACATGCATGGCAAGGTGCACATTGGAGGCTAGAGGAAGGCAATAGAATCCTTGGAACTGAGAGTGGAGAGCCACTGTGTGAGTTCTGGAAACAGAACTCAGATCTTTACAAGAGCAGGAGGGTTCCCAACCACTGAGGTGTCCCTCCAGCCTTATGTTTTGTGAGCTTGTTCGTGAGTTGATGAAATGAATTCAGAAGCCATAGAGCCTCTGGGAAATGGACCTGTGTAAGCCATTGGTTCTGACACTCTCACTGCTTCTTAGTCTTCGGCATGTTAATAGCCTCAATCTCCAACTCCTACCAGCACTGGTAGTACCATGCTTCCCATGCTGTGAGAGACTGAAAGCCCCCAAAACTATGAGCCAAATCTTGTGTCCTCTCTGCCACGTATTTTGGTCACTGTAACAAAAATTAGTACAGCAGGTATCCCAGAAAACCTTTCAAGAATGTGTCATGAATAGGGAATGGTATTTTACCTTGGAAGCCAGAGAAAGGGATTTGGGAAGATGTTTCTTAAGAGAAGTAGTAGTGAAAACAGAGAGAAAGGGGTCTTGGTCAGAAGAAAGAGGCTAGCAGAATCAAACAGGGTGGCAGACTACTGGAAGCGTACATAGGTTAGCACAGCACTCTAAGCAAAGAGACTAAGCAATTTTTTGTCTTTTATTGATAATGGCACCTTCATGTGCATCAGCGGCGTGAAACCTACACTGCCTTAGCCTCCTGGTAATAAATCATAAGCCAGGCTGCAGACACTAAGACTCTGTGCACATCCTTCTGTATCTACCTGTAGGATTTTGAACAAGTTACCTTGTGTAAACATCAAGCTCTTTTGATAGTACCTACACTACATTATACCCAGTTACACACACACACACACACACACACACACACACACACACACACACACACACACACACACACTGCCACCACCGCCACTGCTGCCACTGCCACTACCATCACCACCACCACCACCTCCACCTCCACCACTACCACTACCACCACCACCACCACCACCACCACCACCACCACCACCACCACCACCACCACCTCCACCACCAAACACCTACTGGTAGAGTTAAAAACACCCTCATAGATGCAGGGGGAGTGAGGATGGGATAGGGGGTTTCTGGAGAAGAATTCAGGAAAGGGGATAACATTTAAAATGTAAATAAAATTATCCAAAGTAGAAAAAAGTCAAAAACAAAAAAGCAACCAACTCTTTAATAGAATCATCCCTTATCTACTCAGGTGATTTGTCTGAGCCTACATTGTTCCTCATGGGCTGAATATGTGAATTGTTCCTTGCAATTAACAGTTTCTGTTTGGGTATGTGAAGTTGGCCCACCTGGATCAATGCCCCAGGAAGTTATTCTTACAGCAGAAATTTACTTTCTCCTACAGTGGGAAAAGAAGAGCATGAACCCCCAGAGCAGCCAGGCAGCCGCTATGAAGACACAACAGGGAGAGACAGAAGGATGTGCACTCGGACTGCTGGTGTCCGCAGCCTGGCTTAGGATTTATTACCCAGGAGGCTAAGGCAGTGTAAGTTTCACGCCGCTGATGAACATGAAGGTGCCCTCGTCAAGGCACTATGAAGGACTTCAGAGTCTGTGCGGGAAGGTGATGCTTTAGCAGCAAAGCACATCTGACCTGTGAGTCCACCGCTCTGAAAGGACTTGTCATTTCCATCGCTCCTGTCCTGATACACTAACACGTAACAACACGGTACTATGAACATTTTCAGAGCACTTCAGGAGGATCTCTTGTGGCTGAACACCCCTGGGAACACAGAGTGGAGACTCCAGATTCAGAAACCTCTCAGGTGCTGCTTGGCCACACGGACTCACTAAATTCAATTCTGTCTTCACCAGTACTTCCTCCATTTTTGAGTTCTTTGCTCCTTTTCTGGTTCTGAGGATTGAATGGAGGACCTTTGCCCATGCTACACAGGTATCCTGTTTATTGCTGAACTGCATAACCAGACCTTGTTATATCACTTACTATTTTGAGATCGGATCTACCAAGTTACTCAAGTTACCTTGAACTTGATCTGCTCACAGAGAACCTTGAACTATTGATCCTCCATACTCCATTTCCCAAGTGGCTAGAATTACAGACCTGTGTTCACACTTCTGAAGGAATATTCACATATTTCTCACATATCATATATATATCACATGTCATATATATATATGACAAATTGATATTGTGTTGCTGATTTTACTGATAACATTGGCCAAACTGCAGATTGTTGATTTTAACAAAATATCAATACTTACATTTTAGCAATGAAGACTTGGGAGCCAGATGCTAGGGTAAAAGCCTGCTGACTCAGGGAGGCAGAAAAAGCACTCAGCAGATCTTCCTACTCAGCCAACATCCCAGAAGCAATGAGCCTTTCTCACGTGTTTTCAAGACAACCCTCCTTCAAACTGAATGCCCCTCCCTTCTACTTCCCGTGTGTCTATCCATTCCCTTGACGCCCTCTTCCTCTCTATTTTTTTCCCTAATAATCCTGTGTTCCCTTCTTGTCAACTGGCTGCTTCCTCCACCTTTTGACCTATGGTTGACTTTATCTAATCCTATTTAAAATATTCAAGCAGAAAGCTCTTGGAAGAAAAGGTATGTGCTAAGGCTGAGCCATATCACAACTAAAAGCTGGTTTTTCCAGTAAATAATACACTCTCAGAGTTCACAGTGTGACCAAACATCCTGCCATAACTGATGTGACTCCATCCTTCATGTATAATTTTGGATTAGGTGGATTGTATTTTGTAGTTGGCAAATAATTCCTAGTCATAATTTCATCTCTAATTCTCACTCAACACTAAGATTTAACACTAAGTGATCAAGTGGACATGATTTTTGGACATGGTTTTGAGCATATAATAACATTTTAAGTGTAAATTAAATTACTTGCGATCTCTGGTGTTGTCACTCTGGACACAGAACTAATCAGTCTCATCAATGCACTTGTTGTGGTTTCTATCTGAAATGTCTCTTAAAAGCATATACGTTACAGGCTTGATTGCCATTTAATGGAATCATTAGGAAGTGGTGGAAACATTAGGAGGCAGGACCTTCTTAGAGGAAGCATTTTACTAGATGGGTCTCTGAGGAGAGTGTATTTTATCCCCAGCCACTTCTGTGCTCTCTTTGTTTCCTGTCTATTGTGAGGTGAACAGCCTCTCTGCTACACCATCCTGCCACTTGTGGACTTCAAACTTATGAAGCTTGTTAGCCACGGACTGAGTCCTCTTAAACCATGAGCCAAGGGAGCTTTTCCTTCTTCCTAAGTTCTTCTTCCTCAGCCCTTCTGTTACAGTGATGGGAAGTTGACTGTCGAATATGCATTAACACTAAGAATTAGCAGAGGGGAAACAATACAGTGCCCCAGTTTTTACTGCATCTGATTCCTGCTACAGAGAGAGAGCTGAACATGGAATTGTGACATCTGTCCCACCATGTTTTTTTTTTTTTAAACCAAGAAGTCAATGGGTGCTGAGTTAAGGTAAACCTTGTCTCCTATAATAACAGATACAACCCCACTCTACCAAACAGCACTAAGTTAAATCCTGTCTGCTATTTCCTTTACTCATGAAACTCAAACCTAGGAAATTTTATTTCTTTCTACTGGCCAGCAATAAAAAAAAATAATAGAATAAAATAAAATAAAATATATAGCTAAAGCTTGCATGCTAGGTGATTCATTTTAAAACTAATAGTTTTCAAATATAACTCCATACTGGAATTATCTGGGGAGCTCTTTAAACTGAGTTACATCATGAATCAATGGAAGGAGAAGTGGTGGGCAGAACCCATTTGTGAAAGCTCTCCAGTGGGTTCCAATACACAGCTCAAGGTCCAGTACGGGAACATTGCTCCAGAGAGTGGGGGAACCTACAGTAACTATAGTAATTATGCCAACTTGCTATTGTTAATATGTTTCCTTATTACAGATGAGTCTTGGATTATGGCTGCTTCTTTAAAAGCAATAACAAAAATACAGTATTTCTGGTCCCATCCCTATTAGAGACATTACTGACACTTCAGCTGCCTCTCTTGTTCGAGGGAGAGGGCCATTGTTTCTTGAGTTTATCCTCCTCTTTTCCAACTCCTTTCTCCAGGAACTATCAGAGCTCCACACACTCACAGCACTGAAGTCCCGGCAGTGACTACACAACCCTGCTCCCCATACCTCTGAAACCTACCCACTTTTTCCACGTGCCACTGCCCAGGGGGTTCTAAATTTGTGGCTTTGTCAGGATCATTTGGAGAGCTTGTGATAATGTGTTCCTTGGGTCTACCTCCAGAGTTTCCCACTCAGTAAGGTTGGGCTGGGGATTGAGAATCTATATTTCTAGCAATCCCAAGAACTTGGAGAACTGTCAAAAAGGGAGATCTGACTCAAATATGTCCAATGAAAATTCTCATTCTTGACCTCTACAAACTCTTTGCTACGGTTTTCATAACAAAAGACCACCACCCTGTGGTTTAAACAGCAGGGGTTTGTTAGAAGGCAGAAATCCAAACTCAAGGGCCCATGCTGCCCTCTGAAATCTGTGCTGAGCCAATCCTTTCTTGCCTCTTCTTAGTATTGGATTGGGCACTAATCCAGGATGGTTCCTAGCTTGTGGGGGTATCACTCAGTCTCTGCCTCAGTTGTCACACGACTCTTTTCAGCCTAAACATCAATGTCTCTGTTCTTCTCCTCCTCCTTTGGTGTTTTCTAAGGGACTTATCCTACCTCAGCAGGTATTAATCTTAATGATTACAATTGCAGTGGTCTCCTTTTTAAATGATATTGCAGGTAAGGCACCCTCTTATTTGTTTTAGTGGGGACACAGACCAAATTTGAAGCAATAGATTACCTCCCCCAAAGGTCTGTGGGGGCTAAATTTCATCATCAGCTCATGGAAGTGGAGTGCCCTGGAGCATCCCCCAAGGAGAGAAGATGGTAACACTTGTGCAGAGAACAAAAGTCTTGTGATATTGTACAGAGCAGATGTCTTGATGGTAAATGCTCTCTTGCTTTTGACTTACTTCTGCAATTCACACCATGAGATATACGGTTTCTGTTACCTAAAACATTTGTTTTTGAGTACCTCTATCATGATTGGCTCTTTGTCACTTGCAGTCAAAGAATGGTATCTGTAAGCAGAAGTGTCTCATCTAGCCCTAGCAGGCCATGAATAAGTTCTTCAGAATGACATCTGCCATCTCTGCAGCTACTGCTGATGCCCAGACCTTGAGATGTTTCGGCCTTGGATTCATTGTCCTTGAGAAGAAAAATAGCAATCCCTCAACTATTTTAGGCTCTGAGGAGTGCAAAGCACTTCACATGGCATCTTTTGAAGGATGTCCAGTGACACATTCTTTGCATGTAACTGTGTTATAAGAAAATCCCAGCCCTTTCCTTGGCCATAGACTCCCTAGGACAGGAGGTACGGAGCCAGCTGAGAATGAACACCCAGGGCCACTGTGAACATTGTTAGGCCATGATACATTGCTTAGAGGCTAATGATGAACACTCACTCTTCTCTCCATCCAGTACCTACCCTGCTGTCTCCTTTGGAGGGAAAGGGAATGGTCATTATTCATATCTGGGTCTCTTAGTTCTGGCCATTAAAAATGACTTAGATTGAATACTTTCCATTCATCCTTAAGTCCACTGTGCACACAGATTTGAGCTTCAGAAAATGATGGTGCATGGCTTCTGAGAGGGCTCCATCATCAGGAAGGAGCACTGGGAGAAGACCAAAGGGACAGAGGAGAGAGAAGAGTATTATTTCACCCCTCTCTTCCCAGGGTTAACACCAGTTAACAACACACCTCAGCTTCTGTCAGAATGTCTACCCCACATGACTGGGCCTCTACCCCATCACATGCTCCACAACTCAGGAGAAACTTCTGATTTTTACTTCACCAAGTCATAAGAAATGCTCCGTATTGACTTAGACCCATGTGCTGGGATTTTGGCTTTCTATTGTTGATAAGCCAGTTACTTCTCCGCTTCTGTGCAGACCAGTGGTTTTCAGCCTGAGGTGCAAAAAATGTACCAATTTGGAGCTTTTAGAAATCATCATGCTGTTACTGCAATTGATTAATTGAATTTAATCAAAATTGCTGAGGGCAGAATTGTAAGATGAGAAACATTACATAGTTTACAGATAAGGGAGCTGAGCGTCCAGGGTTCAGAGTTATTCTAAAGGAAACAGACATGAAACATGAATCCAATCTTCCTGACTCCTACTCCAGACCACTGACAGCATGAATACTGCAGTGTCTTGCTGTTTATTTCAGCCATTCTGTCTATTGTTGTATTAAGATTCCTCCAAGGTCAGAAGCAGCCTCTTCCCCTTTGATTTATACCACCCTACAATGTCTATTATACAGTCGATGCGCAGTCGGCCTTTAATAAAACATTCACCTACTAGTTGTATACTCTGAGACACAGGGAAAGAAAGCAAATATCTTTCTCTCCCTTTCTTTCTTCCCTCTCTTCTTTCCTTTTGTGTGTGTACACAATGTGGGGGTAAAATCTTATCCATTCATATTTAGAAAAAGGGGTCTAGCTAAAATTAGGCAGTGAAAAATATCAGGTTCCAAAAGTGTCATTCACTGCATTTATCAAAAAACTACTCTGACAATTTTGTCTCTGAGCACTCACATGAAAATCTTTTAATGTGGCTCCAGATAATGATATTAATGCAAACAAAAGTTAAGAAATATGTTATCTTATATATTTCCTTGTTAGAACTTTAAAGAATTAATCAAGCTTCTCAGTATAAAACAATGGGTAGAGAGTAAAATCATTTATGGCCAGTCTCTGATAAACTTCGTTTTATTTGGTCGTGGAGGGATTAACTTGGAATTCTATGCTAAATTTCAGTTTGTACAAGTGAAATCATCATGTTTCTTGGCTAGATGGCTAGAGCAAAACCTTGGCTGCTCACCTGTCTTCCCTTTTCCCCTGTTTACTCTGCTCTCCACATAAAAACCAGGAAAGTCTTTTAAAATGTATAGTATAACCTCTATTTTTGTTATCAACTGAGAAACTGATAACCAAATTACCCTTTGCAGTATCATTTTCCAAAGAGAACATTAAAAACTGAAAAATGCAATGAAGATGAACTGTTCTCATGCATGAAACAAGGGGCATAAGTCAACCTTTAACTCCTGACCAAAAATGAGTGAAGTTTTACAATCATCCTGCATTTCTACCTTTGGGATCTGCAAACCAAGACTTTGGAAAATGAAGCCCCAGACAAAATTCAGTCCTACTGAGACATCAATCAGGAATTTGGAGGACAAGGTGCCAAAGGGAATAGAGTTTGCAAGACTGATGTTCTAGTTCCACAGAAGGATATACAACAGTTTCCTGGCACCACTGGAAACAAACTGTGCCTGTGCAGAGACTCCATTAGGCGAGAGAGTCAGCTTATAGGAGACTCCACTCAGCTCATAGGAGCTTGTGCTCTGAAGCTTTGCTTGAACTCACACAGGAGTGAGTAGCATCTAAGTTGCAGAGAGCGAGACTGAAGTGTTTGTAGAACACTTCCTTACTCAGGAGAAATCTCAGCAAAGCTAACTTTTAGAAGTACGGAAACTCTTGCCCAAAGTAAATACAGTGCTAGACGTCTTTGAATAAAGCTGAGATATAAGTTTACACCATAAGTAGTTACCGTGCCTGAGACCTAGATTCAGTTCACTGTGAAGACTGCTAAATACAGACATTCGACAGTATAGCCCCAATAGCCCATATAAAATAAAAGAACACTAGATTTGTGAGCAAGAAAGAACCTGGAATTCACAAACACAAGAAAAATAAACATGAATGGAACAAACTGGAGTCACAGGAACAGTGGCTTTAGGAAGCAAGACTGTCAACACAGATAGACATGGGTAGGATATGAGGAGTAATGAGGAGAAGGGCATTAGAGAACATAACACATACAAGAAAACTATAGAAAAAAAGAATTCAATTAAAATTCTGAATGAGAAATGTAACACTTCAATACAAATAGTGGGTAAGTCTAACACGAAGCTAAACACCCCAAAGGATTAAAACTGACAGACAAATAAAATCTCTCCAAACTGAAGTACACAGATAAAAAGGAAAACAAACAAAACAACAACACACACACACACACACACACACACACACACACACACACACACAGAGGCACGCATCATAGCCTCAACAACCACTAATATGTTATAATATCCAGTTCTGTAATTTTGTGTGTATTTAGAATAGAAAAAAGATAATTTGAAAAAAACTAAATTAAAAAAAATTAAATTTTCAGATCTGATAGAAAAAAATCCACAATATAGAAAAAATCAAGGGTGCTCAAGCAAAGTAAATACAAAAAAGGTACTCCAAAGTGATTTATGGTGAGGATATTGAAAATGATTGTAAGAAGATTTGGAGCAGTTGGAGGGAACATGACACATTACATAGAAGAGGAAATGATAGATTTCTAAAAAACTGTCGAGGCAAGAAGATAATGAAACAGTATTTTTTTAATGCAATAAACGTCATGAGTCAACCTAGATTGCATTACCTAAAAACTAAAACCACTGTCTAAAAGAGAAAGCAAAAGGGGGCACTTACAGCCACAAAGAGTGAAAGAATTATTACAATCATAATAGCATGAGCTGGAATGCTGAAGGGAGTTCTACAGGCTGAAAATAACCCCAGATGCAGTAATGTCTATGCACAGAAATACAAAATGGTGTGACTTTCATTTCAATTGTCTACTTAAAAGTCATGGATTATTAGCTCAACGTTCAAGATCTAGACTACCCAGGCGGGGAGGTTGGTATAAGGAGCATGGGCAGTTGGTCACATCACATCTGCAATCTGTAATCAGTTCCCCATTCCCAACTACACTGTCCAGGATCCTAATCAGGGAATGGTGCCACACACAATGAGTAGTTCTTCCCAATCCAATTCGTGAGGTTAGGAGAACCCTCTCAGGCATGCCCAGAGGCCCAATTCCCAGGGGACCCTAGGTTCTATCAAAGTGACATTAGTCATCATAGCGCATGAGGTAGACACTAAAATAATAAACACGGAAATCCAACTTTGAAGTGCCATAAATGAAATGAAATGAAATTCCATGACATTTCAAGCAGCCCATGTCCTGTGTAGGGAATCAGGAGGGGCCTTAGAGAAGGGTAGCATCAAGTGATATCCTGGGTTAGCAATAACGCTAAGTTCTTTACTCAACATACAAGGGTGGGAGGGTAGACCTAGGAGGGGAAAGGGTAGCAAGTTTAATGGGGTACATTGTATGAAATTCCCAAATAATAATAGATATTATGTTGGAAGAAAATGTATATTTATTGAATTTTACATGGGCGCAGTCACTGGGCTGTCATCATTCTATAGAGTCTGCAGAAAATGACTTTTCATGCCCATTGAAGTGTTTGAAACTTGAGAATATGATTTAATGTGGAAAGCAGAGATAATGCTATACTAATAAAGCAGAGACTAATGTAAAATAAGATGATTCATATAAAGGGTAGACAAAGTTGTGACAGGCATTGATACTAACAGATGCTTCACAGTATAATGTGACCAAGTGTATTGTGAACAGTGGTGGCAGCAAGGCCACCCAACTGTCCTGAACACTTATTATTTGTCAAGTCATGTGTACAGTTCAACTCCGAGTGTCATCTCTTAAACCAGCTTTCTCATTAGGCAGTAGCTAAAAGCATGATCTGCAGAAGAAACTGTATTGAAAGGGTTAAGTAGTGTTTGCAATGACTAAAAGTTGTTAAGTATCAATACAATGGGGAAAAGTCACATACGTGGAGAAAACATTTGTAAACAGCCTATGACAAAGGAGTATCATGCAAATTAGACAAAGAACTCTTAAAATGTAACAATATGAAAATGAGTAATTGAAGTTAAAATGGGACCATGAACGCAAACAGATCCACTCCAAAGAAGACATACAGGTGGCAAATGAATGCCGGACAAGTTGTAGTACATCGTGTGATATCAGAGAAATGAAAATCAAAACAAAGACACACCACCACATGCCTACTAGAATCCAAATGCTGGCAAAAATGTACAGCAGAAACACTGTCCGTTCATCACAAGCAGGACTGGAAAAACGGTCTGGCTAGTTTGGAAGGCTATTGGACAGTTTCTCACAGAACTAATCATACTCTTAACATACAATCTAGTAATCACAGTCCTTGCAACTTACTGAAAAGAATAAAAAAAAACATGTCAACATAAAAGCCTGCACATGGATGTCTTAGGCAGCTTCATTCACAATTGCCAGAGCTCAGATGCAATTAAGATACTCTTCAGTGAATGAAGAAACAGTTATATATCCAGGCAGTGGGATCCTATTCCAATCCACATAAAAATGATCAAGTCATGAAAACTGTGGAAGAAACAAGTTTACTAAGTGATAGGAGCTCTAACTCTGTAACACTCTATAAGAGACAAGGCTATAGAGATAGTGGCCATTAGCTGCCCGGAGTTAGGAGACATGAAGGGTGAATAAGAGGAGCACGGAGGATTTAGAGGACAATGAAATGACTCTTTGCAATACTACAGTAACTGTGATCACATACATATCATTATTAATATGTACAAATGTATATATACAACACCGTGAGCAAATGCTAATACAGCTATACACTTTGGATGAAAATGAGTTGAGAGTTTTCATCAGTTTTAATAAATAATTTGATTAATATAACACTCGAGTGCACTGGTTCTCAACCTGTGAATCTCAACCCCTTTGGGGGCAACACACCAGATATCCTGTATATCAAATATTTACGTTGTGAATCATAACAGTAGAAAAAGTGTAGTTATGAAGTAGCAGTGAAGTGATTTTATGGTTGGGGGTTACAACAATGTAAGTGCCTGTATTAAAGGGTCACAGCATTAGGAAGGTTGAGAACCACTGCTGTAGTGATGTTAATTACAAGAACAAAACTTGACTTTCTGTCTCTCCCCTTCTCTTTCACCCTTCATCCCTCCTTCTCTCCCTACTCCCTACCTCCTTCATGTGTGTGTGTGTGTGTGTGTGTGTGTGTGTGTGTGCGCGCACGCGCGCGTGCGTGCATGTTCGGTCTGTCTGTCTGCCTGGCTTGCCTGTCTGTCTGTCTGTGGCAAAGAAATCGGGGAAAACTCTGTGGCTTCCATTTAATGATGCTATGAACCCAGAACCAATCTAAAAATGATCTACTTGTGTAAAGTTGCTAAGCAGCTCTGTGTAGACAGTCATGGCAGGAACGTGGAATGGAGGCTGGCAGCCCAGTGACTAACTGGATGCTCTTGTTTTCTTCTACTCATAGGTACTCTCCAGCCCCTATTCATTTACTCATTTCTTTGCTTTTAGTCTCCTTAAACATTCTGGCTGATCCTTCGGCTCAAACTTGCTTCCGTGCCCCTGACTTGACTTCCTGAGCACTTCCTATATCAGTCGCTGTCACTGAAATGACCCCCGCTCTCCCTCTGACCAGCATTGATGTTTATGACACTCACAATACCTCTAGAGTTTATGATGACATCTGGAAAGTGATCTCTGTATGGGTTATTTCTGAATTATCTGAAATACATGTCCTGTGAAATAGTTCCAATCTCCTCCCCACTTTCCTTTCCTCAAACCAACTTTAATTAAACAGCTCCACATATCCACTGACTGTGTTTGAATATTTCACTCCCCGTTGATTTACTCATTCTCTTTTCTTTAATATTAGCCAAAATAGCTAAATATTCTTAGCTACAAGGACCTTAGTTTATTTAATAAGCAGTTGCCTTCTGCATCTAGGGATTTTAGCCAAAAAAAAAAAAAAATACTGTTCAGTGAGCCCAGCACTGACTTACACCTGCCTTTTTAAGAATATTCTCTTTACAATTCCCTTTAAGACTATTCATTTAGCATTATCAACGCTTCCAATTTCGTTTATCTGCTGTCCATGGAATAATCATGGCTAACATCATTAAGAATGTAAAATTTACTAAGCAATGTTTCAAGAGCTGAAGACTTAATCATTCATACAGACATCATTTCAAAGAAGTAAGATTTATCTCCAGGTTCCAGCTAGGGGAATTGAGGCTCGCAGCTTGTATACACCCCAAGTTGTAGAGATACTGAGCAGACTTCACACAAATTCAGAAGTGGCGGATGTATGACCGTCAGTTATAATCACTCTAACCATAAAGGAAGTTCTAAAGGAGCAGAGGCATAGCCTTTCCCTTCTCCTCAGCTTCACAGTGCTCAGCCTGCAGCAACCACTCTATAACGATAAAAAAAACACCTATGGATTGCCAGGCGCCTCATAGTCACCACACAAACTATTTACACATCACAATTTCAATTGGGAGAACTGAGCACAGAGAGACAGAGCAATGTTACTCCAGGTCACAGTGGTGCTGCGGCTCCAGGGCTAAACCCCAGGGCTTCTGCCATTTGATTCAGGGCAGTTACTTAGAACACTTTCAAGATCTAGAGGCCTTGCTATCCTAGTCCTGTGTTCCGAACTCAGCAGAGTGGGGCCTGAGATTGTGCATTTATTTTACGATTTATTTTCATTTTTAAAGTATGTATATGTCTATGAGAACCTGCATGGGAGTGCAGGTACCTGCGGAGGCCAGAAGAGGGCATCAGATCCTCCACAGCTGGCATTTCTGGACCTGTGATCTACCCAATATTTGGGACCCAGATCTGAATTCAGGTCCTCGACAAGAGCAGTATGCACACATAACCACTGGGCCATCCTTCTCTCCAGCTCAAGATTCTCAAGATTCTATGTTACTAACAAGTATTGGGAGTCTCGCTTTGAACAGGAAAGTCTAGACCAAAACTTTATGCTCCTAGGAAATTAGGCTGACTGGGCAATTGGTATAATTCATCCTCATTGGTCACATTAATGAGGAATTTTCATTTCTGTTTCAGGACTCCTTCAGCTTTTGGTCAGATGATTTAGAAACAGGTACTCAGCCAACCTCTGCTGGAGAAAATCCTAGAGATTGGGAGAGGACTCCATCTCAAGGCCCCCAGGCCAAGAGCCAAGAAATCAGTTTCGCCTGCGTCTTTAACTCTTCCTAGACTCCCCATTAAGTTGAAAAGGAAACTAAACTTCCTCCCAGGGCCTAGGAGGCCCTGATGGTCTGTCCCTTGCCCACTCATCCTGCTCTCAGCTCTTAGGTCGCCATATCTAGACACACTGGTCTTCCAGCAATATCTAGACAAGACAAGCCTTTCCCCCTTCCTACTTGGGCCACTGTCTTGCTGTTTGTCCCCTCATTTTTGCCAGGCACTGAGCCCTTATTTTCTGTCACATATTCTGTAGCTTCATTTACATCAATTTAGTCTGTAAAAGAAAATTACAAAATAAAGTCTATTTTTTTCAAGTCTTACAACTCCTCTCCATCTTATTTGACTATGGGTTGAATAGTTGGCTCTCTACTGCTTACACATTGTTAGGTGACAGTTTGTATATGGAGAAACCTTCGGTCGGACTCCTCTCCTCTTCTTTTGGTGAAAATACACCTCCAAATACTCAGGATGGGAAACAAGAGAAGAGCTTCCTGCAAGAATAAATTCCAAGGCCCAAGGCACTGTGCCAGGCAGCTTTGTCACACTGCACCGCTGACACTATTGCTTTGTGCCCCTTCTCTGAGTGTGTCAGATGTCAGCATGGCCTCCTTCCAGTCTCAGCAACGCTCATTTATGACCTGTGTGTGACCATGCCCAGTTGTAACAAGACTGACTCACAGCGCACAACATAAGACCCTACGGGGAAACAACAGTGTGCAACTTACAACAAAACTCCTTAGGGTGCACCCCCATCCTCTGGCTCCTGACATCTGTTCCCAGCTGCAGGTGTCATTTCGGGTTCCAAGCATGATAGTCCATGAATGAATATAAATGCTGAATCGCCTCTGCACAGAACTCTTCGGCATTGACCATACTGTTTAAAATTCCACACCCTCCTCCAAACTCGAGCATGCGCACCAGCCCCCTTGCTCCCTGTTTCTCACATAGTGCTTACCACCATCTGCTGTACTCCATGCTTTACTGATTCAGGCTTTTACTGTACTTCCTCCTCCACCCAGGCTTTACAAGAGTAGTAAATCGTGCCCGTTTTTGTTCATTGCTACACTTCCAGTCTTTGGAAAAGGACACAGCGTATAGTACATGCTCAGCAAATGATCACGAAGAGTTGACTCCAAATTAAGGGTCTTGGCAAACAACATACCCTCTTCCCATTGTGCACCGTTGTTGTTTCGCCAACGGTTGTTGTCTTCCCCTGAGCTGCTCTTCACCAAAGAAAAACTGACCAAAAGAGAGACTCCAGTGGGCCGCAGTCTTTTTGTTCTGTTTTGAATCCCTAGCAGGTGGTGGAGATGGAATAACAGATCAGGAAAGACCTTTGACCCTCCTCAGGGCAACATTCCTAGCTGAGATGTAATGGCTTTAGACCTTCGTGAATGAAAAAACTCTTCTGGAATATGTGGGGCCATTTTAGATAAATTGAAAGCCAATATCTGGGTCTCCTCATAGGATTGCTAAGGAGCTCTGATCGACTGCACGTTCAGACAACCAGGGGTGCATAAGGACTGTCTTGGCTCTGCCTCCACAAACTTTCCAACATTTGTCTCAGAAATGTCTCCGGAAGATGAGGATAGAAACACCCTGTCAGTTTCCAGGGCTCGGCAGGCTCTGTTTGGAGAGAAGACAGTATGTTTATTAATGAAGAAATGTTTAGTTTGGATATGTGGGAAGACAGCCAACTACCCACAGGGTTTTTAAGTCTAGCCGCCTTTGAGACATTTATAGAAATGAAATGACCTTTTCTCTGACAAATGGGTTGCTTCTACTTTGCAAACTTCCATCTTTCCCACATGCTCTGAATCTCCTGTCCTGATCATCTTTGTCCTTAAAAGTGGGGACGGGGATCTGTAGTTTAGAGCTAAGCGTAAACACGATTGGGAAATGCTAAATGTATTCCTTTTCAGCGGAGTATTTCATGAGACTAGCCAGCACCAGGCACGCTGGGGAAAATGAGACATGCTAGCTAGCATCCTTAAAGGAGAGACTTCAGTCCTCAGACATCTTAAGGCAAACACACCACCTTCATTAACATGGAAAGCAGAAATGGCCTGCAAACCAGTGTGCTCTCAGAATTAAAGCTTTTGGTTTGTTTGTTTTATCGTTTGTTTTCTTTTCCCAAGAGAGCTGTCTCTTTGCTTTTCTTCTCATCCTTTCTTATATCTTTTTTGTTCCACCTGTGAGACTTCGAGGTACTAAGGCATAGAAAACACCCAGATGTTTCATTATCAAGGTTGCCCATGGCAAACTAACACAACAAAGCTGTCTAAAACAAAGATGTCTTCCAGTTTAGGAGGCCAGAAGTCAATATGTCATCAGTTCAGTTTTTTTTTCCTGAGGACACATGCCAGTCCCACCTGCATATTCTCTCTCTCTCTCTCTCTCTCTCTCTCTCTCTCTCTCTCTCTCTCTCCTCTCGTCCTCCCCCTCTCTCACTCTCCCTTTCTCTCACTCTCTCCCTTTCTCTTACTCTCCCTAGCTGTCTCTCACTCTCTCTATCTCTCGTGCTCTCTCTTGCTCCCTCACTACTCTCTCTGCAGTCATTAGTTGCCTGATGTTCTACCTAGGGATGAGAACAGCACAGTTTTCCCCTTTCACATGTCTATTGGTATTTTCATTGTTCAGTCTTGTTTGGGCAGCCATCATGTTGAAGTGTCACAGACATACCTCCGCTGTCATTTCAAGGAGAACCCCTCTCACAGCAGATGTCTTGGTCCTCTGGCTCTTTTGATCTTTTCACACTCTATTCCTTGATGTTCTTTGAGCTTTTGGTGCAGGAGTTGTGCTGTAGATGTATCTATCCACTGGGGCCAGGCTCCCTAGGATCCGTTGATCTCTCAATTACGACCAATTGTGGCTTTCTGTAATGGGCTCTGTCTGCTGAAAAGAGAAGCTTCTTTGATGTGGGATGAGAGCTACTCCACCACTTGTGGGCATGTGCCCTGAGGATTTGACAATCTACTTCACCGATACTATCTTAGCAATCTTCACTGACATTCTGTTCACCGTAGCAGGAAAACGGAAACCAGCTCATGCCCTTCAATGGATGGAGAATGGAAATATGGTACATACCATTCATACAGTGAAATAGCTACTCAACTATAAATAAAAAAGGAAATAATAAAAATTTCAGGTAGATACCGAGAATGAGAAAAGATTCTACTGAGCGAAATAATCCAGACCCATAATAATAAGACAGATGGCGTGTGTTCTCTCTCTTCTGCGGTTCCTAGTTCTAAATCCTCAGATGTGAGTATACAACTTGTAGTAACCATGGAAACCAGAAAGGATCAAAGGACCATGGGGGCAGGTCATCTGGTTACAGGGTATCTAATATAAGGTTTCAAATTACAGGTGATATGAAGCAGGAAAAATGGGGAGGGAGCTTTTGATTGGATATGAGGGAGGAAAGTCAATTCAGAAGGAAAGGGGAGGGAAAAGGGACAAATAACACTAAAGATACTTGATAAACCCTCAAGAAATCATACTATTTTATACTTACTTAAATCATATATAATACATGAAAGTGTATATATGTTTACACACGTATGATACACATATTTAATAACACATTAACTGAAGTCATGCCACTTATGTTATAATAATCCTCAAACAATCCACAGAGTATCTAACAAAGTTCCAGTACAAGACATGAGAAGTTTCCACTTCAGTTGTTGCTCAGGTATGCTAAATAAGTCCCAAAACAAAATAATTAATTGTTTTTGCATTTGGCTGCCTCTTCAAGGGTAGAATAAGCCCCCATTGTTGAAGACAGAGATGAGACTCAAGGTTTGAGCTAGATATATAACATGCAAGACTTGCTCCTGAGATCTAGTTTTCAGGTTACTAGAAGATTGATAAGGAAGCTGCTAAGGGAGGGAAGCAATTAACAGTCCTATCTGCCAGTGACCTGCCGCCCATGGCAAGAAATCCCTAAACGTACAACAGTGGCACCCATATCTTGGTGGGCAATCAACGACAGTCTAATTGGACTTAAGTCCTGCCCAACAGGAGGTAAATGTTGTCTGGTATTGGAAACCAGGCCAACTGCTAGGATCGATCACTGTAATGACTAACAGCTTTCTAAAATGCATTACTACTTTTTTATAAATAAAAAGATGAGCCCCTCACCAATGTATTCTATAATGTCACTGATGTACCTGATACTAAAATCAGAAAATGATAACACAAGAAAATGAAAGGACAGAGTACTATATCTCAAGAACATGGATGTAAATTTTTCCTAAAAATTCAACTCCCATAGATCTAATCAAAATATTAAAAGGAGCCTGTGATGGACCCTCTTGGTTATCAACTTGACTACATCTGGAATTAACTAAAACTCAAGAATGGCAAAGCATATCTGTGAGGGATTTTTTGCTTAATTTGAAGTGGGAAGATTTCTTTATTCTTTTATTTTATTTTATTTTATTATTTTTCTTTAGATGACTGTTTCTAAGGAGAAACAAAAGTTGTGTGGCTCCAGATGGATGGGGAGATAGGGAGGAACTGGGGGAAATAGGGAAAGGAGAACCATAATCATAGTGTATGAAAAAAAATTTCAATAAGAAAAGAAGACAAAATATTAGAGGGATTATATACTGGGTCCAGGAACATTTATCATAAAAATGCAACATTGCTTTAAAAATTTAAATACGTTATGTCAATTGAATAAAGGACAAAAATTTCACACGATACAGAAAAGGATGTAAAAAGCAAAATTTGACAAGATGTAATATAATTTCATCATGTCTAAACTAACTAGGAACTTTTAAGTCCTATTATTGTCTATATAATTCCTACAGCTAATATGAAACTTAATGTTGAAAGATGGGGAACTGCTCCACTCCCAACCATCCCCACCAGGATTGAGTACAAGAAAAACATGGTTGTCCTCAGCTACTGTTCTACATGATGCCAGGGGTCTAGTCAGAGCAATAAAACAAGAGAATGAAATAAAAGACTCCAGAAAGAAGAAAGGCAGTTTCTGTTCTTACACCATGTAATCTGTTCTGGGAAAAGTCCAAAGGACTCCCACTGTTGTGGGTTAAAGACCCAAAGGCTACTCAGCATGATCAAAATTTGAACTGAGAGTCTGTTTTAAGCTGGTCAGCAACTGCCTGGAGAGAAACACACCTCACAGGGAAGCCTTCAGTGCATATTGCAGGGACGTATTTAAGGCAAAGAGCACAGGGGAAGTAAGCAAGAAGGTTTAACAAGAGACAATACAATGCAGAGACAATACAGTTATCTGGGACATTTTCATCCTGAGTTTCTAGTCCAGGGCTGGATGTTTTCCACAGGGCTTTTCAGGACATGGAGTAGAAATCATAGCTTCAGCTGAGACAAGATAGAGAAACCTTTGCCCTGTTACACTACCTCAAGATTGAATGTCTGGCTCTTAGAACCATTGATGTGGAGGAGGTGGCTATGGGGTGCTAGAAGCCCAAGAATCTCTCCCTCTCCTAGCCTGAAACCTCTGGTCAAAGAGAAGCTAGCTTGTGAGAGGAGCCAGGACCTGTTGCCCTGAGCTCTTTCACTAGAGGCAGCAGCTCCTTTCCTGGAAGAGTATGTTCAAGAGAATGGCAGAATTTTGGAGTTTGGGCTTGACTCTGACAGAAGAGTGATTGGTAATGATGACTAATATTTTTTTTGGGGGGGGGGAGAGAAGATGGGCCTAACCACTAGTGGACAGTATATGTAAAACCATGTGAAAATGAGCATATGCCAACATATGTGACAGTGGTCCAGTTTAAATTATATGAAAGCCATGGCACTCCCCTAAGAGTCATTACTATGCCTTCATATGCAATTCCTGAAATGGAGTAGGGTGAATTTAAAATAACCATCGAAATATTATCATTGACCCCAGTGAAAGACCAGGGACCCTGCATCATTTCCTAAAGCTGTTCCAATCTGACAAGCCAATGTTGGGCGGGGGTGGGAGAGACAGTCTTTTCAGAGTTCTGAGATGAAATGATATTTCAAGACCCAACAGCAATGATGCAAGATTAACAACGCCTTCTTGTCAGCTAACATTAGTACCCTATAAGGGCAAACAGAATTTGCAGAAGTTGAAGTGAAACCCAGAGGGGGCGGGGAAGCTTTGAAATTACACAGCTTAAGGATAGATTAAAAGCAAGTCGTCAAATAATGAATTATTTTTAAAAGTAACTCAGAAAACATGAAGGATATGATCAGACAAGAGACATATAAACAGCTGGAAGTAGGTTAACCTGAAGCGGGGTGGACTATGCGGGAGAAGGGAGTTGGTTCAGACACTGAGATGTTTCAGGGACTAGCTGCTTTTGAATTTGCTGGCTGTGGTTTCTCAGCAGTGAAGTCTAAGTACACACAGTGCTCAAGCTCTGGGAAATACATCTGTGTTCTGAGTTGATGCTGTCCAGTATTGGTGATGGTAAGCACAGTTTGAAAAAGTGTTTTCTTAATTGGAATATATGCATAGTTTATTTTCCTTTCGGCAGCATCAAAATTCTGTTCTAAAGTCTAACTTGTACACACTTTCTGCTTTCTACTAGCTAGAATTACTGATTAGATGTGTATTTAATTCTTATCTGCCTCCATTCTCCTTCTTTTGTATATAATGTGTCTGGAAACTATTCAATAAATATTTCAAGGAATCTACTTTTAAAAATTTATGAAAGACTGGTAGATTCAGTCAGCACATTTATTATATAAGATGAATATATAAAAATCAATGTTATCTCTTTATGTTTGTGATAGGAAAATGAAATTAAGGATATAATTATATTTAAATACCCTCAAAAGGAGTAAAACCAAAGATGAATGTGTCATAGAGTCCTGTAATCTCAGCACATAGGAAACTGACAAAGAAGAGTCAAGAGTTCAAGGTCAGCCTGGGACACCTGGCAAATTTAAAATTAGACTTAGATAAAATATACTCTGTCTGAAAGAGCGAGAGCGAGTGAGCGAGAGAGAGAGAGAGAAAGAGAGAGAGAGAGAGAATTTTAAGCAAAGAAATATAAACTGTATATATTTTGAACTATAAACATTGCTGACAGAAATTAAGATGACTCATTGATAAGTGGCTATTAGCCCAAATGCTTGAATTACCCTAGATGCCTAGAACAAATGAAACTCAAGACGGATGATCAAAATGTGAATGCTTCACTCCTTCTTTAAAAGGGGAACAAGAATACCCTTGGCAGAGAAGAGAGAGGCAAAGATTAAAACAGAGACTGAAGGGACACCCATTCAGAGCCTGCCCCACATGTGGCCCATATATATACAGCCACCCAATTAGACAAGATGGATGAAGCAAAGAAGTGCAGAAATGTAGATCGCTCCTGAGAGACACAGCCAGAATACAGCAAATACAGAGGCGAATGCCAGCAGCAAACCACTGAACTGAGAATAGGACCCCAGTTGAAGGAATCAGAGAAAGAACTGGAAGAGCTTGAAGGGGCTCGAGACCCCATATGTACAACAATGCAAGCAACCAGAGCTTCCAGGACTAAGCCACTACCTAAAGACTATACATGGACTGACCCTGGACTCTGACCTCATAGGTAGCAATGAATATCCTAGTAAGAGCACCAGTGGAAGGGGAAGCCCTGGGTCCTGCTAATACTGAACCCCAGTGAACTAGACTGTTGGGGGAGGGCGGCAATGGGGGGGGGTGGGGAGGGAAACACCCATAAGGAAGGGGAGGGGGGAGAGGGATGTTTGCCCGGAAACAGGAAAGGGAATAACACTCGAAATGTATATAAGAAATATTCAAGTTAATAAAAAAAAGTAAATAAAATTAGCAAATAAAAAAAAAAGAAATTAAGATGACCTAAAATAAACAGCACATCAATGAATGAGAAGATGTATTGTTGTTCAGGGCCAATCCTGGAGAAATTGATCTCTAGATTGACACAACAGCTACCAAATCTCTGCTTAGATGACAAAGTTCTTTAGAAATTAAAGGAACCTAGAATGTCCAAAGTCATCTTCTCCATTTCAAAACATACTACAGAACTATAGTAATCAAAACAGAGTGGTGTTAGCAACAGCAACAGGGTAGACACGAATGGTAAATACAAAACAGGGCAAGAAAAAAGCTCTTGGATTTATTGTGAACTGACATTTAACAAGGAGGCCAAAAATCCATATAGAGAAAAGATTTTATCAACAAATATTGTAAACGTTATCCATGCCGAAAACTTTAAACATAAAAACCAAAAATAATCGAACTAGTTTTATTAGCATTTATTATTATTGTGTGTTATGTGCTATGTGTGGTGTGTGTGTGTGTGTGTGTGTGTGTGTGTGTGTGTGTGTGTGTGTGTGTCAAGGCTGGTGTGTGGAGGTCAGAGGACAATTCTCAAAAGTTCCCTTTCTCCTCCTCCATAGATTCCAGGTATGGACTTGTGACCTTGTGACATAAGTGCTTTTACCCTTAGACCATATAATTGTTCCTAAAAATAATAAAATCCTTAGGGAGACACAAATAGTGACAGTCAGTAAGAAGGAAAGACAAAACCACCCTTAGAATGAGAACATTTGGAATCATATTTGAAAAGAGCCTTAGATTTTATACATGCAGATTCCATTATATCTTGCTTATTCAAAGGTGTGGGGATGTGGGGGTGAGAGGGTTTTGTGACGTGTGTGAATGCATGTTGGTTTATGAATGCGGGAACCCATATGTCAATTGCCTTGGGTGCCAGTCCATTCCTTTCACTTTCTTCAAGACAGTAAGTATCTTCTATTGCTCACCACTGTATATACCAGGATAACTGGTCTGGAGCTTCAGGGATTCTCCTGTGTCTGCCTCCTAGCCCTGCAGGAATACTAGCATCAGACGTACACTGTCGCATTCAGCATCAGGTGAGGTCTGGAGATCTGAACTCAGATCCACACAGCTTGCAGGACAAGCATATTACTCACGGAAACAAACCCTCAGTCCACCTTAAAAATGGGTAAAGAATTCGATAAGACACAGGAAGGACAAGGAAGGCCATGAAAAGGAGCTAGAACTCATACACACCATTAATATGCTCACTTCAGAATGTAGGGTGGCACCTTCGTAAATGGTTTAGGACCTACCCTTTCACCTAGCCAAGCCTATGCATTTACCAGAGGGAAATGTACAATCATGCATGCTCATAGCAGTAGCTCACCAGTTGGTGAATGGATACAGAAAAGATGACGTGGCTCGATGATTGACTATTATACAGTAATAAAAATGAAACATTAATGCATGATACAAGATGGGTCAATCTTCAAAACGGCATGCCAAGTGGAAGAAACTAGCCTTAAAGGACCACCTGCTATTAACTTCCAATTACAGGAAGTGTCCAGAAAAGGCAAATCTATAAGAACGGAAAGCAGATGAGTGGCTGCCAAGACACGAGTGACAGGAATGAGTGGGCGATGAGGAATGACCGCTAATGGGTAAAGCGTTTCCTCCCATGTGATGGAAATATTCCAAAGTTAGATTGTGGTCATGATCGCACAGTTTTATAAACACATTTAAAAACCAATGCAGTTCTACACTTTAAAATTGTCTGGGCTTTTGGAGTATGTAAATTACACGCCAACAAAGCTGTTCTCGGTTTTTGTAAGATCCCATAAAGATCGTTCGGCGTCTGCTAATTAAAGCCGTTTTCTGTTTCTTTTCTCCTTCTGTCTTTTATCTCTTTACTATTCCCACCTTTCGCTGAGCCTGCTGCACCAGTCCATCCTTCCTATCCCATTATTTTCTAATAATGTAATGTTTACTACTAAGGAATACATGTAGGACCGAGGATATAGCTCAAGGAGTAGCGTGCTTGTCTGGCATGCACAAAGTCATAGGTTCGATTCTATGCCCTGCATAAAGTCAGGCACGGTAGTCCAAGTTTGTAATTCCATCAATTGGGAGCTAAAGTCAGGAGGATCAGGAGTTTCAGGTTAGTCTCAGCTACATAACTAATGTGAGGCCAACTTGGGCTACAAGAAGTCCTGTTTCGAGTTCAACAGAAAAATAAAAAAGTGTACATTTAAAAATAAAAATGAGTAAATTTTGTCAGATGGGAAATAAATGCTTCCTTGCCCTTTGGGATCCGCTGTCCCATCCTCTAGATGTATCTGTTGTCAATGGTTTCATAGGGATCTCTTCAGATCTCATTGATCCACACACATCCTATTTTTTGTGCTTCGGTACACTCGGAGCTATGCAGTGTCCTACCCCGTACTCATCTTATGGGGTGTTGCATTCCAGAGCTGTTTTCATATATGCACATATGCACCAATCAAACCTACTGAGAGTACAGCATCTGCTGATATTTCTGCCATATTCGTATTTATATTTAGGCTGTCTCCTCACATGTATGGTTTTATTTCATGTTTTACTATTATAAGTCATATAAAATAAACAGCCCCAATGTAGCAGTTACTAGGAAGTCAGGCATGAAAAGCCATGTGATTTGACTTTGGATGTTAAACAATGTGACAAGATAGCCCTCCAGAATAATGTCAGACACGTGAGCTTGCATCCTCTGAGGAGATGAGAACTAGTTTGTATTTGAGAGCCTCTTTGCCCTAGGTCAAATTGTACCTTATCTTAGACCACAGGCTTGAGTACATCCCAGCATGGCTCACGTTTAAGCAATGTGTCTAAAACTTGTGGCTGCTTGCTTCTAATACAAAGATAATTGTTCAGCTCTGTTGTCTGCAGCTTTCCATCTTGACACCCAGGTCTCCCAGACTCACGACACAGATACCATTAATATACCAACAATAGCCCATCCCAGCCCCATCCAAAACTCAGCCGCATAACTTCCATTCTAACTTTGTGGCCCTGACTGATGGTCCAGCACTCCTTTGTATTCCTGCTTAACTTTGAGGGAAGTCACTACACTTCTTTTTATTCCCATCTTTATTAAATTGACTATTTCTTATTTACATTTCAAAGTTATTCCCTTTCCCAGTTTCTAGGCCAACATCCCCCTAACTCCTCCCCCTCCCTTCTCTATGGGTGTTCCCCTCCCCAGCCTCCCCCCATTACCACCCTCTCCTCAACAATTCCATTCACTGGGGGTTCAGTCTTGGCAGGACCAAGGGCTTCCCCTTCCACTGGCCCTTACTAAGCTATTCATTGCTACCTATGCAGTTGGAGCCCAGGATCAGTCCATGATCCTTGGGTAGTCTTTGGGTAGTGGCTTAGTCCCTGGAAGCTCTGGTTGCTTGACATTGTTGTTTATGGGGTCTCAAGCCCCTTCAGCTCTTTCAGTCCTTTCTAAGATTCAACAAGGATCCCGTTTCTCAGTTCAGTGGTTTTGCTGGCATTCGCCTATGTATTTGCTGTATTTTTGGCTGTGTCTCTCAGGAGAGATCTACAACCGTTCCTGTCGGCCTGCACTTCTTTGCTTCATCCATCTTATCTAGTTTGGTGGCTGTATATGTATGGGCCACATGTGGGGGCAGGCACTGAATGGGTGTTCCTTCAGCCTCTGTTCTAAACTTTGCCTCCCTATTCCCTGCCAAGGGTATTCTTGTTCCCCTTTAAAAGAAGGAGTGAAGCATTAGCATTTTGGTCATCCTTCTTGAGTTTCATGTGTTCTGTGCATCTAGAGTAATTCAAGCATTTGGGCTAATAGCCACTTACCAATGAGTGCATACCATGTGTGTTTTTCTGTGATTGGGTTAGCTCACTCAGGATGATATTTTCCAGTTCCATCCATTTGCCTATGAATTTCATAACGTCATTGTTTTTGATAGCTGAGTAATATTCCATTGTGTAGATGTACCACATTTTCTGTATCCATTCCTCTGTTGAAGGGCATCTGGGTTCTTTCCAGCTTCTGGTTATTATAAATAAGGCTGCTATGAACATAGTGGAGCATGTGTCTTTATTATATGTTGGAGCATCTTTTGGGTATATGCCCAAGAGAGGTATAGTTGGGTCCTCAGGTAGTGCAATGTCCAATTTTCTGAGGAACCTCCAGACTGATTTCCAGAATGGTTGTACCAGTCTTCAATCCCACCAACAATGGAGGAGTGTTCCTCTTTCTCCATATTCTCATCAGCATCTGCTGTCGCCAGAGTTTTTGATCTTAGCCAGTCTGACTGGTGTGAGCTGAAATCTCAGGGTTGTTTTGATTTGCATTTCCCTTATGACTAAAGATGTTGACTATCTCTGAACTCAAGCAGTATTACAGAGCAACAGTGATAAAAACTGTATGGTATTGGAACAGAGACAGTCAGATAGACCAGTGGAATAGAATTGAAGACCCAGAAATGAACCCACACACCTATGGTCACTTCATTTTTGACAAAGGAGCCAAAACCATCCAATGGAAAAAAAGCATTTTCAGCAAATTGTGCTGGTTCAACTGGAGGTCAGCGTGTAGAAGAATGCAGATCGATCCATTCTTATCACCCTGTACAAAGCTTAAGTCCAATGGATCAAGGACCTCCACATCAAACCAGATATACTCAAACTAATAGAAGAAAAAGTGGGGAAGAATCTCGAACACATGGGTACTGGAGAAAATTTCCTGAACAAAACACCAATGGCTTATGCTCTAAGATCAAGAATCGACAAATGGGATCTCATAAAACTGCAAAGCTTCTGTAAGGCAAAGGACACTGTGGTTAGGACAAAACAGCAACCAACAGATTGGGAAAAGATCATTACCAATCCTACAACTGATAGAGGCCTTATATCCAAAATATACAAAGAACTCAAAAAGTTAGACTGCAGGGAGACAAATAACCCTATTAAAAATGGGGTTCAGAGCTAAACAAAGAATTCACAGCTGAGGAATGCCGAATGGCTGAGAAACACCTGAAGAAATGGTCACTCCACTTCTGACAGCTCCTGTCACAGTACTAACTTAAGCAGCTGGTGCAGATAATGGTGACAGAAGGTGGTGTCAGCCACGTGGGAGGCTCAGAGTATTTGTGCCCCAGGAAGGGGTGGGGAGCGGAAAACAGTAAATGGTGTCTGAGGGTTGGTAGGGGGCCACTAAGAGCAAAATGCGATTGTCAGCGTCTTTGGCTTCCTTGAAGATGTCCCAATGTAAGAGGTATGTGGTTTGACTCTGAGACAGGTACAACCTCTCTTTTGGCTCTTTTTCCTCCTCCTCCTCTTCCTCCTCCTCTTCCTCTTCCTCCTCCTCCTCGTCCTTTAAAATTTAAATGTATATATTTAAAAGGTGAAGGCAAGCTATTGTTGGTGAACGTGGTTTGCAAACCTAAAGCTCCAATCAAAGATGAAGCTTTATTGATTTCTGACGCTCAATTTCTATTAAGCGAATCAAAAATTCAGGGCTGGTTGTCATTAAGAGAAATAAATACCATCTTTAATGGGGATAATTTTGGTTTTGATTCATACATGAGGCTTAACTGACTCTCTATACGTTTAAAATTCTATCTTTTTGAGCTGAAGCAAATTTGACTTTAAAAAATTTAGAACAGCATTTTAAGAATTAGTCCTTTGATCTTAAACTTAGTCTATGTACTTTTTTTGCCTTTAAAATGAAAATAAAAACTATTTGTGGAATAATTAAGCTGTGTCCAGTGGGATAATAATGCCCCCCCTCCCAAGGGACCGGAAACAGGGCTGGGGGATTTGAAGCAACCCTAAGAATATAATTCTGTGCTACAGAGCTACAAAAATCCTGCCTGATTTGTAAATTTGTGTTTCCATGGTAACATGAGAGTGTAGTTAAATAATCCTCACTTGTCTAGGACTGAATTCCAGCAACTCTTCCTAAACCTTCATCCTATTCTAATCCCACAGCTGTTGCCATGGAAACGATCAGATAAGATTCAGTCCTGGAGGCAGATGGGCCTGCAGTGGGAGCTAAGTCCTGGCCTACATATTGGTTCCGTTTGGTTTTTCTCCCAATCTTTGCTTTGCAGAAACCGGTCTCCACACACAAGAGGTTAATTTAACAGGAAGTCCTGACAACCAGGCTGTGTGCTTGAGCATCTGGTGCAAATGAGAAAAAGTCCATTCCACAACACTGCTGAGGAACGAAAAATCAGTGATGCCTCCATTCTCCTCGGTTCTGGACACTTAGAGTAAAAAAACAATTTGGCTTTCATCCAAAGCCTGCACACACCGATGTCCCTGGGGCCAAGAAGGATGAGTTGCACAAGGCCACCCTACCCTGTACTTACGAATGGATTGTGTGATTTGAGGTGGCAGCATCCCTCATTGTAACTGGTACATGCTGTTCACCATGGTCCTTGGGCCTTTGCCGGGTGTCCCCAGGGTTCTTGCCTGCTGTGTCAGCAATGACCTCAGGAGTGACAGAGTTTTTCCATGCCTCTGTCAACATCCCTTTATCATGGGCATTCTTGCATGTAGAAGCATAGGAAAATCTAAAGTTCAAACCCTTGCTTCTAAACAGGATCCATTAGAAGCTGGGTTGGGATTAGGACGGGGAGGAGTCAGACTTTGTCTCTCTCCTTTCAGTGTGTATTACATCATTTATCATGAAGTCTTTCTTCAGAAACTTCATTAGCCCCAAAGTCAGTTTGCCTTTCAGTGAGGCAGTGAGGCAGATTTTTCTGCAACGGGTGGCCCTGGTTTGTCACAAGAACAAGAGAAACTTAACAGGGAAAAACATAGTCCAGAGAAGCAGGAGTGGGGAATTGGAGGATCTCTAGATATGAGTTAGTATGAAAAGTTTCTCCAGAAGAGGCTGAGGCTGGGGTTTCCATGCCTTTCAGCTCCAGAGCATATGCTTCCCTCTGGGCCACACCTCATCCTGCCATTAAGTTAATGATGGATGAAGGAATCTCAGTCACCTTTTGTTGTTGTTGCTGCTGCTGCTGCTCTTTCCCTGGACAGAACCAGCTTAGTTCATTAACTATGTCCTTTTGGAAGCTTCATTCATATATTCTATATGCTGGCATCATTCTTCAGATGAAATAGTGTGTTCAATAAGTATCTGTTTAGTTCTAGCATTGAGGGAGGAGAGGTATCCTAAGGCCCCATCCCTATCTGAAGAGCTACTGGCAGTTATTGGTTGCTGGGAGAAGGGGTCTTTTCTTCAGCGATCTGGTCATGGGTAAGCTGTCCACACTCTTGTGGATAACTACACTCCTGCAAGCCGCCCTGACTAAACTCAGCTGGTCTTCAAAAATGATATGGAAGTGGGAGGGGAGTTGGGAAGAAGAAGGGACCCAGAAAGAACAAGGAGTTAATATAAGAGGGTAATAAAGAGTTAATATACTCAAAATATATTATGTGTGTGTTAGATTAAACTGTCAAAAATAAGATTAAAATACTCACCTGTTGAACTTACAAATGGATTATGTGATTTGAGACTTGATTGCAAAGTCCCATGAATAACAAGCAATCAAATAAGAATTGCTTTATTCCTGGGGCTCCTCTCACCATAGTTACAGTGACAACTTCTAGAACCTGTGTATAACTCTTTCTCTGGGAAAGTTGTTATATTTTTGGTGGCAAATGTTATGATGTTCAATGACATGGTGTATAATTTCATTTTCTCAACTCTCATAATTTTGCTGACACTAGAAACGGGCTAAGAATTTCTGAGTAAGGAGTTGACAATTCGTTGGGGGAATGTAGTCTCAGAAGGGCTCTGCCCTGTGCATCTTCAGTCAGATAAACTGAGCTCCCAGTATCCATTGCCACTCTTCACAGTATGGCTGTGATTCACCGTCTCCCAAGTGACCATCATCTTTCCCTTAAGTCAGATGCTTGTCCCTGGCTTCTTCTTAACCCTGTCTAATGCTTGAAGAAAGGCAATACTTTAAAAAACTCTATCTGATCCTGTCACTCTCTTTTACAACTTTTCAATGACTCGCTTCTAACCCTGGAATAAAGTCCAAAGCTTTATCCGGGTCTCTACAACCAGCCTACACCAGTGCAGAGCTCCCCTGCATTCCCCATGCCCTTGACAACACACCTCAGTCCCCAGAGTGCACACATGATTGGAGGGCTTCAGGCTCTTCTGACTCTAGGCTGGTGCTGTTCACTCACCAGCTCTGAGCTGCAATGTCATTTCCCTAAATAAACCGTTTCTGTGTTCCACACTCACTGGAGTCCCCTATCGTAGGCTCTATTGCACAGTGCCATGCATTTAGAGGGACTCATCACAACTGTTGCCACACAGAACACATGGAATGTTACATCAGTCTCTTCTGGAATGTAAGTTCTCCAGGAACAAAGATGAAGCTTATCTTATGCATGGGATGGATGAAACTCCTGTGAAAATAGTGTCAACGGAATAATGTCAATGGAAAGACTGCCATTGAAAGTAAGTGGTCATTGCAAGGATAACTGATGGTCACGGTCATATGCGGCACAAGAACCACTTTTAGGTTTGGTTCAAATATTAAGTACTTATATGTTCCATAAATATGTATCGAAGTGATACTGGAATCACACTACACACATTTTCTACCTTATATAAGAGCAAGTATATGTGCCCAACCCTCCTCCAAAGTAGGTCTCACATGCCACCCTTTATACTGCAGGACGGCCTCATTTGGAAGATTTAAATATTCTATCTTTTCAGTCTGGCAGGATCCTACAGGTATCCTCCTGCAGTGAAGCTGACTCTTACCTTAAGGACAGCTATTTGTCTTGAAACGTGGAGTCTTCCCTCAGGCCAATTACTTACCCAGTGTTCAGTTGAAGCAAAGATGTTTGGCTCCAGAATCAAGGTGGGTGGGGTGGGGGGTGGAGGGAAAGCTGTACACAGTGTAGAGGTTGCCCAGAGTGAGTTGCAGTACAGAGTCAACAAGGGCTCAGTCAGCCACCACAGAACTCTAGAGCTGGGTGGACTTCCACAGTTTCTGTGCACTGAAGGGATGCGGCTAGCCACTGAACACCCTACATTAGCCAAGGTTATTGCACCAAGGCTCTCCCAGGAGTAGGCATGCCTTTGGGTGAGGCAATCCAGGGAACACTTTCAGTGTGAATAATGAACAGGAAACATGCAGCTGAAGAATTGAATGGCTTTGATTTGGGCAGAGCACTACAGTGCCCATCACAAGGTAGTGAACACAGTATTTCCTGTATTCTTTCTTGTCTTCCCCTGTCCTGTTTACTTGAAGAGCTTTTCTACTATGGAATAGTGTATCATTAATTAATTAATTAATTAATAATATTATTAAATAATAGCAATGATTTTGGCCACCTCCTACCTGAACCTCTCTAGTTCAACTCTGTTAACATAATGCAGTGGCTCGTGGGGAAGATGAGAAGATGCCAAGTGCGTTTTCTTTCACAGAGTGCTATCCTCTTCATTCTCATCAGGTTGCGACGGGTTGGTAAAGGCAAGAAGAGATGGTCTTCCCCTCCAAGGATTAAGTGCATCTCTAAGGATGAGAACGGAAACACTCATTTTAAAATGGAGGGGGATTAGTATTGGTTACTGTGAGGCAGTGATATGGTCCAAAGCTTTTGATCCCTTTGGGCCATTCTTTTGGAATACACTGCCCTAACCTAGGCCAAGAGCAATTCATTGTTCTAGCGCTTGCTTTTTGCACATGCTATAGGAGTTCAGAGCTCTTACATTTTCCCCAAGAAAGTGTTAAAACCATGTCACATTTCTGGATCTTCTTTCCCTGTGGAACCAGTTGCAACTGAGCTCCCTCTCCCCCTCCCCCTGTGTCTCCCTCTCCCCTACTCTTTCTGTGTCTTTCTCTCCCTTCCTCCCTTCTTCCCTCCCTGACTAACAGTGCTATTATTAATTAATTAATTTATTTATTTATATTTGGGTTCATGATGCACAGTCTCCTGTCATTTAGAAAGACACTCTGGTCATGTCTTTGTGTCCCAGTGTCTCCATTAAATCTGCCACCAGAAAACCCACATTAAGTTCAAGTACCTCTCCATACTACTACACTGAACACCTGCCTGCCAATTGGATATTGGCTCTGTGCTTGGTGAGATAGGGAGATAGAAGAGAAGCTGGATCTCCAGGCTGCTCCACCAACACAGCACCCAGTGGTGCCATGGGTATGGCTAGTAGGACCACTTTCTCAAGGGCCTCACTTCCTAGGACTGGGCTGCTCAAAGCTCTATCCTGGTCCTGGCTGCCTGAAACTGTGACACCCCTGAAATATGGCTAATTTAGTAGAAGAACATGTATGGATATTTGCTTTCAATTTAAAAATTATACTCTAGTTCTTGGAAATGTTTTACATTTGACTTGGATAAATCCTTTAAAAATTATGTATTCATTACTTGCTTGTATGTAAGAGAGAGAAAGAGAGAGAGAGAGAGAGAGAGAGAGAGAGAGAGAGAGAGAGAGAGAGAATGCATGCGTGAGCCGCTGTGTAAGTTCAGATACTGATAAGCACAGTATCTGAACACAACTTGAGGATTGAACTCAGGTTCTTAGGCTTGCAAGCCAAGAACTTTTACCTGATGACCTGTCTCCTGGCCTGATCCCCTTTCTGAACTCTAAATATTACAAAACTCATAGAAGTGAGAAGTGCAGGGTTTTAGTACCATATTTGACATGAGCTATTTTGTTTTAAAATATAAACATTGTTTCTAAAAATAGTTATGGAAAGAATAGAAAATATCCTCATTATCTATGAATTCATTCCACATTGAAAATAAAAAATAGTTTCGATCGATGAGGGCCAATAAGATAGGTAGTTAAGGTTAATCACTTGGAGATTTTACAGCTTTCAATGTAGTTGCCAAAAACTCAAAAATGATGCTCACAGCATGTTATCTTAGGCAGAAGCACTCTAGGGGGTAAAAGGGTAAGGAAAAACAAAACAGTTTATATATATATTTCGTTTTCATGTACATCTGCATGCCAGAAGAGGGCATCAGATCTTATTACAGATGGTTTCAAGCAATCATGCAGTTGCTGGGAATTGAACTCAAGACTTCTGGAAGAGCAGCTAGTACTCTTAACCCCTCACCCATCTCTCATCCCCAAAAGGTACATTTTATGTGGTAAATGTGACATTGAGAAAGAAGGGACAAAAAGTTGGGCATCTCTTTTTGAAGGGGTTGTAGAAGTTCAGAGGCAAAGAAAGAGGCAAAGGTGAATTCGGTTAGAGAACCTGACTCCTGCAAACACATAGAGGCAGAAACAAGCCTCGTTTGTGAAGAATTTGAGTAAATTTGAAAGTTCTAAACTACAATTGAGGATGAAACCCGTCAGAAACCAAAGCAGCTTCTCTATTGAAGGAAGGGATTCAAAGCTTATTCTGAGATGGTAGGAAGTCTCTGGGAGTCTTTAATGAAAAAGAACAACATGGTAAGACCCCCTTTGCTTCTTGGTTGGGTGGGTGGATTTCTGATGATACTAGGGGTTGTATCTAGTGCCTCACATATGCTAAGCATGTGCTCTATCAGAGCTATACTCCTACCCCTTGGTGCTTTTATGTATTTTATTGAAGATGTATTTAATTCATGTATATGAATGTTTTGTCTGCACGTATGTATGTGTACCTGTGGAGGTCAGAAAGGGGCAGCAGGTTCACTGCAACCACACTTAGGATGGTTAGGAGCCATCATGTAAATGCTGGGAATTGAACTTGAGTCCTCTCTAATAGCAACAAGTGCTCTAAACCACTGAGCCATTTCTCCACCACCACCACTACTATTTGCCTCACCCTACCCCAGACCCTTTGAAACATTTTTTAAAGGGATCTTTCTAGGGGTTGGGGATTTAGCTCAGTGATAGAGCACTTAGTGCAAGGCCCTGGGTTCGGTCCCCAGCTCCGAAAAAAAGAAAAAAAAAGGGGGATCTTTCTAAGGTTCCCTAGGCTGGCCTCAAATTTACTTTGTATCTCTTATAGGCCTTGAACTTGCAAAGTTGCATTTTGAGATCCTCTCCCTGGTGTTAGTTTGAGGAATAAGAATAGCACTGGGGACTCCTCCACAGAAACAGAGTGGCAAGGCAGAAAAATCCAGGGACCTAGTGTTTCCCCTGCAGAGATTAGATGCTTTACAGAGAACAGAAAGAAAAGCAGCAACCCAGTTCCACAGGCTGAACAGTGAGTAAATATAATCAGTCATAAACAGGCATCTTTAGAAAACGAAGACATTTTATATGAATGTTGAGGCTATTTCTTGTTCTGTTTACAAGGTCTAGACTAAACCTGTGCAATAAAAGCAAATATTTGGAAAAGCAAAGCTTACAGCCTCAGTACGTGTGAGCCTAGGACAAACCCAAACAATTAATTCTGACCCCGTGGCATGAAAAAAATGCAATTATTGGAAGACAGAAAACTAGCTGAATTGTGAGGAAGGACTTTTCAGGCGATGTCTACACTGGTATCCCTCTGTTCCTGTGTGGTCAGGCTCCTTGTTCACAACCTTGGCCTTGGGATTCTCTGAAGAAAACACCTCTGAATACAAATATTCCAATTTTGCCCCAGGACTCTCATTCTGTTCTGGTTTCATTATTGTTTCTAACCTCATTTCATTACTAATTCACATTTACTTTCCTACCAGGAGGTCAGAGGCTCTTTATATATATAAAAGGACATGTAAATTGTTGTATTTCTTGGTTTTCCATTAAGCACCTACCACTTGGGAATTCTGTACCATTCTGTGTCTCCTGAGGAGAGTTGAATGGATCAGAATTTTAAATGTCTAAATGCCCCAGGCTTCTTAGGAGAATTATATTCTGGGAGTAAAAAAAAAAAAAGAAACATAGATTTATAAGTATAACAGGAAATGTCCTGTGCTTAATCAACATGATGGGAACTAAGCCATTATGGGCAGTTGTGTGGACTGCCTGAGTCAGGAGTCAGTAGGGAGCTGGGATCTCTGGTCCTACTGTGCATATGGCCTCTGTGCCCAATGGACCATCACTCCATTGCCTTGAGCTTGCACTTCCTCGTGTGTGAAATTAAAATAATATGTGCACTTTACCCATGGGGTTGTTGTGAGGGTAGATAAACATTATCTGTAAAGTCAATGGCAAAATAAGTACGTTCATCTGTGCGCCACTAGACACACCAATCTCTGAGGACCATGGTCATGGTGAGGAGGGTGGGTTATACTGCTGTTTAAAAGGCCACAATGCTCAACGTAGGTTCCATTTTAGGCTCTCAATAATACTGTTGAATGAAGTCATGAGGTTGATTTTGTTTGTTTGTTTCAGAAATCCTTCTCACTCCCGCCTACCATCTTTTTCTAGTGATGATAGTATTCATTTTTCTTTACACAATGATGTGTTTGTTACTGGGGCCTAATGTTCTCACCAAACAGTAGGAAACCAAAATATGTCATGTCTTAAAGAATTGTCTACAAAAAGACTTACATACGTTAAAAAGGTGAATCAATTCATAGGTGTAAATGAAACTGTTACCAATTCAGGCAAATCACAAGCCACCATGGAAAGGAGGAAAACCAGTAGAATGAAACTTGGTCCTAAGACTCAGACTTTCCCACCTTGATAAACAGCAAGATGGATGAGGTAACTGGTTCAGGAACTTCTCAGCCTCCAGAAATCCTGGGTTGGTCAGCTGTTAGTTAATAACATGGAAGGACATTTTGTGGCACTCGCATGAAGCCATCAAGCTGGAGATTTCTCTTGCATAGTATGTTTTACACGGCCACCAAGTGACTGAGCCACATGGACTAAGGACTAGATCAGGATATACACGTTATTAACCATGCAATGAAGAAACGGTTAACTTTAAGACATGGTCAAAAATCAGCCACAAGTTCTACAGTTCAGTGCTGATATCAGACACAGCTTCAAGAAGAAATTTCTTCTCAAAGGCTTATTTCACTTTTCAGAGGCTAGTGTGAGGTGTATAATTTAGCCAGGACAAATTGATACTTCAGAATCAGCTCATGCAGCAGATGCCTGGTTCTGTCCCTCTAGAAGCATTGGCAGCAAACAATGGAGGGACCCAACTCATCATACTCCTGCTTCCTGATCCACATCTGTAAAATGGTAGACAGTGAGGCCAAGATGGAGCCATTAATCCAGACTTAGCACCTATGCTGTGAGGGATTGTGCTCAGGGGAGCAATGACCTTGATCTTTATTGTGCTGGAAGACAGCATCTTGATCTTCCGCATCCTGTCAGCAATGACTGGGTACATAGTGGTAGAGTTGAAGATGATCTCATGGAAGCCACAGCACTGCATGCACAGTACAAAGCACTGGAAGACCACTTCTGGACATCAAATCTCTCATTGATGATGCTGATCTCATTGAATAGCTGAAGTGGCTATTTCTTGCTCAAAATTCTGGGATGGCACAACCTGTCATTAATGTCATACACAATCTCCTATTCAGCTGTGGGTTAAAGCTGTAACCCTCACCAGTCAAACTCTTCATGAGGTAGTCTGTCATGTCCCAGCCAGCCAAGTCCAGACCAAGGATGACATAAAGAAAGGAATAGTCCTCATAGTTAGTCATTGTATGTGTGACCCAGGGACCAGGAGCCATGACAGTGGCAATGGTGTGCCCAGAGTCACACAGAACGGCATCACCTAGATGGCCACATACATGGTTTGGGTGTTGAAGGTTTCAAACATTATCTGTGTCATCTTCTCTCTCTTAGCCTTGAGATTGGGAGTGGTGCTCCAGTCAGAAGCACTGGGTTTTCCTCATTGGCTACATGCAGCTCATTGTAGAATGTGTGGTGCCAGATCCTCCCAATTGGTGACAATACAGTGTTCAATAGAGTACTTCAGGGTCAAGATATTCCTATTGACATTGGCCTCTTCACCCACATAAGAGTCCTTCTGTCTCATGCCTACCATGACACCCTAGTGTCAAAGGTACCAGTCAATGAAGGGAAACATAGCTCTGGGAGCATATTCATTAGTAAAGTCAGTTTTGTACATGCCAGAGTCATTGTTAGTGATGAGCACAGTGACTTCTTCTATTAAAATCAGCCTAGGACCAGGCAATGAAGCAGCCAAAGCACATGCAGTGAAGATTGTTGGCAGAGAATAAGTCACTTTCTTTGTTCTTTAAAGATACATTTATTTATTTATTTTATGAATATAGGTGTGCCTGAGTGTGTGTGTGTGTGTGTGTGTGTGTGTGTGTGTGTGTGTGTGCCCCATATATGTAAGTACCCTCTGAGGCTAGAAGAGAGCATTAGATTCTCAGAAACTAGAGTTATATGCAGGTTAGCCGCATGATGTGGGTCCTGAGAACTGAACCCGGGTTCCCTGTAAGAGCAGTAGATGCTCTTAGCTTGCTGAGCTATCTCTGCATCCCCCACCATCTCTTTCTTCATCCACCTTGATCCCCAAAGCACCTAAGCTTTGGATTGAGGAGTTGCTTTCTAGCATAATTTTCCTTCATACTGTTCATTTTAAAACCTCTATTTTGTGCTAACACTGCCTGATCTGAAACTTGGTTTCTTTTTCTTCTTGTTTGAGCTCGAAGAAAGGCATGACTCCTTCCTTCACACATCCACAAATGACTTTGAAATGTTCAGTTCTTACCTAAACATGCAATGCTTCCTTCTCCCCACACCACATTAGAAATCAGCAAATCATTTGCCCCATTATCAGTAAATGTGATCTCTTTCTCCCCAGTGCCCCTCTCTTTCCCTCTACCCCTTGCCCTCCCTCTCTCCCTCTTCCTCCCTCTCTTCCCTTCTCTTTCAGTTTTTACACAGCTCAGCCTCTGTACCACTATAATCTTCCTCATCATGAGGTTTCCCTTTTGCTTAAATCCATTATTCTGACAGTTTCTAAGCTCTTTTTCTAATCACTGCTAGCCACACAGCTCTGATTTAAGAAGTGGATCCACACTGATTGTTTTTGTCTGAGTTAGGGCCATGACTGCTGCCATAATGTTTTATGGGAAGAGAAAATTTGGTCTCTAAGAACTTGCACACATACAATACATCTCGTGAGGGGCAAGTGACAAGATGCCGTTTAAAAACACAATTGCTGCTTTGGTAGGTGTTGTATGCAGTCCATTCTCTGGAGCTAATTAGTTAGCTCTTTGTCTTACTGGACTGATTATATTTCAGGATCACCCAGTCTGTATTTTTTTCACCTTTGTTCCAGTTGTCCACTGCTTTGCTCTCTGTAATTCCATTGCCCCTGGCCAGTGATGTCAACTAACAGTAAACCAGAACACACACACACACACAACACACACACACACACACACACACACACACACACACAGAGAGAGAGAGAGAGAGAGAGAGAGAGAGAGAGACAGAGACAGAGAGACAGAGAGACAGAGACAGAGAGACAGAGACAGAGAGACAGAGACAGAGACAGAGAGGATGATTAGGATGATTACTATGGTAGCTTCCACTATCTCTAGAGCCTTCACAGTATAAAGTAGGGCTTCTTCTAGATTCGTTATATTTATTAACATGGAAGCTACCTAGCAAAACCCAATGATTGGAGCATAGCTGATATTCCAATATTATACCATAGTATAAGAAAGCAGAAGTACTAGGTTTAAACAACTTGTCCATATTGTTCTGCTAGAAGGAAGTTACATGTGGAAGGGAGGCATAAAATTCCAAAAGAATTCACAGGTTTCTGTGAAAGAGATTGGTCTTGTCATATTAGAGATCACAGCTCAGACTGCAGCCTGCATTGGTGAGAGCAGATCCTAGCAAGTGACTGTATCTACTATGGAGAGAAGCTGAAGGAATGGAAGAAAGAAAATCAACAGGAACCTACTATGTAGAGGAGAGAAAATATAACTGATGGTCAGCTACATAAAGACAAGCATGGCTCCTCCAGTGGAAAGTATGCCCCACGGCAGTGAGAGATTGATAATACCTCATGGAAGAATCACATTATTTTAGACCTTTGTGCACATGGGCCAAATCAGAGCAACTCTTCTATTCCTTGGCCCAATGGTATAAGTGTCAGGATTCTCATACTCCCAAGGACTGAGCTTGGAATTTCCAATTGTGGTTTCATGACGTGTTATTTTCTTCCTGTTTTCACAGAGCATTCAGACTGGCAAGTGATAACTCTCACAATAAACTATGGAAGCACATGTTGGTGCTAAATTATCCTGAACATTGTTCACAGCCTTGAGAGTCACAGAGTGAATAAAAGCTTTTGCAAGAAGGCTTGTTGTTACTTCGCTGCCAAGTCAAACACTTAAAAGCCAGTAGTGGGTTTCCAAAAGTGGGTATAATAGTGGCCATTCTTAAATCATCCCCCAGTGTGGGAATTTGAATAAAAATGATCCCCATAGGCTTATAGGGAGTCACTGTATTAGACCGTGTGGCCTTGTTGGAGCGAGTGTGTCACTTGGGGTTGCCTTTGAAGCCAAGCCCATGTCACTTTCTCTTCCTGTTGCCAGCTGATACATATGCAGAACTCTAAGCTCCTTCTTGAGCTTCAAATCTTCCTACATGCTGATATGTTTCCCACCAGGATGACTGTGGACTAAACCTCTGAACTGTATAAGTCAGCATCAGATAAATGTCTTCTATAAGAATGGTGTCTTTGCATAGCAATAAAATCCTAATTAAGACCCAGTGAGGGACTGAATGGTGAGTCCTACTCATCTCCAAACACCAGCTCATCTAATTCCTCTTAGGTAAGTCTGCTGTGTTCATGCTGAGTGAGGCACACCTTTCTCTGATCTCTGTGGCACTCTGTGCTTCCCCATTATAAGGCTGGCTGGCGGTCCCCATGGAGAATCAGGAGCAGACAGCAATAGCCAGGCACTAGATTGTGCCACTTGCTCTGCTTCCTCATTCCATCTGCCATCGAAAGCTTTGCATGCCAAACCTTGACTCCCAGCCTGACCACACATGGAACTTACTTTGTCCAACAGATGTCAATTAATTTAGCTAAAATATTGTTAACAAAATTTATTTAAAGTCTTGGGAATTGCAGTTGGGAAACAGGGGCTCAGGTGTGGCTGGATGAGTGGTTCAAAGATGCTTAAAGGCTGCAGGGCTATTGAAGCGACTAAAATAAAAGAAGTCCCACAAATTACATGGAAGAGGCAGCTAGTGCAGAAAAGCCATTCTCACAGAAGTTCATATATCGTTATAGATATTGGGTTGTACATGATTGATTGACAGGGAGAGCTCTAGGTAAAGAATCTACCTGTGACAGCTGCAGCTGCCATTAAAAATATTGGTGGCTTCCCCAGACTTAGTGCAATCCAAACACTCTATCTCTGGGTACAGTTCAAAGGTTTATTTCTTCAGGTAGCAACTTGATAACTCTGTCTGTCCTGATTCCTTTCAGGACTCTCTCTTCTATTTCAGAATGCTCAACCACCGTTGTTTTTCATTACAGTCTCATTTGGGATTTCACATGACATGAAAATGAAGGCAACAGGAAATGGTTCTAAGCCCAGACCTTAAGGGCCATGCACGGTTTATTCACCCCCTCACTCTTACGCTCACTACCTCTGTAAGAAGAGCAGGCCCAGGCTAGCCCACTGGCTCTAGAAGTAGTTCCCTAATCAGAAGAAGAGCTGCCCAGCCTTGCTGTCACACATGGTTCGTGGCTGTTAGAGCTTTTTGCTTTCAAACTGTTAGCTCCTCATGAATAATCAGTTAACACAAACCAAAATGGACAGAGGAAGCTTCTTGGAGACCCTGTTATGAGCAGCATTCAGAACAGTCTCAATGACTGCCATACAGTTCCCCACTTACCAGAAGTTTCTGTGTCTCAACTGTTTTGGCTCAACGAGCCGCATGGAAGAGGAAGTACAACTTACAGGGGAAAGATGGTGTGGGTTAACACGAGTCAGCCTTGTTATGAGAGGCAGGCACAGCGATCACTAGCCAGAGCTTGAAAAATAGGTGAAGCTATTCGGACACATATACCCCAAGAATCAAAGTCAGCAGTCACCCTCATACTCATACTTGTTATGATGCTTCTCACTATAGCCAACTTATGGAATCAACTTAGGAACCCACTGATGAATCAATGAGAATATATATATATATATATATGCATATATATGGTTTTGTTTATTCAGAAGAACAACACCATTATGTCACTTGCAAGAATATGGGGCCAGAGATCATTATGTTCAACTGTATTTGTCTGTGGAATCAAGGGGAGGAAGCCCAAGAAAGCAGAAAAAAGTTGACTAGACATGTAGGAGGTAAAAGGGGGGGGCAATGAGGGGTCAGAGAGAGAATGAATACTTTTCAATTACATTACAAGTATGCTTGCAAGTGACAAAAGGCAGCATGATTCATCTATGCTAAGAAGAATTAGGGGGCGGAGCGGGAGGGCTAGCAGAGCCTGCAGCTAGGTACAGGTTGGATCAGGATCAACAGGACTTGGATTTTCTCTCAGAGCTTTGGCATCCAGGTGTGACTTGGTAGATGGACAGCTGCGATCCTGGCAACCCTACAGCTGCTGTGTTCAACAGTGTCTCCAATGGTTTCCTGTCACCCTCAGGGTGAGTGTCAAATGCTTCCAGAGGATCTGTGAGCTGCCTGCCTGCCCTCCTCCAGCTTCAGAAATGGTCCTATCACTCCTCTCTGCAACTGAGAGCTGTCCTTGCCTAGAATAGTTTCCTTGTGACCTGGCAAGGCCCTTCTTACCTCCCAGAGGCCACCATACATGTACCACTCCTTTTTTTCTGTGTATTTCTCATTTTTAGCTATTTCTTGCCCCTCACACACCTCCACACAGAGTTAATGCTCCTGCAAGTACAGCTTATACTGCTTCCTTCCCTGTTAAATTATGACCTCCCCCTAGTAGGAATTATGCTTCCCAAGCCACCACATCCTTTAGCATTTAGTGCAGGCCCCTCCCCAGGAGGTGACTAGTAGATGTAGCTATTGAGATTCAGTTGCTAGGATACTTTCCAAGAGGATACAGCTTTTTTTTTTCTTCACAGAAGGAGGTATTGTCATGAGGAGAGATGCCCTCCTAAGGTTTTGTTGATAACCACTGGATGCAAAGCCAGAGACTTGGACATTTCAAATGCTCTTCAGAAAGGAGGTCAGTTGGATATTGGAGAAGAGCCTGAGATAGAAAATGGGCCTTAAAATCCCAAATAAGTAAGATGACTCAATTCCCAAACACAAAACAACTTAACAGAAACCTGCTTTAAACAGAGAGGATTCCACACGTACTCAGCCAGGCTTTCACAGGTTCATCTCCTTCAGACACCAACAATGCTTTGTTTTTAATTCTCAGAATTGTGTCTCACTTCCCAAACATCACCCCGTGTGCATTCCACCCTCTGCAAAGATGAAGCAGTATTTTACTACTGCTGTTGTTCGGTTTGTTTCCTAAACTGGTAGAGGGTCGATCCAGTGTACGCCCTCATCATTCTTTCCCATTTCAGATTAGGTAGAGGTGGGGCACTCTGTCTCTGAGCTCCACTTCTGGGCAGCGTTATCATTGGTGTCTAAGGGGGGCCTTACACTACTTCTGAAATGCTGGTTCCCTGGATCCTCTGCAACTCATTTCCTCTTCTTGGTATCCTGATAGGCACTACTGAAAAGGACAAGGGAGGCAGATAGGAGGTTATAGATGGGAGAGGGAATTTCCTTCTTGCTTCCTGTGTCTTTCTGGCTCTTGGCAGCTTCTGTGATTTTGTTTTCTCACCCAGACAATGACAGCAGCACCTTCCTGTGGCAACAGTTGAGTCCAGCTTTTCAGCACCGAGGAGAGCTGCACCCAAAGTCTTTCGAGTTTCAATTGCAGAGGATGCCCTCTTTGATTCTCTAAGTTTAGAACATTTCAAATCTCTTCCTTGTTGTGCTCCAGTTTTAGAAGAGGTAGTTGTGGTACTACAAAGCCTGCCTGTTTTCTTCATTTATCTATATAGGAATTTTATATTTAGACAACAAGGATTGTTACTAAATAACTGATTTGATTTTTCTCAATTGTAGCTGGCGGATACTGGCCACATTTGAAGACATTCCAGCTGTCTAGTCCCTTCTAGAGGAATGGTGTTTGTTTGGATATTTGGTGGTCAGGCTCCGTGCTGATCTGATTCCTAGACTGCCCTGTTGCCTCTGCTTAGCCTTCCTGTTGGTATCTTTCTCTCCTCAAAGAATCTTACTCTTCTCAAAGCTGGAAAGGATTAAGATCCTTTGGAGTTTCATTTCTGTAAATGGGTTCCTTCATTAATGGGTTTCTTCTCCCTAGATCATGACAACACAGAGAAAGAGTCATCTCTCTGCTGTCAGTTCCTATGAGGACATTCTTATAAGAATACTCACCTCCACAAGATCATTCATTTCTATATCTTACTATGATATAACAATTAATGTCTTTCTAATAGTTTGATATGCTAAAAGATTGATCCCCGGTATGATGGTACTGGGAGGTGGTGGAGCTTTTAAGGATGTTCTTAGGACTGCCTTAGAAAGAATTCTGGTATTGCTCAGTGGAGACTGATTAATTCTCATGAGAGTGTCATTAAGAGGGCCCAACGTGAACCCCTTCCAGTCTTTGCTTCCTGTTTAAAATACAATTGCCCACACCAACCCTTGCTACATACTGTCATCTGCCATGAGCTGAGGCAGCCAAAGAGCTTAAGCCACGCCATTTGCTTTTCTAGGACCCAAAGCATGGAACAAAATAAACTTCTTTGCTTGACAAAGCTAACCTTTCTCCATCTATTGACAGCAATCGAAGGCGGCCTCATTCTATTCCCAAAGGCCTCATTTCCAAATACCATCCCATCAAGAGCTTCAATATGTAAGCGTGAAACGGGGGCACAGTTCAATCCACAGTGCAAGCCACACTCTAGCTCTTCATACAGTGATCAGAAGAATCCCCTGCTCTGAAGCCCAGCCACCCCCTGTGAGCAATAGTTTTCAGCCCAGACTTCTGCTCTAGATTCACTTCATCCCGTTCATCCAACCTATGCTGGATCCTCTAGTTCTCAGGGGCAGGGGCATGCCTATTTCCATGGTGTTCCAATAGTCCCACTGTGGTCAACTTCATAAGGAGACATGCAGAACACAGAGTAGCCTACCACATCAGTTTCACCCTATAGTTAAAATAGACATGGCAAAAATGCAATAATGTAATCAAAACTGATGAATTTGGGGCATTTTCAAATATAATCTATTTAATAATATGTTTACTCTCATTTATAATGGCTTTGTCAAAAACTTCCTGGTGATAATAGTTAGCTCCCACTATCCACTAATAGGCCCATGTAATCTGGCATGAGATTTAGCCACAAAGTGTTTCCACTCTGCTGCACATCAGAAGCCCCAGAGTCTATGCAGAATAAGCACAACATAGAAGACATTTCCCTGAAGCCAAGTGTGACTGGGGTCATTGGTCTCATTCATGACCCTAGCTTCACATTACAGAAGGAGAGCAATACCCAGAAGTCATTCAAAATATATGTAGACATCCCTGAACTACACAGAACCCAGCTTTCTACTATTAAAAGGGGGTACCCAGCCCACCTCTCCCTGTTTTGGTACATAAGGGGTGGGGGGATCCCTTATGAAGTCTGACTTTATCCCTTATAAAGCTGACTTTAAAACAGAGGACACATTGGAGAAAGACAGAGGCTAGATACTTTTTGAAGTAGTAGAGGTTTCTATGCTGGACACTATTCCCAGACTGGGTTATCCCTGAGTTCTTACCAGTTTTCTCGTCCAAAAGCTGTAAGTTCCCCACAAGTCTCATCTTTTAAGCAAAGCCTGGTCTTGCAAAAATCCTCAAGGCTTTGGCCCTTCTAGGAACCCAAAATCATTAAACACAGGGCAAGTCCCAGTGTGTTGCATACACCCTCACCCCATTTCTCAGTAGCTCAGAACCACTCCGTTATCCTCAAAGCTTAGGATGTGTGTGTGGTGGGGAGGGGCGCTCCTTTTCCATTTGCTTTTCTGCCTGCCTTCTCTGAGCTAAAGAACAGTGAGGACTTAGCTGCTGTAAAGCAAGAGAAAAATTTAAAGAAACAAAGGAAGGTACTGCTTGTACATTGGCATCTGTGGATGCCTGAGATGAGAAATATTAACTCTGCAATTGTCAGAAATAATGAAGGCTCAGACAATGGACTCCCTACCACATTAAATGTCTCCCTCCCAATTTTTATATTGACTAGGCACTAACTTAGGAATCTCCAGTATCCAAAACCACAAAGTAGGAGTTTTTTGGGTTTTTTTTTCTTTTTAACCAGATCTAATACCTGGATAAGATGCTGGGTTTTAACCTAGAATTAATTTCAGAAACAAATTAGTTGCTGACCTAGCAAATCAGTTCAGGTTTATTAATAACTAGCACTTTTAGATGCTGCAGACGAGATGCTGATTTAAGTGATAAATACCCCATTTCACAGATAAATATAGAAGCCCATGACAAGCTTAAGGAGACACTAGTGGCAAAGACAGGTTCTGAACCTGCCCAGTGTGAGGTCACAGCCTCTCTACTATCATGCAATGCTAGCTCACTGTCTAAACCACTGAACTGTTAAGAATTTTCTAGAACCCCAAAACTGCAACAAAGAATCGTTTAAAAATATCTTAAAACAATACATAATATATATGTCTACATATATACTTACATGTATTATTTGTAGTGTTAGGTAAATATAAAATTTTAAGATTTCCTATGGCTACTTCAAACATCCTTTGTGTTAAATTATCTCTTTCCTCCCTCTTCTGTATTGTCCTTCCATGCCTCATCTCAACTAAAGCTGCACCCTGTTTTTCCCATTTTCCTCTTCATATCATGATAAATATATTTTCTAGCCTTCAGGTCTTCTGTGTAGAGTCCCCCTAGCCATGGTTCCTTTGTACTCTCCTCGTTTGTGTGATCACTCCAGGTTGTATATTCACCTCTGAAGAGTTGAGGAAGGGACTGCCGTAGACAGATAGACAGTAGCTGCATTTGCTTTCTGGGTCTAGCTTGCCCCACTCAATGTGATAGTTTCCAGTTCCCTCTCTTCTGCAAATTTCGTCATTTCAGGTTTCTGTTTCAACATGTTTTTAATTGGAACATAATTACACACTTTTCTTCCTCCTTTCCTTCCTGCATCTTCTCCCAGGTACCCTCCCTCAAACTCACCTCCCCACACACACACATGCACACTTTCAAGTTGATAGCCTTTCTTTCTCTGATTATTATTGTTGCATACATGTGTATGTGCATGCACAAATGTATATAAATACCACCTGATGAGTTGCTTCTCTTGGTGGTGTGTGTATGTGTTCAAGATGGACAGTTGTGAATTAGACAACCACTATAGGGGCCCATGGCCTCGTAGATGCTAACTCTCCATCACCCAAGAGCCATTAGTAGACTGTAGTTCTTTGTCTCAGGCAGGGCCCTGCAACATGTCTCCCTACAGCTGAATAGTGTTGCACGGGTACATGTACCACCTTTTCATCATCCGTTCATCAACTGAAGGACATTTAGATTTTTTTCTATTTTCTGGCTATGTGAGTAGCCAGCAATGAATGCTGCTGAGAGATGTCCATGGAATAGGATATCAAATCCTTCGGGCATATGACACGGAGTGGTGCAGTTGTGTCATATGGTAGATTTATTTTTAGCTTTTTAAGAATTCTCCACACTGACTTCTATAGTGGCTGGAGCAATTTGCATCCCCACCAACAGTGAGTGAGAATTCCCTTCCCCATGTCTCCTCGAGCATTTGTTTGTTGTTCTCACAGTCATTCTGACTGGAGTAAGATTGACATTCAAAGGGAATGGGGAAATCTGACCAGGCCCCACCCACAGATGAAGAGCTACAGATAATGACTACTTCAAGGAGAAATAGTATTTCCCAGGGATGAGCCCCCTAAATAGGTGTCTAATGCCAAGCAGCCAGCCCTAAAAACATACAAAGAAGAAACACTCAATGGACTCACCAGATTGTATTTATCTGCGCGCGCGCGTGCACACACACACACACACACACACACACACACACACACACACACACAGGAGTAATCACTAAAGAAAAAGGCCATATTTTAAAGGGAACGGGGAAATATAGGGGCTAGAGAAAAGAAAGGGGAAGGAAAAATAATGCAATTATATTTTAATTAAAAAATATTTTATTATGTATTTGAAATTTTCATTCAATGTACTTTGATCACATTCACCCCCATTCTCCCAACCCCCCTAGAGCCTCCCCATCTTCCTACCTCCCTGACTTTGTATCCTTTTTCTGTTTACTCGCTCACCTATTCCAATTTGTGCTGCCCCTATGCTTCTGAGAGGAAGCAGGTAGGATTTGTCTTTGTGTGTCTGCCTCACCTCATTTGCCATAATGATCTCTGTTTCCTGGATGCTCGATTCCCCCCAAACAACACTATGACGTGTCCCTACCACGTGTCTGCTCTAAGTTCTAAATGCAAGGCAATTGGTATCTGTGTTTGTCACCTTGCTATATTTTGTTTTCCCAACTACACCAAGATGTCAATTTCACTATCATCACAGTATCCGTGAGGAAACTGAGGCTCCGGAAAGGTCAAGTGCCCTGGAAATGTCCCAAAGCTAGCGTTTATTTGACAGAACTGACAGTGTAACAAGCTCAGGTGCAGCCCATGCTCTGACAAGCCAGCTCCTGGCTGCACTGCTCTGCGTGCCAGCGCAGTGATGGAGAGGGTCCCCAGGCACACATTACTTGAATTACACTTAACTACTGCAGAGCCTTATTATGCATTTTCATCTTCTTAGTGCTTTCTAATTAAAAAGGAGGGGAGTGGTGATCTTGCTCGCTAACTTCTGTTTGCTCTGAGTGGAAGGCAGAGGGCCCCCATCGAGGGCCTTAGCAGAACAGAGCAGTTCCATAGTCATCAGCTGTTTAAGTGCAAGGCTCTCCCTGGCCCTTTTACTGTGGAGAGTTAATTAACATCACAGCCACTAATCACTTACCCATGCTTAGACTTGATTACAAAGAACGTGTGAATGTACTTAGGCTCCTGAAAGTCTGTCTATATTGTTGCAGATTTTAATTAATGGGAGGAACGATAGTGATAATAATATGGAGTAGCAACTGAGCGCTTACGAAGTTCCAGGTATTCTGAGTATTTTGTGGTTGGTTTTGTTTCATTCTCATGAAAGCTTCAGTTTGAGGCAGACCTATTAACAGGAAAAACATCTGAGTTGAAGGTCAGGGTGAGACTGACAGAGCTGCAATGTGTGCTCCGGGGCAAGTACAATCCTGGACCCAGTCAAGTAGCGCCAGTGCTCCACAGCTTTGTGTCTTAGGCGATTGGGATGATCAATCACTTCCTCTTCTATTGTCATGGGATATTTTTCTTTACTGAAGCACAGCTCAAAGTCCCCAAACCTAAGAAATTGAAAGGAGACATTTACGGCCATGAACTGAAGTTACAGACCATGTGACCGTAACAAAGGAGACCTTTCCGAGACCCTTGAGTCTGAGTAGATGGCGGCTAAGCCCCAGGCAAGCATTAATCTTCCCAGCTGGCTTAGATGAGGTGGGTACTGAAGGCTTTCAGGGGCCAAGGGCAAAGCTGCTGAGTGGAACACATTGTCACCATGGTGTTTTCTCACCAAGACTGCTTCTTCACAGCAGACCATCTTTAGGGCTGTTGGTCAGGCCTGATGAGTGGCTGGAATGGCACAGGATATAAGATTTGAGTCCTCGCGTTGACCACTGATTAATTATTAACAAAATCACTCTCCTGTCTACCTCTACCCAGCCCACACCTTCTTATCCATTCATATATGACTTTATAAGAAGTTTTCTCCCCCCCTATCGTGCACACTCTTACCCCAAAATCTCACCCCCAACTCTAGAGACTCTCACCATTTTAGCATCTCTTTCCACAGAAAACTTTTCTCAAACCTCACGGTCTCCTTGCTGAGAATCTTTTCTTCTGACCTGTACCACAATCATGACTATCAAGTCATCCAATTGGTTGGATATCTGTCACTAGTGTTTGATTGTACATTCTATGTCTTGTTCTTTCTCCAGCCTGGTATAATCCCTGAGACCCAGTGGGCATCACAATTAATGATCCAAGTAGGTTATTGTGGTTGCCATGACAAGAGACCCCAATTAGAGGGCTTCAAATGGTTGAAGTTTGTTGTCTCAATTCTGTATTCTGGGAGTCTGAGAGAAGGACCTGGCAGGACTACGTTCTTTCTGATGGCTCTAGAGCCTCTCTTGTCTCTTATAGTTTCTGGCATTTGCCATCTGTTCTAGGACAGAAGCATTGTTATAACCATAGGGTCCACTTCTCCCATGTCTAGTCCCTCTGTGCATGTCTTTCTCCATGTGAAACCCCTCTTTTTAAATAGGACATCACTTGTGTGAAGCCAAAATCCATTGCTAAAACTTCTTGGCAGGGACTAGTACATGGAAGGGCTTATCACCCAACCCAGATATTAGTTCAAAACTTGCCCAGAGCGTGGTTTGGTCACTTACTGGGGATATAATCATTCATCGCATTTGGTATTATTATTAACACAGATATTAATATTTCTATGTTTAATATGTAGCAAAATAGTGGGCTGTGGGGATGAAAGGCAACCTGTGGTCATGCTCTGGGTCATGTGTCTCTGCTCCCCTACAGCCTTTTAGCTCAGCCAAAGAAAACCACTCTGTTCTCTGCACTTCTTTTCTGTTATCACCAGACACGAAGGTGAGCTGGAATACTGGTGGTGGCAAATAACTATGTATATAGACATTGCCCTATGCCTCCTGGGGGAAATATGAATGGATGCCCACATTTGGAACATTCAAGCTTCTTCCTACGAGACATAGAGGTGAAAGTGTCCTGTTGAGTGTTTATGCAGTTGGGCCTCAGATTTCCTGTTGCATTAGAGAGAGTAAAATCAAATGCATTGGGGGAGATAACAGGGGCATGAGGGCACACTTTGGTGACAGTGGACATCATGGCCACTCATCCCCAGTGGCCTGAAAGCTGGTCTGTAGCCTGTGATTCTCACTGGTGATGCACCAACTGGCAATGCCTCAGTTCCTTGCGCCTTCATTTTGGCTTTCATTTGCAAAGCTAAGTTGATGTAGCACTTCAGGGTCCACCAGAGCTTCATTTGCTCTGCCGTGTGCTGTCCTGTGCAGAAAAGAAAATGACTTCATCTCAGAGTCTCAGTTATCCCAATTAAAAAGAGGACCTGGCCCCTATTCCTTGAGGCTACCGAGAGCATTTACATGGAGAGGGGTCTCAAAACACTGATCACTGTGCACAATGAACTGTTGTTAGTTGAGACCATTGCAAGTTAGAGGGGCAGGATTGAGCATCAGAAAGTGGCCCAACTCCCAACCCCGGTCTTGGTTCATACAAGCAGCACTGCTCAGCAATTATTTGCTCAGTGATCATGGTGCTGCTTGCATTAATGCTGCCATGAGTACTCTTTCACATTTATCCCATTTCATATAAATGTCAGCATCCACTTTTATGCTACTTACTTTCGCTTCTCATTCCTGTTACCATGTACATAGATGTAACAAAAATCAACCTGAGGAAGGCAGGGTTTATTTTGGTTCACAGTTAGAGGAGACAGTAAAGATCAAACATCACAAGAATGGAGGAGCATCTGTGAGCAGACTAGGGGTGTGGTATGTTATATATGAGATTGGAGAAATGCAGAGAAGAGCTGAAGAAGCAAGAAGAAAAAGAGTCCCCAAACCCAGGAATCCAGTTAAAGACTCTTCATCAGAGAAGCAGGAACCCCAGCACAATCACAGTTGTACAAAGTCTTTTTTCTCCCTTCACAGCTGTAGACCTGCAGTTTTGTAAGAATCTCACAGAAACTCTAATTATAGAGAAAGGACTGCACAACCCCAGTGGCTTTCAGTTTTCCTTTATCAGGTTATAATTCCATTTAAGACACCTCTGGAGTCACCTCACTTGTCTCAGTTATGAGAGGAGAAAATAGGGGTGTTCTCAGTAACCATCCAATATGTGACTTGAAAGCATATATATATATATATATATATATATATATATATAGAGAGAGAGAGAGAGAGATTGTTAATACTAAGAGAAGTAATTGTAACTTCTCCTTACAAAAGCCATACTCATACTTAAATATGTTTTACTTTTGTAACTTTCTTGGAGAACACTGATGTGCTCGGATATGTGTTGTGCCTATATTAAGATCCGTTTTTAAAATGCCCAATTCTGTTTCTTCATAAACTAGCTAGTGGTCCTAGTTTCTTTTCTGTGGCTAGGATAAAACACTCTGACCAAAGGCAAATAGAGGAGGGAAAGGGTTTTAGTTTGGTTTAGTTTTTGGCTGACACTTTCAGGTCACTGTAGTCATCATTGAAGGAATCATAACAAGAATTGAAACAGAAACCATGTAGGAATGTTTATTTCACATCTCCCTAATTCTCTTGTAGGCTGATGTGCCTTAGACTTCTTATAAAGCTCTTGGCTATTTTCCTAAAGGATGATATCATCCATAAGTAGTCTTGGCCCCCTTACAACAAATACCAATGAAGACAGTGCTCTCCAGACTTGATCACAGGCCACTCTGATCTAGGCAAACAACGGATTTAACTTTCCTCTTGTTATGGGACACCTAGTGGTATCAAGTTGATGATAAAAATTAACCAGCACACTAGACCCAAAATTCTTTGTATTGTTAGAGCATGAATCCTAGTTTGATATGGGTCCTGATTCTTAAAATCTAGGGAAACTCATGAGGCTACTGAAAATAAAAGTGTGGAGCTAGCTGTGTCTCTGTCCCCTCACCATAACAATACATAAATAGTTGGCCATCAATTTATGTACTTCTGATGTCTGACATTCAACTGGCTACCAGGGTCTTATATAAGAAGCCAAGGGTTTTATGTAGACCTAATCTCTTGGCAAAGTAGACTCATCTGTGCAGAAGAGTGTTGCTGCATGTGAAAGAGGCTCTATGAATGCTGACCAGGACATCAGGGCAGATTCAGCTGCTTCATGACCTTGTTGCATGACCTTGAAGGAGTGCAGCTGTCCACTGAGGTCATGGACTCACTTGTTACGAGAATTAAATCAGCTGACGTATGCAAAGTGCTTTTTAAATTGGTATATAACAAATACAAAGCATTCGCTATTGGTATCATTACTGCATTTTTATACAAATATGAATATTCCTTTTTAATAAGGGGCATGGCATTGTCGCAAAATTCATAAAATAAGGCAAGCCAACTGTATTGGTATTCAAAGAATTTCATAGCGAATACCATGGTTCTGTAGCTTATGTACCGAAGCTGAGCTTCTTCCATTATATTGGAAGACTTTTCATTAGTTCTATTTTCACTTAGTGCTAACCTAAACATTTGGATAAAATAGAAACTAGGGAGAAAAAACTTTGCTAGTAGCTACACAGAGTATTCCAGGTAAGAGCTAGGACAGAATTGCTGAAGAACACTGGATAAGGATATTGTACCAGGAGCTATTTAAATGAACAAAGCTGCTTGCCTTACCCACCCTCTTCTGTCCTTTGTTGGTAGTCTCTCTGATCTTGACTAGAACCTGCTACAAGATGTCTGCTTTATGGCAAACTCCAGAAGACTCTCCCTCTCATCTGCCATATTTGCTTTGAGACTACCATGGACAGTGACACAGCCCAGCAGGGGTCCTTGCACCTGTCCACCCCTGCCCCAAGGTGGAGAACTCCCCATCTGCCCAGACAAGCTGTTCTTAGAGCTGTGCTGCAGTTTGAGGCTTGCCCTGTCTAATCATCCCATTCCACTCCGCTGTACAGATGTCTGGCCCACACTGAGATGTGAAGGCTCCTTTTCTGTCTCATTGAGACAATTTTCAGAAGTCACATCCAACACAACTAATCCTGTGCTCATCTTTGCATCCTGCATATAGTATACTTTCCACCCTCCCTTGCCTGGAAGGTCTTCTAAGTTCTGCCCCTGAAATATTTGTAAGATGGGTCTGGAAAAGAAAACAATGAGAGACCTCAGCCTTTTGGTTGCAGTGCAAGCTGACAATTGAGTTCTAGCAGATGTGGGCATTTGGAGTAGCAGAATTCCACATTCTAGTGCCTAATGGCCAGCTTCATGGGTTTGAACTGCTATGGCACTGGCACAGCACTTCCTGCATCTGGGTGGCAACATCAGGGAATCGCTAGATCCAAGCTGCTTTTGAATAGGTTTGAATAGGTTTTTGAATAGGTCTGCTCACTCCTCTTCCAGGTGGAGAGTCTTCATAATGTCAGCCTTCGAGATTTCCTAACTGTGGCCAGTGATGGCTCTGAGTTTCCCAATCTTTCCTTGTCTGTGTGAATGTTTCTGCCCTGCCCTGCCCTGCAATTCTCCCTTCCCTGTGGTGTATACAGTGTATCTGGGGTGTGTGTACATAAATAGAGTTTTCAATAGGTTCCTGATAGACATGAGGTATTCCTGCCATCTAACGCATGTCGACAAGGCTGGAAGATCAGTGCTTCACTTGACTCTTAGGTCAGAATGGTGTGGTTCTTTGGGTTATAGTCAAGACACAAGGATTGGGTTGTGTGTGTGGAAAAAAATACACATGATCATTTGGTGTTCAGAGGAGTGGACTCTGCTAATGACTAACTGTTATAGATGAAAACCCATTTCTAGTACTAGGTAATCTGGATCAGTCAGCAAACCACTTGCTGGTCAAGAATGAAGACCTGAGCTCCATTACTGGTACTTGTGAAAAATGCTGGGTGTAGTGGTACACACTGAGAATCACAGACCATGGAATACAGAAAGTAGAGAATCCCTGGGCCTTGCTGCCTAGCCACCCCAGATGAATTGGTGAGACCCAGGTTCCAGTGAGAGACTGAGAAAATAAGGTAGATGACTCCTGATCTTTACCTACATGCGTATGAAAACACACAGACATAGTGACCTGCACACATTTACACACAAAGACACACACATACACACACACACACACACAAATTTTCAAAAATATATTTATTTATTTTGTGTTTCAAATAAGATCTAATAATGAAAATACAAACCATGTTGGGTATTTCTTCTCTCTTTTTGCATTAATTTAAAAACATTTTGTGTGTATGTATTTGCACTATATTTGTTAGTTAATATTTCTATTACTGTGACAAAACACCATAACCAACAGCAACTTGGGGAGGAAAAAATTTATTTTATCTATTGTCATCTAGCACCCTTGGAAGTAAGGTCAAAAGCTCGATGCAGGAACTAGTACAGAGGCTATGGAGGGGTAGCCTGCTTTTTTATATTACCCCGGACCACCATGGATAGCACTGCTCACAGTGTGCACCTTCCCACATAAGTCATCAATCAAGAGAACACATCACAGGTCAATTTAGTGAGGGCATTTTCTGAATTGAGATGCTCTCTGCCAAGAAACTCCAGCTCATGTAAAAACTAACCAGCACAATGAGTTCAAGTGGAAGTCAGAATACAATTCATGGGAGTCAGTTATCTCCTTCCATTATGTGGGTCCTGGGTATTGAACAGAGATTATCTGGCTTGACCATAAGCACCTTTACCTTCTGAGCATCTAACACATGTCAAGAATTTCAAAGCAAGGGGATTAACACAGGGAATTGGTTTCAGAGGGGATGACTCCTTGAATAGACAAACATGAAATGAGGTGTTCCAGGGACCACTCATACCAGACAAGCATCCCTATCCTAGGAAGGAATGAATAAAAGAAGACAATGTTATTATAGGCCAGCAAACCAAACCATTTGTGAGTATGATGTGGGAGAGCCAGGACAATGGGGAGAAAGAGATAGATGAAACACAGCTAAAGCAGAGAAGGGAACAACTTTTTGTCCTTTCCTCCTGTTCCTCTCCTCCAATGTTACCACACCATCATACTGGACAGCCCCACCCACATCCAAAGAGCAAGGGAATCTAGGATAGAGCTTTCTAGAGTAAAGTTCAGGGGATAAATCAGGCATTCTGGGAAAGGTATTAGATTACATTTACCAGTCTTCTTTGCACCTATCTGTGTCATCTGATTAAGTTGTCTCCTCTGGGATATGAACAGTAATGCTAAGTAGCTTTGGGCCCTTAATCATACATCAGTGTACAGGTTGTTCCCAGAGTCCGTTCTTCCTGTCACTGACTCCTACAGGGGAAGGTAACCATTCACTAAGAAAACAGTGATGATGCTTTAGGAAAAGAGGAGTGAAACCAGAGGAGATTGTGGTCCCTGTATAGCCGCGTGTGGCTCAGAGCTGCCCAGGGATAGCTTAGCTAGAAATATGCATGGCAGGAAGAAATGCCTTTCTTGGCTACCAGCTCTTGCCTTTCTATTTTAAGAAATTTGTCCTTTGTTTCCATCCACCTCATTATTTAGACACTAGGGATAAAATGTAAACAAGGTAAGCTCACACATTCAAGGAAGTCACTAGCTGCTAAGGTGCATGAAAAATGCAGAGGAAGCCATACAGTATACAGTATAAAGGAAACCATAATGTAGTGATCTTGGTAATCTGTCAGTGAAATACTCTGATGATGAAGAGCTCGCACACTCTGGGAGTTGTTCCAGAAAGTAAGAATGAACAAATAGATATTGGAGGCTCACCGTAACAGTCATTACCTAAGAATAAAGCCTGAAATGTGACTGGTCCTCTAAACACAGTCTTCGGATCATGGGATGCCCCAATATACCTGAGATGAGTTGCAAGCTCCCCATATTACAGAAAGAATCACAAAAATTCAGAGACCTTTCATCTCAGGTCAAGAAATTAACTATCAAGAGCCAAATCCAGACTGGTTTGACTCTGAAACTGATGTCTTTCAGCCAAGGCAAGCCATCTTGGGTGAAGCCAGTGGACTTCGATTTTATGACACAATGATGCACTTGCTGGATAGAGGGAGATCAGCCCCTTGTGATCTGTTCCAAGTATTTACAGAACTCACACCTCAGCCCACAAGGAGATAGAAGAATGTGAAGCTGTCCCTATGACTTGATTTATTTGCTTACTTCTGGCCAGAGTAAGGTTTTCACCACCAGCATGTTTGCCCTCCTTATTTCACACCAGTTCTAAACGACTTCAGGCTGTTTCCACAAAACCTACCAAACTCAAAGGACAAAGATTTCCCACCATGAAGGATAGTCACAAGAAATGCTTTCGGCTCTTGCCACATTTAGCAATCCTGTCAGACATCTTCTGGGCCATAGAAAGAGCACTTTTCTCTAAACCCAAAGATCGCAGGTTTAGCCACTGAAAAATATACATTTAAACTGGCATTAACTCTAGGCAGTGTCTCTGGATGAAAGAGGATGTCAATAACAACGGCAGCACAAATGTCTCTTAAATACTTGACTCATAACTCAACACAAGTACAGCATCCCACGTGACTTCCACTGTGAGTTTTAAATGATACATCGATGCTGATATCAAGATAGATCTATCTCCTTGATATCATACAAGGAGTGAGAGTTGCAGCTAACTCTGGGAAGGAATAGCACAAGCTTTCTCACCATCCCAGTGTCCATGCTGTGTCAACAGTGCTCAGTGTCTAGTCTCTGCCACTTTTATGAACTGTGAGTATCTTAAATAAGAAAGTTCGTTCTCAAGGCAGCTGCATTTTCAAAAAAGAGAAAGGTAATATGGCCTCAGAGGAAAAGGGTCATCAGTTATGTCATGGGAACTTTGTTGATGGTATGTTCCTCATTGCTTAACAGTAAATAATAAGTATATCATAAAACATTCTCTTGCATGGTGTGTTGGTTAGTTTTTACTGTCAACCTGGGAAAAGACTCTTACTATGGAATTATCTAGGTCAGGTTGGCCTGTGGGCATGTCTATAGGAGATTACCTTGATTGTTAATTGATGGGAACCCTGGCCATAGCGAGTGGTATCTTTCCTTAGGCAGAGCATCCTGAGCTATATCAGACAGAAGAGACCTATATGATAGTGATCAAGCAAGCAAACATGCATGCTTTTATTCTTTCTTTGTTCTTGTTTATCGATGTGACACTATCACATTGTTCAGGTCTTGACTTCCCCTCAATGGTGAACTGTAGTCTGGAATTATAAGCCAAAGAAACCCCTTTCTCCTCTGGGCTACTTTCTTTCTTTCTTTTTTTTAATTTTATTCTTATTTTTTTACATTTCGATTGTTATTCCCCTTCCTGGTTTCCAGGCCAACATACCCCTAACCCCTACCCTTCTCCTTATCATTGGGTGTTCCCCTTCCCATCCTCCCTCTATTACCGCCCTCCCCCCAACAATCACGTTCACTGGGGGTTCAGTCTTAGCAGGACCAAGGGTTTCCCCTTCCACTGGTGCTCTTACTAGGCTATTCATTGCTACCTATGAGGTCGGAGCCCAGGGTCAGTTCATGTATAGTCTTTGGGTAGTAGCTTAGTCCCTGGAAGCTCTGATTGCTTGGCATTGTTGTTCATATGGGGTCTCGAGCCCCTTCAAGCTCTTCCAGTCCTTTCTCTGATCCCTTCAACAGGGTCCCGTTCTCAGTTCAGTGGTTTGCTGCTGGCATTCGCCTATGTATTTGCTGTATTCTGGCTGTGTCTCTCAGGAGAGATCTACATCCGGTTCCTGTCAGCCTATACTTCTTTGCTTCATCCATCTTATCTAGTTTGGTGGCTGTATATGTATGGGCCACATGTGGGGCAGGCTCTGAATGGGTGTTCCTTCTGTCTCTGTTTTAATCTTTGCCTCCCTATTCCCTGCCAAGGGTATTCTTGTTCTCTGGGCTACTTTCTTATTGGATACTTTTATCCCAGCCATAGTAATCAAACTAAAATACAGGAGTGCTCTACTCATTCATTATTCTAAAAATCATTTACAAAGATAAATGTATTGGTTACTTTTTTGTTTGCTGTGACCCAATAACTGGCAAGATGCAAGTTAAGGGAGAAAGGGTTTATTTTACCTCATAGTTTAAGAAGAGAATGGATAAACTGCAAAAGGCAATGGGTGGTGACAAAGAAATGGCATTTTCTGGAAACATATAAGCATAGAAGATTTCACAATCTTCTAAAACAGTGTCACGAACTGATGACCAAGTGTTCAATGACATGAGCCTATGGGGTATTTACATTCAAGCCATAGAACATAAATAAACTAGACAATAAATTCAAATTTTCAGGGACTAAGACATGAAATGACTGTGCCCAAGATGACAGAAAAGTCAATTATGACTACTGATAGACTAGCTGAGAAGGGAAGCAAGAAGAAGAAATTTACTTAATACATTTCCTGGGCCACATATTCAGTCATCTCTGTTAGGTGATTTGGATGAAATCCAATAATGATCAGAATAGCCAAGTTAATCAAGATTGAATATAATATGACTGAATACTGAGCTTACCAACATGAATATGCAACATTCCAGTTCACAAAGGCATAGGAAATAACTCTTAGGGCAGTCTTCAAAAATCAAATCAATTCTGCCCTTTTCATATTTAACTGAGCTTTCATGATGATCAGGGATGAATCCATATTGATAAATTTCATTGTCCTTTTCTTTTTTTCAGATCCTCAGCTTAAGTTGCAAACTGAAGATATTTTAATCGATTTAGAACAGCATCATTTTATTTCCTCTGCTTTTCAAAAAGGGTTTTGGGTCTACCTGACAACTTTGCAGAATTAAATAAATCTGTCCAATTCCCTAAGAATAGGAACGCATCAATGTGGCTCACCGAAGGTCTTGAAGAACACACTTTGTCACCTTTCGATGTCTAGGCCAGTAGCTAAGCTGTCTTGGAAGCAGTCTGAAGACGTTTGAGTACTGTTCAGTGCCTTGTGTTCAGGTTTGTGCTATACCTGTTGTGTAGGGAATCTCTGCTCACATCTATAAGAGTATGGACCCCATGAATAAGAAGAAACAACAAAGAAGAGGTTAAGCAACATCAAATCACTCTGAATGATTTCAGTGGTAAAGAAAAGTTTATTAAAGAGATCCCCCATGTTCATATCCTATCAATTCTACTAGGGGTGCATTTGGGTCCTCCCCCCAACCATAGTAACACACACACACACACACACACACACACACACACACATACACACACACACACACACACACACATTTTAATTCCAGCCTCTCCAGGTTCCTGCCTGGAGTGCCCACCCTGGCTTCCATCCAAGACAAATTATAAACTGTAAGCTTTACTCCCCAACTTGGTTTTGGTCATGGAGTTTTATCCCAGCAATAGAAACGTAACTAAGACACCATCTTTGGCCTTGAATAGTTTGATATAGTGGCTCACAGAGCTCAAGGAAATACTTTACCTGTTGTTACCTAATTGTTTAAAAAATGATATTACAATGGTTTAAATGAAAGTGCAGATGGGAGGACTGCATGGAATAAAGAATGTGAGGAATAGCAAAGCTTCTATGCTTTTTCAAGCCAGGTGCCCTTCTTCTAATTTCACACATTCATCTATCTTGAAGCTCCCAGGACATAGTCCTTTGAATTCTTAGGAAGGCTCCGTTTTGTAGGCATGACAGTGATGAAGGTATCATTGGTCACTGATGAGTAACCCAACTTTGGCTCTTCTTTGCCCTCTACTCCCTAGAGGCTGGAGGTGTCATATTCACCCAATGATGTCTTGAGCTATTTTGTGGCCAGTCCCCACTTTGAAGCTGCCCAAAGAATTAAAGTCACCAGTCATTACATTAGTACAAAAGATACATTTTCAACGTGCATTTTGGTAGGATATAGTAATTGCAAATAATTAGATAAAATGAATTTAATTACGAATTTTCATACCTGTGAACAATGTGCCTTGATCATATTTACCTCCATTACAGTCTTTCCTATCCCTCCCGCTATAGCTTTTATCATTCTGGGCACTACAAAGAATTTTCAAGCCATATGCTAGGAATGAGAAAGGCATTCCACAATGTTACAACTGACCCACTGATTCTAGCTAGGTTTCTGTTGCTGTGATAAACACCATGGCCAGTAGCAACTTGGAGTGGGGAAGGTTTACTTCCTCTTGTGGTCCATTGTCAAGAGGAGACAAGTTAGGAATTCAAGGCAGGAGATTAAAACAGAAACCATAGAGGACCATTCCTCCCTGGCTTGCTGTCTCTGGCTCATACTCTGCCAGGTTCCTTATATCACGTGAGAGTACCTGCTCAAGGACGGTACCACCTACAGTGGACTGGGCTTTCCTACATCAACTAGCAATAAAAAGAAAAAAAGATATGCCCACAGGCTAGTCTGATGAAGGAAATTCTGCAATTCAGACTCCCTCGGGTGATCCTAGGCTATGTCAAGATAACATTGAAGCTGACTAGAAGAGTTTTATATGTCACTGTGGTAAAAATCTAAAACCTCCCCTCTCTGTCTTTCTATCCATCTGTTTCTCTGTCTTTGTGTGTCTCTCTGTTTCTGTCTTTCCCTGTTTGTATCTCTGTTTCTCTCTCTCTCTCTCTCTCTCTCTCTCTCTCTCTCTCTCTCTCTCTCTGTGTGTGTGTGTGTGTGTGTGTGTGTGTGTGTGTGGTAGTGAGGACGTTGGGAGGTCTGGAGCTGGCGGCAGCTGGTGTCCTTAGTAAGTGGCTGTCTGCCATCTCAGCAGGTGGCTTCTCAGGCACCCTTCCCTGCAGTCTGACTGACCTCTAAGCACCCCTCCTTGCAGAGGAAGAAATTCCTCATTCCACCACAGCATCACTACTAATTTAGACATTGCTCTTGCTCCTCTTACACATTTTCACCATGTTTCCATTCTTTCAGTTTCCTCCTCCTCAGTACTCACCATCCCATCAATTTGGCTAATATGCCTTCCATCCATGCACACAGTGGTGTGCTCTGAATCACTCCATCTCCTGGGAGGTGCTCAAACAGATGGCTTCCTTTTTCTGCTCCGGAGGACATCCCTCCAATGAGAAATCTGAGTCATAGCAGTTGAAGTGCTCCTAAGAGTGCGGTACCTAAAGTCAAAGGTCCTCACTTGACAACTCTCCGGGTTGCACAGTTGAGAGAGGAGTCTGGTGTGGCAGCCAATGCAGTGGACCCCCTCTGAAGAAGCTGAGCACATGGAGGCTTCCTGATCTTTGCTATTGGCCTTCTAGTACTTCCTGTTCTGTCTGTTTTGTTCTTAAGGTCTGTTAATCTATTGTTACAGTAATGCCACTCTAATACTGAAGCTTCACAGTCACTTGAATATAGTGACTTCCATGTTCAAGAGAATCTTCTACACTATTATCGGTCCTTTTATTATATTTTCTTAAGATTCTCATGTATTTCAGGCTGATCTCAAATTAGTAGACTAGTTAAAAATTCTCAAATTTTTAATTCTGAGATTTCTCCCTTCTGAGTGCCAAGATCATAGGTGTATACCACCATGCCTGGTGTTCGCAGTGTTGGGGATTGTACTCAGGGCCCCCTGCATGGTAGGAAAGCCGTCTGCCATCTTTGCTACTTCTCTGGCCCCTTGTTTATCTTTGGAAATTTATGCAGATTTCAGATTCACTCTGTAGCCATGGCTGGCTTGGAACTCCTGAACAGTCTTGTTCATGTTTCTGGAGCCAATCATTAAGAGGTAACTGGATCCTGGCAATTCTGATGTAATCAATTAATACAATGATAGATTTCTAATTTGCTGGGGTTACTAGAAGAGGGGAGAGTCTGTAGAAGGAGGGGCCTGATAAGAGGAAGTCACTTAGGGCACGCCTTTGAAAGATAAACCTTGCGCCCAGCCTTCTTAGCATATCTGCCTCCTGGATGCTATGAAGTGAGCAGCTTCTTCCATCTGCTCCTGCTACCATCTTGTTTCTGTCTTTCCTCTGGCCCAGAGCAATGGAGCCAGTCAACTACCAACTGACACCTCCGATACCATGAGCCAAAATAAATTTTCCTTCCCTTAGGTTTTCTCAGGTATCTGATGCAGGAACAAAATTTGATCTAACGCAATCATTAACTGTTTGGGGGCATTTTAACTCATTCATTATGTATGTATATATCTACATATGTAATATACAAACAATAACAATTCTATGTCTTTCTTTTCACTCCTTATTTCATTTATTTGCTTTGCTTACTGCATTAGGTAATAACATTGGATAAAAATGACAAGTGATCCAGGCATGATAACACACATCTATAAGCCCAGTACTGGATAGCCTGAAAACAGAGAATCGTGAGTTTGAAACCAATCTGGACTACATAACATGACCCTCAGTGGCCCAAAATGATGCTAGCAGGGATCTTACTCTTATTTTATCTATTTGGGGAGAAATTTCAATGTTTCATTATTAGGACTGAGGGAAACAATGGGGCTCCTTTAGATAACCTTGATCATATTAAGTACATTTTATTGTAATTCTATTTTGTTAAAAGTTTCTTCACTGGGGCATTGAGAGATGGCTTAGTAGTTAAGAGCACTGCATGCTCTTCCGGAGGACCCCTTTTATTCCTAGTGCCCATGTGGAACCTCATAACCATTTGTAACCTCAATCCCCAGGGTAGATAAGGGCATAGACAATGTATCTGAAACACAGATCATACACACATAAAAAATATACGTAAAGTAAATAAAGATTTTAAAGAGAATAAATATGGATTTTGGATACATATTGCATGCACTTGTTGAAATGACCACTTGGCTTTCCGCTATTTTCACATGACTTAGTAATGGTACCCTTTGATCTCTGAATATTAAGCCAATTTTGCATTCTTACAATAATCCTCAATTCATTGTAAAGTACTACCCTCTTAATATGTCCCTCTTCTGGTTGCTAGCAGTTTGAGAATGACCCAAGTTAATGAGGGAGGTGGAAAATAATGTGATTTCTAATGATAGACTTGTTCAGATTTGTTATTAAGGCAATTTAACCTTGTAAGCTCTTAACTCAGGCTGGGAACAGGTTAGATGATGTTTCCTTATCTACTTTTTAATGCATGATAAAATCCTGGTTCACTCCTCTGCAATACTGGTTTTCCCCTTGGAGGTTTGGGCTTTTCACATCTGAACTTCTTAACAGGAGCTTAGGCTCATGTTTGCCCAAGCTGCAATCTTTAATCTCTTTGCTCTGGAACACACATTATCAAATAACCTTGAAGAGACGTGCTGGCAGACACCCAGTTCACCTCAATTTGTTCCTCCTCTTCTTGGGTCACTGCTGTCTTACTTGCTCTGGTATTGACTGTAAGCATTTTTAAAGATCCAGCTTCTGGAAAGTGTAAGCTACTTATAACCAAAGAAGCCCATTCCACATCTTTAAAGCTCATATCATATAAGAACACCATTCATTGTTCTTTTATGGTAATGGGATACTGGGAGGGTGATAAGAATAGCCCTGTGGCATATGACGGCATATGTCTGAAATACAAGGCAGTTGGCTGCATCATCAGCATCTGCAATTAAGTCTGGCCTTGGATTGCAACTCTGCTGTTGAGTCATGTGACTCTATGGAACTTCTCTGTACCCCCAACGATTTATCTGACATATAATAATGACACCCACTTCAGGCTTATTGTGAAGGCTAGACTCAGTGGGAAATATACTAAAATACTTAGCCCATACCTAAAACATCCATAATACAACATCAAAATGTCTAGCAGCAAAAGACCATTTAATTTTATTTGCATGTATTTCTGTGTCCTTTTGATGTTTGAATTTTTTATTTGATTAATGTATGAGTGTTTTACCTGAATATATGCTATATATCACATGCATGTCGTATGTCAAAAAAGCCAGAATAGGGCTTTGTATCCCCTATAACTGGAGTTATGGATGCTTACAAGCTACCACATGTGTGCTGGAAACTCAACCTGGAACTTCTGTGAGAGCAACCAGTGCTGTTAACAGCTGAGTTATCTGATCAGCCCATTAATTACTTTTTGCAATTGTTTCATACAAATAAAGAAAAGACTAATAAATTAATATTTTTCTTGCATCACATATATAATAGGTGCTCAATTGCCCAGTTAATTGAAGGAGTTTAATTTAATTCACCACATATCTAAAATAGGTTCATTCAATTCTATTGGTTTCAAAACAAACCTAATTGCCATGAGCAGTACTAAGCTGCAGACTCATTAGCAAATCTCCCTGAAGCTGGACATAATCTTGGTGCAATCATTTGGGGAGGCCTTCCTCAAGGTAACATCCATCTCAGACAAAGTCAGGCAGAACACTAACACTACTAGAGAGTATGCCAGTATCATCCCGCCTCTAAGGACAGCACCACAGCTGCCCAATGAAAACATTGTGTAGGCTTATATTTTTTAAAACCTTCTTCAACTTCCTTTCTAGTCCACCACCCACCAGAGATAGGGGGAAAAGATTCATAGGAAACAGGGGTTATGGAACTGTTTAGAAATAGTTCTTTGGGGGGAGGGATAATTCCAATCTTCCTTGTCAGCAGTCCAGTCCACTAGCAAACCACCAAACGTGAATCAGCAGCTACAATCCAGTCCACTCAGCAAGCATCAAACATGAGTCAGCAGTAGCAGCTTGATCCAGAAGAAACTGCAAGGCTCTACTGATCAGCACAAGTCCACGGAAGTGGCAAGAAGAACCAGAATGTCACAAGAAGTTCTTGGCCAAGTTGCTCTCTACAAAGTCCTGATAAGCAAAGATCAGCAACATGGTACAAAGTGAGGAATGCAAGAGTGTTGTCAGCGAAATTAGCAAAGTAGAGCAAGGCAAACTAATGCAGAATCTTCATCACTCTGTCTGTGGGGTTACATTTATGTCATTTCAAAACACCACAAGCCCTCTCATGTGTCTCTTTCAGCAAAAACATCCTCTTACCTGTGTCTGCTTCAACAAAACATCTTCTCACCTCTTTGCTATAACAAACATCAGAGGACATAACTGAGTCTCCAAAGAAACCAGAAATTTCTACCACGTCATTCTTGATGATTTCCTGTATCATATTCTTTGAGAGAAAAAAATAAGGGCAGGAATGATTGCTCAGCAGCTAAGAGTATATGCTGCTTTTGCAGAGAACCTGAGTTCAGTTCCCAGAAACCGTATCAGTTGGTTTATAATCACGTGTAACTCCAGCTCTAGGAAATCTGATCCAACCTTATAGCCTCCACAGGCACCTGAACTTTACCACGCACATAGCCCTCATCCTACCCTACCACATACACATGCACATATACACATGACTAAATAATTAAAGAATAAAAGCTTATAAAAATATCTGTGTAGAACATGTTTTCTAGATAAACTTGCATGGGTCATAATGTAAAGGAACTTTGGATGGAAGGACCGAACCTTACTCTTATAGTCAATTCTTGAATTTCTCTTTACCTTCAGTATCAGGATTCAATATTGCTCACCTGAATCCAGTCAAGACAAGTCTCAGAATCTGGAAGTGGAGACCAGAGTAGCTAAGACCTCTTTGGTAGCAAGAATGGGCTCTCTTCAAGTGGGCAATAGGGTCAGACTTTGAGGAATTAGAAGTGTTGTCCAGTTGTTTGTTGTGCAACATCTGTGCTAACGGCAGACGTAAAAGCCAAGCCCACTGCTGAGAGAGAGCTCCAAGTTCAATAAATGGTGAAGAGAGCTTACAGTCTTGAGGCCTGCAATCTAGAAGTCCTTATTAGACAACAGAATAGAAAATCAGTCACACAAAGCTGAGCTCAATCCCACATGGTCCAGATGTACCAATCAACAGTACAAACACAAAGGTAATGAAGGGGTAGTAACACAGCAGTGATTATCACAGTATTAGCCTACATGCCAATGATCAGATAAATAAGTAGTACTGTATATGCACAAAAACAAGGGTGGTATTGTGGCACATAAAAAAGCGGCTTGAGACCCCATATGAACAACAATGCCAACCAACCAGAGCTTCCAGGAACTAAGCCACTACCCAAAGACTGTACATGGACTGACCCTGGGCTCCAACCTCATAGGTAGCAATGAATACCCTAGTAAGAGCAGCAGTGGAAGGGAAGCTGGTGGTCCAGACAAGAGAGAACGCGAAGTAAACGTGATGGTTGGGGGGAAGGCGGTAATGGGAGGGGAAAAGCTATATAGAAGGGGAGGGGGAAGTGTTAGGGGGATGTTGGCCTGGATACCAGGAAAGGGAATAACAATTGAAATGTAAAAATAAGAAATACCAAGTTAATAAAGATGAAAAAATGATGGAATTGAAAATCATTGTGTTAAGCAAAATGTTCTAAGCACAAAAGGCAAATACTGTATGCTTTCTTTCCTCTGTGAAATACAAAGGTATGAAAATAAATATTGATGACAATCTCACAGTTGGAAAAATGAGAAAAGTGAAGAGTGGGAAGGGCAAAAACCTGTCAGAGAGGGCAAATTTGCAAAAGGCATGAAGGATGTGTGTCTAAAATGATAGAAAAATCATTAATCCTTGTAATTGCTCTCAATATTTTAAATTAGTTCATAAACAGTGGTTTATTTAGAAAGCAAAAAAAATTCACAACGAATTGTACATTTAAAACAATGGACCAATAGATAAACATACAGCAAATAACACAATATTTTGATAATTCCCTGTTTTGCATATGCCTTTCAAAGATTTTCTACAGATTTTGGCCAAATATCTTATTGAAACTGAATGCATTCCCAGCACAATTGCCCTTCTCACACCACCCACAGTCATACCAGTACCCAGCAATCAGAGAATGTGTGTGTTTGGCACAGATAATAAAATGAGACAGGAATAGAGGGTGATTCTTGAAACTAAAATTTCTTACTTTTGAAAACTATGCCAAAGTAATCAACACCATTGCTTGATTTCCTCCCAAAGAGGTACCTTCCTGCCATTTTGTCCTTCATCCCCTTAAAAAATGCACTGCACCTCTGCCAATGCACTTGCATCCATGCCCATGTTAACTATGCCTTTGCTCCAAGAGGAAACGAAGGTTTAGATTAGTGAGAATGCTTTCTCTTTCCTTCCTTACCTTGAACTTCCCTGCTGGAAATTTCTGTATTTGTTTAGCTAAGTATTTTGCATGGCCCCATGTGTCAGTCTTGTAGATCCAGAGGGGGACAGAGCAAGAAGATGTTGGAAATTTCCATGCCTTGTGAGCTTTAACCTTAAGAGAGTAGATACTTTGCTTCATTGCACCACATACCCCAGGAAGGACCGATTGGAATAACAATGGACTTATACAGTCCCAGACAGGACTCAGGTGGTCTTATCTCTCTGAGATGTGGAAATCCCATGAGAAGATGGATTAGAGAGAAAATACACATATAGTCAATTTGTTAATGCTTAATGATTATAACTTGACAGGACCTAGACTCACCAAAGAGAGAAGCCCCTAGGCATATCTGTAAGGAATTATCTAGGAATTCCTCTAGGAATTATGTTAATTAAAGTGGGAATACCCACCCTAAATGTGGGCAACATAATTCTATGGGATGGGGTACTTGACTGCTTCAATGTGTACAGATGCCTCATTTCTGCTGCCATGTCTTTCCCTACGTGATAGACTATGTCCCTTAATACTTTGGGGGACCTCTTATCAAATATTTAAAACAGCAAGGAGAGAAACTAACTAACTAACTAACTAACTAACTAACTAACTCACACACACACACACACACACAGAGAGACAGAGAGAGAGAGAGACAGAGAGAGAGACAGAGAGAGAGAGACAGAGAGAGAGAGAGACAGACAGACAGAGAGAGAGAGAGAGAGAGAGAGAGAGAGAGAGAGAGAGAGAGGTGATGCCTTCCCTACTGCACTCTGATACAATGCCCCTGTATCTGCCACTTGGCTCTCACCACGTAGCCAAAACAAGGCACCAATTGGGGAGGAGAAGAAAGGCAAGTGTTCTGGTCATTATGAATCCTTTGTCTGTTTGTTCTTTTGTTTCAGTTCATTTTGTTTGTTTTTACAGACAAGGTCTTCCTCTGTATCATCAGTTGACTTAAAACTCATAATGTACCTGAGGCTAGACTCCCATTTCCTGCCTTTGTCTCCTGAGTGCTGAGATCATATGCAGGTGCCACCATACCCAGATTCTTGTTCTTATTTGGATAGCTAAAATACAAATTTAATCCTGCCCCTTCAAAACAGGGCCTTGCTAGTGATCCTGGAGCAGCACAGTCTTGAATACAATTGTTTCATTTGCTAAACAGCACAGAGGGGAGGGCTAAGGAAATCAGTCACAGATTTGACCTTGGATTGCCCAGAATATGAAGATTGGCTGCTTTCCCTTTGACACTGATAGGGGTCAAGTGGATATGGGAACTGAGGAGTTAAGATAACCCTGGCACATGCTGGAGTAGAACAATACAGCCCTGTTCCTGACGTTTAGCTGAGGAAATCACCCAGTGCTGTATTGGACGGGGACCAGTTCTTTCTCTGGCTACAAAGACCCATTCTCAATGGGGTAAAAGATGGCATCCATGTGCCCTTCTTGGAATTTTATGCGAGTATATGCCAAACAGCTGAAAAATGCCTCGTGGCCTTATTCGGGGTCATAGCTACTGAGATGTATCTGCCTGACTCCAAAGGGAGGGCACAGCTATTCGCCACTATAGCTGGCTGGCTTGTTAAAAGTGGGTCCCTAGACTGACAGAAAATAATGTTCCTCAGAACCACTGAGCTCTGCAAGACTGTGGGATGACTAGAAACAAAATTTATCATCATCAGAATGGCTTATAGCCACTGAATACTTATTGACACAATGAAAGATGGCTTACAGGACTGGAAGAAATCTTCCTATGAATCATGGATTCAACTAATAATCACTGAGGACCTATTAGGGGAAAGGCATTGTTTCATGCACCAGGGTACAGAAATGATGAAACAGAAAGGTTATTCTCCCTCATAGAATTTACATTCTAGTAAGGAAGTCAAACAGGGGACAAATAAATGAATAAGCAAGATAAATTCTGTTGATTATGAGTTGCCATTATGGCAAAAGGTGGCATGGTGGAGAGTCTGCATGAGGGGTAAGAGAGAATCTTTCAATAAGGTGGTCAGGGTGACCATCTTTATTGGTTATTCTGTTTTTCCCTCCTGACCTACTGTCTACTCTCTTCTAGCACTCTGCCCCAGGAAATAGATGCCCATGCAGCTCTTAGAACTGAGATAAACCAATAACACCCCAAGTATATATAGGCAGAGAGAGGTGTTCAGAAAATACTGGGGAACCCACCAGGAGAAACATTGTATGGTCCATGAGGTTTAAGATGAGACCATTGACATGGTGCCATGACTTTAGTTGCCAGCTATTCATTTGGCTAGGAATCCTGATGGACAGAGAAGATTATCTGTCTTGAAAATGTTGGCCAGTCCCTTTTCCTTGTATACTAGTATTTGTGAAAGGATTAGAAACAAATTGCCTTGATGGTAGTTAATAGAAAAAGAAACAACAAAAAATGGGCTCAAAGTTCAAGACTTCCTCTTACTTGACCTCGTCTGCTGAAAGTTCATCTACTGGAAATCCCCGTGATGCCCTTACATGAAGTCATCCCTTGGGGACCCATCCATCAAAGGGATGTATCAGCATCCGACAGATACATTGGGCTTCTTACGTCTTAATGCCTTTTTTCATAGCAATTAATACATATTCTGGAATATGGATTCACCTTTTTTCCCTGTGGTAATTCTTACAGCACTCCATTCAAGATAAAATATATAGAATTTCTTTTTTCTCTTCTTGGTATATCTGCCACAGCTTCTTCTATAAGCAAAAGAAAGAAAGTGTGTAAACCCAAGAGCCTGTTTTTGATTCATCACATGGATTATTCATACCATAATCCCATGACACAGAGGTTGTTATTGTCTACTTTTTTTCACAGGCCTCAATGATATAATTAACTGAACTAACGACTACACATAGAAGAGATGAAATTTGTCTCTCTAGTAGAATCCCCAATAATACATACAGGTTTTCTCTCTTCAAAGAGGTAGAAAGTAATTCCCATCTCTCTGAGTCTAGTTTAGGCTTTGTTTCCAACATTCCCAAAAAGCTTACAAGGAAGTTAACTGATCAGTGAGAAGTCCAACAGGTAATGACCTTAACCATGGGACTGAGGCCAATGGATCATGTTGATAGTGTTTCCCAAAATGATACAATGAGGGAAGAATATGACATTCATAGTGTTTTATTGAATTCTAAATCCCCAAATCTCTGTCTACTCACGAGAAAAGTTCAAACAAACCAAAGTTGGAAAACATCTAAACGATCTGACCAATACCCTCTGAAAGTGTCACAATCATGAGAAACAAGGGAAAGCAGACTGAGATGCTGGATCAGACTCAATAATAGAAATAACTCAACTCACATGTACTGTAATGTCTTAGAGTGCAAAACAGAAAGCCATTAAACCTGACAAACATACGTAGTTTAGATAGGTAATAGGACTGTAGTAGTGTGAGATTCTTCACTCTTACAAGTAGACTGATTTTCAATGATGCTAACAATGGGAAAGTGGGTAAATTCTCTATACTGATTGTGCAGGGCTTTTTAAAAAATCTGATAGTATTACCAAGTAAATAGTTTTAAACTAAATTCAGCAACCACAGCCAATGGATCACTGTATAGCATTGCTTCTGAGCCAGAGCATTTGACAGCGCCTTTCTGGCTACTTGGGAACGTTCAGTCACAGACTAAAATTTTGCCTATATGCCTAATCATGAAGAAAAGAATATCTTGGTGGCAAACTATGGATCCTGTTTATAAAGATTACTATGAAGAGACTGTATGTGGAACATTTCCCCCCTCACTAAATAGACTCAATGACCTCCTACCTCATGATAGGTCCAGTTGTTGAATGTTCCCTGCGCATCCATAAAACCAGAAGTCATATCTTTTTCTGAAATCTCCATTTTTCACTCCCTGCAAAATTATGCACTGGTCATGATGAATAGCCACTGGGAAACATCATTTGGGACCATTGGAAGCTTCATTACATATTTGCCTGAAAAATCGGCCTCTTTTGGTTAATATTTTTAATGTAGTTCTCAAACCCAGCTCCACTGAGACTCTCTGGGCTGGAGAATCAATACAGGCCACAAACAAAGTCAGCGAACAAAGAGGATGAAGTTTCATCACCAAGAAGCAAGATCCAGGAAGTGGTTTGCTTTAAGCTATCATCAATTGCCAATCTCTACCATACAGTTGACACTGAATGGTATCCATTAATTAAATAAGCATATAAAAGCCTATTTATTAAACATTGGCAGAAGTAACCACCGTCACCTATTATTACAATGGTGTTGTTTTACTGACAGTCATAATGTTCTTTAACTTTATCTCCACTACAACACATAAAGTGACTGACATTCAGAAGGACTAAGTCATACTATCAGTTGAGCCTCAAATACAGATTCCATTCACTCTAGCCATCAAACACTTCCCAAATTTGACATAGTTGATTCATAAGGAATAGAGCTGTTCTTACATGAGCAACTTCACAGGGATCCTGACACCCAGGACACAGCAGACAACAGCCCAGAGGAGAGGCCATTATTTCAACAAGCCATTAAAAGCACAAGACAAAACCGAAGAGGACAAACTAAACATTCAGTTGTTCCTTAACTCAAACTGCCTCTGTTCTTCCTCCTTAAAGTATGGTCCAAACCCATGGAAACATTGAACAGAAGTGGTTTTTTTCACACCGAGCCACCTGTTCAAGGGACTCATACATACATTGTTTTCCTTTTTAAAAAAACCATAACAAAAATGTATGAGTATGATATACAAAAACAGACACTCAAACAAATGCCCAAACAGCAGTTGTGTTGTTTTCAACAGGAAACCCTGAACACAGCGAGGAAGGCGCCTGAGAAGCTGGGTAAGACGAGAGGCTCCAGCCCTGCAGACTGCGTCACAGTGACAGAGCACAGGGCAACCACAGAGGACTCAAGCGGTGACACACTGGGTAACTCTACCTTAGATACAAATCAAGCATCCCTCACCCAAGTATCCGAAAATGAAAAATGCCACACTTCACCTTCAGTGCAAATACTCTTTAATACACATAATTTTTGTGTACAGAATTATTGAATGTATAATTATGATAGGCTGTATATGTAAGGTACATGTGAAACATAAGTGAGTTTCAGATCTGACATGTCCCAATATGCATATAAGGATATATAAACCAAGCATTCTAGATGTAAGTCAAAGTTCTAGAAATATATATATTTCTGGTCCCAAGCATTTTGCATTAAGGATATTCAACCTGTGAATGTATGTATGAAGATGTGTGTGTGTCTCCAAGTGTACATTGTGAAGTGTACATTGTATTTGTTTATTATGTATATACACACATATATACTTTTAATATCTTGAACTGGTATATTTTATGCCATATATAACTAACTACATTTATACCTGTAGATATATAACTATATTTCTATTTCAACACTAAAATTATATATGGATACACAATTCCAAAGTGTAAAACAAAACAACTTATGTTGAATAATAATCTTTACTTTGAAATGAATCAACAACTTTTGTCTGATTTTAATGGAGAGATCATAGGTAGTCAATAAGGTGGCATCCGCTGACTGTACAAGAAAATCTCTTTATAACCATGATACATTAATTGGAGGTTTATGTGCGAATTCCTTGAGAATATGAGAAAGCCACAGAATATTTTGAATTAATATAAATATATGCAAATTTTCAGAGGCTTCCTTTCTGGGAAGTCCACTAACTTCATGTAATGATACTGTGGGGAACTGAGGGATAGCTTGTGTCTTCTGCTATCTTCATTTCTCAAGTACAGAAAGTTATCGACAAGCCATCAGGATTACTATGTGTACGTATTATACTCTGTATATATGCAAATGTGTGCTCAAAGACATGTATACACATGTATGTGGTTGACATCAGATGGCGTCATCCGTTGTTCTTTGCTGTGTTTCCCGAGACAAGGTCTCTCAAAGAAGCTGAAGCTGATATTTTCAACTAGACTTGGTGGCCAGCAAGCCTCAAAGATCTATTCCAGTAACTGGGTTTCAGGTGCATTGCTACTGTGTCCAGCTTTAATATGGGTACGAGTGATCCATCTTCAAGTGCCTGTATTTGTGTGACAACACCAGAACGTCTTCCTGGCCTCAACCTTAGAATTTCCAAAAACAATTAAAACATCTTGTTTTAATGGAGCTTTGGCTTTTGATGACTTGTTCATGTGAATTGGTCTCAGGAATAAGGAAAGATTCATGTTGACTGAAAATGACATGTTGCTCCATAGATGTTGCAAGAATTTTCCATGGTCAGAAGAATTTTTTAAAGTCATTGACCAATCACATTGGTGGGAACATCAAAGCGGTAGGCTAGCTCAAAAATGAGAAATCTGTGCTGAGAGTTTCCAATGTCATCTAAGGACAATCTCAGCATATGGGTTGGTGGAAACCAGTGAGGTAATGACCATCTGACAGTCCAAAGTTTTGCCTTGTATTGAAAAAACCACTAAGTCAGATATGGTGCTAAGTAGCTGTGCAGCAGATTAAAGATACCCCGAGGTGAATGTGTTTCTCCTTCTCATGAGTGTTCAAGAAAGAGAATTAAATCCCAAGTGGTATTATACTCTTACTTTTCAGACAATTTGAAGATTGCTTATCCTCACAAATTCAAGACCAGCCTAGATAAGTGGGCAACAAAGCAAGGTTCTATCTCAACAAACAAACAACAATAACCAAAACAAGCAAGGAAAGAAGGAGGAGGAGGAGGAGGAGGAGGAAAAGGAAGAGGAGGAAGAGGAAATGGGAATCAGCTAGAGATGAATTTAACAAATATAATAAATCATAGGTGAAAGACAGAAGAAACAATTATTGAGGGAAAGTTGTGAATTATCTTCTTTTAAAAATGGGCTATTTAATATTTTCTCTTGGAAGAAAAAGTAAAAGTTTTGTTAGAACTTTTGAAAGATATCTTTTTGAAAGGTATCAGAACATTGACTAAGAAGAGTTTTAAAACACATGACCTTGACCAAGATGAACTCAAGCATAGGGAACTACTTACATAGCTATCAGACTGAGGTTTAGTCCTTCACAGATTACTGAAGATAAAGGCTTCATGGATGAGATTTCCTTCAGACCATGCATTGACATCCAGCCACTGACTGCCCGAGTACAGTGCTGGAAGATTAAGATCATAGCCCTGGCAGTGGAGACTTATAATTAGGCTAACATCTTATTGTCCTAACTCAGTGATTACTAACTAGTCTTCCAGAAAGCTCTACATGTATCACCAACAGCTAATGCCTCAGGGATCAGATTATCCAGGAGGGTCAGGAGGTCATTTCAATGACCTCAAAAGCGAATGGCAATTGTCATAGCAAATAAACTACTAAATGTCAATTATAAACAGGACATAGCAAAAGAATGAAGAGAGTTTCCTCTTGCGCCTCATTTTCTTTTGTAGTTGGTAAAAATGAAGTATGTTTTCAGACATTCATCTATAAAATCATAGACCTTAAAATTGTAAGAAATCTTTTTTTCATGAAATAGCAGAGAGTAAAATGCACCGGAAAATATTACCTCAGGCCGTAGGGGAATTCAGGATACAGAGTACCACTGTGTTGTTAAGTAATTTGTCCCAGCTCAGATTTAGGGAAGATGAGTATGAATATTTGGTTTCCATGGCAAAGAACCCGAACAAAGCACTGATAACACCATGTTGGGGATCCAAAATGAAAAGAACAACAGTTGTGCATTTACTTTCTTGAAATAGTGATTCACAGACTCTGTAAAACAGCAGCAGCAGGAGCAGGAGCAGGAGCAGCAGCAGCAGCAGCAGCAGCAGCAGCAGCAGCAGCAGGAGCAGGAGCAGGAGCAGCAGCAGCAGCAGCAGCAGCAGCAGCCAGTCTCTCTGGACACTGGACTCAACGGATTTCATTAATCTGGGTTGCTGTGGTGGGATTTCCACTGCTGCATTCTGGTCTGGCACCCTGCCCTCTCCTACATCGTCCCAATTCAAGGCTCTTGTGTTGTGACTTATGATTCTGTACCCTTCTGCATTTTGCTTGCAAAGCCTCTCAGACCTTCACATCTCAAACTCTTTGTGACCTCAGACGCAGGTGGCATTTGCCACACTCATGGCAAGCTGTGTGACCTTGACCTCGACAAACTCAGCAAAGTTGGTTTCTTTGTTCTCAGATATCTCAGACAAAAAGCCAAATGGGGAAAAAAAATAAGGTGTATTTTTTTCATAATGTAGGCAGTGATGTCATTGACATGTTGTATGGAACACAGAAATACAGATTAAATGGCTAAAAAGTACATAAACACCTGTGATGGTTACGAGTTTCTCAGTGATAGTTGAATTCTTGGCTCTCCTGTCCTTTTTTGACAACTGTCATTGCGTTTGCTGTCAGTATCATTATTAATTGTTTCTTCAGGAGAAGGTAAGGCAAGATTTAATGGAGTTTTTTCTCTCCTTTTTTTCCCTCTAGGCAGAATTCATGCAATGAAAATCGATTTGATTAGAGCAGCACAGCAAACGGAATGTGGCATTCGGAAATGGAGAAGCAGTAGCTAAGAGAGAAGAGGTGAACATCATTCACATGTACCTCCCACACAGGCTCAGTGCACTGGGCTCTACGTCTCTAAGAGAAGTGGGAGGGGAGGATCTATCTTAAGACGTCATTCCATCCACACCCCCACCCAAACAGAGAACATTTCAATTTAAAGATTAAGTACAAATAATTGGGTGTGAAGTCATTCAAGCATTTACACAAACCATCTAGACAGCTTCCTTACTTAACCACCCAAAGGAGTTTCTTTTTAGTTTAAAAAATATTAACCAAAAATATTCCATCTGTGAAGTTAATAAAGCACAGAAGTTTCTTGGGAAACCATTGGAAGCTGCCCTCCAGGCTCCACCCCTGCCAGTGAGAAGGCCAAGAAGACCAGAAATACTAGGGTTGCTTTGGGGAATGGGATCTTGGTCACAAAGAAATCAGAAAACCGGGATGAAGTAAGGTGGGTGTTATGAGTTACTCCCCCTGTACCACAGGGCTGTGTGAAAGAGAGGACAAAAGAGCCACAGAGACCACCTTTTGCCGCTTACAGAGCAGGCTTCAGAAAGATCCAAGCAGCTTAGCAGCACACTGAGGGAAGCATGCCAATATTTATTCACTGGCTTCTTTCAAAATTTATTTTGATTGACTTTTGGAATAAATAATTGACTTTATGGAACCATTAATTCGTCCATCTACTCATTCACTCATTTTGGCTTGTTGGTTTGAGACAGGATCTTGCTGTTTAGCCCAGGTTAGACTCAGACCCCTGACTCTCCTGCCTTCTTCTCTGAGTGTTAGGATTACAAGCATGTGTACTTAGTTGGCTGTGTGTGTGTGTGTGTGTGTGTGTGTGTGTGTGTGTGTGTGTGTGTGTGTGTTAAGAACAAAGCCTGACCAAGTTAAATCTTTCTGCTAATTTTTACTATATATGCCAAAATCAGAGCAGGAAGGAGAGGGTGATAAGCACCAAATTTGTCCTCTGACCTCCAGGTGAAATCAAGAACAAAACTATTAGTTTCTAATGGGGAAAAAAAGATACTCCAACATTCACCTTTTTCTTTCTGTCTGCTCCCTAATCTTCATCCCACATCAAAGCCAAGAGGGATGGTTCATAGCAGCACAGAATGTCTGCTCCTGGACTGGGTCTTATTGCACCAGCTATGGATAGCTGCCCAGCTCTGTTCAGTAGCACCAGGTACTTTCTTCTGTAGGATTTAGCCTAGATATGTGTTCTGCATGCCAATTGGGTGAGATTTTCAGAATCTTATTAAGGCTTCTTAGCAGCCATCTTCCCAGTGTCTTTCTACCCTGGCCAGAGTCCATATCAAGAATGTTATCGCCCAAGTCCTGAGTAATATATTACCCTTTCATCCTTTCATTGGTTCTGTGTGTACTCCTTGCCTCCAGTCTTCCTTCTCTCTCTTCTGAACTTTTCACAGGCACACTTAAGATTAGTAGTAGATTTCTAGAGCATGCATTTGACTGACCATGAGGAAAATCTGTATGTATTTGTGTGTGTGTGTGTGTGTGTGTGTGTGTGTGTGTGTGTGTGTGTGTGTGTGGTAGTATGAGATGCATACTATCTTCTAGACAGGAAATCTACTCAAGTTATATGTGTATTTTGTGTGCATAGCCTGGAGTTGACTTTATACCATGTTAGAATAATTCTGTGCAGGAAATGTTGTTTCACATTTTGGGATTTTGCACTTGCAATGTCATGTTTTTACTCAAAGCTTAAGAGTTTAGAGCATTTCAGAACATGGTTTGGAGATTAGGAATGTTCAAACTATAGTATTTCTTAGCATTAGAGTGCATACACTTCTGAAAACCATTTCTGATGTTCATTACAAAAATTACTGATTTGATTCTCGATTTTACCACACCTACGCTTCTCACTTAACCTGGACATCCGAAGTTTCCTTGGGAACTTGGGTGCCTCCTCATTCTCTTGGGCTTAAAAGTGGCAACACATAGGATATGTTTCCCTTCCCTCCGTCCCCCCAGGGAAACTTTCTGCTTTTAAGAATGAAATGACATGGGGGAAGAGGAGGATTTGGACCATGTGTACACTCAGTACAGCTTCTGCTTCTTTAATTGATTCAGAGTTTTGTGTGACTGACAAACTTTACTGATTGACCTATCACCCGAGCCCTCTCCTCTTGTCTTTTAAGGCATTTAATATAAAACTCTAGGAGCTTGAGTAAAACTCAGTGGTAAAATGCTTCCCTAGCCTGCATGAAGCACTGGCTTCATCCTCAGCGGTGCAACATAAACACACGAGCACAAGCACATGCACATGCACATGCACATGCACAGGCATACACACACACACACACACACACACACACACACACACACACACACACACATCACCACCACCAGCAAAAGTAGAGAGTAGCAAGATCATCCTTATAGCTAGGCCCCAAGGACTTTGCATTTTGTCATAGGCCTCACCATCCTTTCTGAATGTACTGAGAGAAATTCCCCTGCATGATGTGATCCCACAGGGATTGAACTCAGCTTTGGCAGTAAGTGCCTTCACACACTGAGACATTTCACTGGCCCAGTCACTACAGCTGGGCAAAAAAATCCTAAAAGAATGTGACAAAGCTGAGTTGCCTTTCGGTGGAAAGGGGAACACATTTTAGTTCTCTTTCTTTCTGCTATAAAATAGATCCAAACAGATTTTGTTCCTAAGCCCATAAGCTGCTGTGTCATGGGAGTTTCTCAACAAGGGTCCATCTGGACACTGTCCTGGACCTGCTGCAGAATGAAGAAGGAAGATTTTTCTATGCAAAAACACTCCTTTAACACTTACATATTTCTCCTTTCTTCATTTTCTTAGGTTTACAAGCTTCCATACTTTTCTGCATGCTCTTTCCATACACCGTATTGAGCCAGCTCGCACTCTTCCTGCGGATTGCCTCAAAGTTCTGTTCACTTATCCAGGATTTACTGTATGCACAAACCTTTCCCCTTCCTACCCTGTATGTTCAAGCTAGTCAAGTTTCTCCAGGCCACTGTTTCATTACAGTCCACATTCTGAGAACCCCCAAGCATCTACTTCACATTCCAGCATGTTCCTCCAAACTCCAGAAGTGTTTACAGTTGCTCATTAGCATGTCTAGCATGGTCACTCCCTGGCAGCTCAAGTTGGTATGTTCTCTCAGAACACAGGACTCCTGCTCCATGCCTGACCTCTTCCTGGTATGTATGAGAGAGAACATCACAGTCTTCTATGCCATAATATAAGCCTCCTGTAATATCATGTCCTGGTGTTTTTCCATGCAAAACATCCCTAATTTGCTTCATTGTGTGTAATGGTTTGTACATGCTTGGCCCAGGGAGTGGCACTGTTAGGAGGTGAGGCCTTCTCGGAGTAGGTGTATCACTGTGGTCATAGGCTTAAGACCCTCATCCTAGCTGCCTGGAAGTTAGTATTCTGTTAGCAGCCTTCAGGTGAAGATGTAGAACTCTCAGCTCTGCCTGCACCATGCCTGCCTAGATGCTACCATGCTCCCACCTTGATGATAATTGATTGAACCTCTGAACCTGGAAGACAGTCCCAGTTAAATGTTTCCCTTGTAAGAGTTGCTTTGGTCATGATGTCTGTTCACAGTAGTAAACCCTAACTAAGACATTGAGTAAAGCCTTATTTCTCATGTGAAGGACTTAAGCAGCTCTGACTGCTCTTTCCTCTTTTTCCTTCCTCTGGACATCTATCATTTTTTAAGTGACTTATCATTTTTAAAATACTAGCTTGACCTAGTATTAAATCCTTCAATACATCCATGTTGCTTCATAGACAAGAAAATAAAATACCCCATCCTAAAACTACACAACCTCCTGAAATAAGACCCTATCACTTTCCCCACACCTACCTCGATTCATCATCTTCTTATTCTATGATGTGATTTTGTGAGAATGGGAAAAATTACTTTGAAAAGAACTGCATTTCAGGAAGGAGACACTTCACCAGCAAAAATGAGGACCACCTCAATCCCACTTGTCAATACTTCAGCATGGCCCGTCTTCTTTTAGATCTGAAAACAATTATATATTCTGTTCAAGAACTGCTCTGTACTCAACTAAGGAGGAAAGGGCTTCATGGTAATTAGGGAGACAGAAAAGACACTGTGATGCTGATCAGGAAGAAGACTGGACCTTGCTTTAAACTATCCAGTTCCAAGAGGCTAATTATATAGGGACTTGAGAACATTTCTTTGTAGAACTTGTTTGTCTACTAAGGAGTTTAGGGTCAGTAATAAATTACATTGTCTGTCCAAGCAGTCAAAGCACTGAAAGGCCGTGAAGGAGTCCTGGTATTTGTCCAGTGCAGTAAAGCACGAAGAATACCTGGGTTGAGATCTTTGAAATAATCTAGGAACATCTGTTGATTGTAGAATGACTGATTTCCCATCTTCAAAGGTAATAACTTTCAGTAAGTGGCATCAAGAATGAAAATATCCTTCTCATTAGGCCTATTAGACTGTCGATACCAGGTCCTCTCATTTCCTTTTCTCCTTTCTATACTGAGGTCGGTTCTCCATGGAGATACCATTTGGTCATTACCTCCTCTGGAGCAGTGTTCTCCACTAACTAATTGTCAGCTTTAACCATTAGTCCTTGATGACTGGTTATGCCAGAAGACTTCATCTTTGAATATGAGAAGAAGCCTCTCAGATTCATGCTCGCAGTCCTTACTCTCAGCATAGTCATAGGATCGTGAACAAATTTGCATTAAAACTGCATTAATTTCTTTGAACTACTTAGCTGTTCATCTGCCCTACCGAACTGGGAGTCCCTTAAAACAGAGTCATCGGCATTGCCCAATTTTTCTTTGCATTCCCTCCTGTATGTAGGGCACAGCTCAAAGTCCACAATGAACATTTAGCTATAACATAGAAATATTTCTTTACTGACATCTCCATGAGATACACAGGATGCACTAGACTTTTCCAAGTCTAAGAATTTCACTTTCTGGAAACTTTTCCTCATTAAAATTTATTTAAGACTCAAAAAGAAATTGTTCATCTGAGATATACCTAAAGAATTTACTACCAAAGAGTTAAGACAGAAACTTTTAGCTCACTTACTAATTCATTAAATAAAAAAAAGTTAGATAAATACCATACTCTTCATGAACAATTTTCAGACATTCGGACTAGAACAAATAGTTAAAAGAAGAACCCGGTGTGTGTTCTTTGAAAGTATTACTGCAGCCTTTAACTCCGCTCATTTTGGTAGATGAAAACTGGAGGGTATTTTAATACTCCCCCATTTTTTATGAATTAGGAATATTTTTCTGTACCAGGATAGCCAAGCCCAGAAAGTAAGGATGTTTTTAAAGAGTAGTTCAAGCAAAGGCTACAAACTACTGTCAGTGTAGTTTTCTATACATGGTTATATTAAAATTTATCAATTCAGTTTCATCCTTTGCATATATATTTAATCCATGAACATTTTTACTTTTTTATACATACACCAATCCACGGACTTACAGTGATTTATAAGTGCCTTTTCACACAACATCAAAAAGTTACATTTGTTAACATTAAAAGGCCTGCCAAGGTCATGGTGGCAAATATGAATTTTTGAAAATTCTGATTTTTTACACTTGAATCTTGGCATTGGCAAGTCAATTTGTCAGTTTTATTTAAAGTAATAGTCTCACTTTGTATATTTTTAGGATACTTTCTGAATAACTAGAATGTTTCTCCATCCTTATTATGAGTAAAAACGTCATTTCACCTTCTTCAACATGCAGTCGGCTCTGCTCACAGGGAATATCAGAACCCAGGAGCTGCTTCTCTCACACAGCCTTCAGTCTACAGAAGGGGCATTTTGTCTGTTCCGATTTTCATGACACAGCACTCCAAGATTGCCAGAGATTAAGCATGTATTACATGTAATTACATGTATTATATGTACTACAATGAATATTCCTTTCTGGAATTAAAAAAAAACCACGTTTTCCATGCCTGTCTCTCCAACAGCATCCTACCTTCCTTCTATAAAGTAGTAGACCTCTAAATCGAGCTAATTGCATTGTCAACACTAATACAATATCACTGTAAACATGACAGCTACCCATAGGAGGGACCAGGCAGGACAGCACAGGTGCCTGTTAAAAGAAACCAAATCAAACCAATTCTAGTCTCAGGCCCAAGTATATGTAGGGCAGGCAAAATGGCTCAACTGAGGTACCCACTGGCAAGTGTGAGAATTTGAGTTTCATCCACAGGACTCATTTTGTGGTAACGAGAAAACTGACTCTCATAAATGGAAGCTCGCTTCACTATGGCACACATGCCCCCTTGCACATACAAAATTGATAGATAAAATACATATTTTAGTATATGGAATAGGAGTTAGGAAGCTGCACCAGCACCTTCAGGCTGTGGCTGAGTCAGGGGAGCATGATGCTGACACAGCAGATAAAGGAAGAGCCCAGGAAGGATGCTATGGCAGCCGCAGTGCTGTCTTCATAATCATAATGTTTTCCAAAACCCATTAACCTTCTTAATGCAATTATTTGCCAAGAAGCCCAGGAAAGAAAACCAAGTACAACAGGCAAAAACCTGTCCTTTGAATATGGTTTAATTTTTCTTCCTTTGTCTCCTCAAATCCAGCTTCACGTCCTATCTAGAATGAAAACTCAGGCAGGACCATTGTTTTTATTCCTTCTTCATTAATTTCTTTATTTATTCACATTACATCTTGATCACAACTGATGCTATCTTCTCCTGGTCCTCCCTACAAACATACACACATAGAGAGAGGGGTGGGAGGAAGGGAGAGAGAGAGAGACAGAGAGAGAGAGAGAGAGAGAGAGAGAGAGAGAGAGAGAGAGCACCCCTTCTCCTCAGAAGAACTAATACCAATACTCCTCAAACTGTTCTACAAAAGAGAAACAGAAGTAACATTGCTGAACTCATTCTATGAAGCCACAGTGAAACCACACAAAAACTCAACCAAAAAGGAGAATTTCAGATCAATTTCCTTATGAACATTGATACAAAAATACTTAATACAATACTTCCAAATAGAAACAAAACATTTAAAGTGGCATTCACCATGATCAATTAGGCTTCATCCCAGGGATACATGGGTATTTCAATATATGAAAACCCATCAACAGAATCCATCATAAAAATTAGTTGAAAGAAAAACATCATCATCTCACTAGAAGCTGAAACATGCTTTGACAAAATCCAACACACAGTCATGTTAAAAGTCTTAAAGAGATCAAAGATGTAAGAAGCCTCCCTAAACACAATAAAGGAATACAGAGCAAGCTCATAGCTAATATGAAATTGAATGGAGAGAAACTTAAAGCAATTCCTTTAAAATCAGGGCCAAGTTGTTTCTCTCTCCCTCTCTCCCTCTCTCCCTCTCTCTCTGTGTCTCTTCAGCATAGTATTTGAAGTTCTACCAGAGCCAATAAGACAACCAAATGAGATCAAGGGGATACAAATTGGAAAGGAAGAAGTCAAGGTATTGCTATTTGCAGATGAAATGATTGTATACATAATTGATCCCCAAAATTCTTCCAGAGAACTCCTACAGCTGGTAAACATTGTTACTTTCTTAATGGCTTTGAAATAACCAACAAAGAATCCCTTGAATCAGAACCCTCATGTTAAGTCCATCTTAAAACACTCTCCAGCAGGGTAGAACAGGATTATCAGAACATTGGGAGTTCCTCTCTCAACTCAAATTTGCCTCATGTTGAGTGCTTGCCATCTGCCATCCATTCCCGTTTTCTGAACATCACAGGCCATCCCAGATGCTAAAGGAACTAGGCTTTCCTGCGGGTAGTGCTGTGACCTGACACTGCTTCCTATGGATGGAGGGTGGGTGGCACATGTTTTGCTTTGTTCTCTTATTTTATTTTACTGGATATCTTATGTATTTACATTTCAAATGTTATCCCCTTCCCCCACTCTCCCATACCCCCTCCTCCTACCCTACCCTCCTTCTATGAGGATGTTCCCACTCCCACTCACCCACTCCTACCTCCACACCCTGGCATTCCCCTACATTGGGGAAACGAGCCTTTACAGGACCAAGGGCTTTTCCTCCTATTGATGCTGGACAATGCCATCTTCTGCTACATATGCAACTGGAGCCATGGGTCCCTCCATGTGTACTCATTGGTTGGCAATTTAGTCTCTGGGAGCTCTGGTGGGGTCTGCTTGGTTGATGTTGTTGTTCTTCCTATGGGATTACAAACCCCTTCAGCTCCTTCAGTCTTTTCTCTAACTACTCCATTGGGGTCCCCTGTTCAGTCCAATGGGTAGCTGCCAGCATCTTCATCTGTATCAGTAGGGTTCTGGCAGAGCCTCTTAGGAGACACACATATCTGGCTCCTGTCAGCAAACACCTCTTGGCATCAGCAATAGTGACTGGGTTTGGCGACTGCATATGGGATGGATCCCCAGGTGTGGCAGTCTCTGGATGACCTTTTCTTCAGTCCCTGCTCCACTCTTTGTTCCTGTATTTCCTCCTGTGAGTATTTTGTTATCCCTTCTAAGAAGGAATGAAGCATTCACATTTTGGTCTTCCTTCTTCTTGGGCTTCGTATGATCTGTGAATTTTTCTTAGACATTCAAAGCTTTTCGATTAATATCCACTTATCTGTGAGTGCATACCATGTGTGTTCTTTTGTGACTGGGTTACCTCACTCAGGACAATATTTTCTAGTTCCATCCATTTGCCTAAGACTTTCATGTAGTCATTGTTTTTGACAGCTGAGTAGTACTCCATTGTGTAAATGTACCACATTTTCTGTATCCATTCCTCTAGTGAAGGGCATCTGGGTTCTTTCCAGCTCCTGGTTATTATAAATAAGGCTGCTATGAGCATGGTGGAGCATGTGTCTTTGTTATATGTTGGGGCATCTTTTGGGTGTATGCCTAGGAGTACTTTTTTTCTTTCATGGAATCTGGGAAGAGGTCTTGCTGATCTCTCCCCCAAACCCCATAGAGAATTCTGGGAACAGCTTTCCCAACACCAGTGGACCACTGTCCTCAGTCTCTGGGATCCTGAACCCTCATGCAACTTTCAGGACCACATTGCTTCTCCGGGACATCTTTGGTCCCTTTCACTGAGTCTTCTGTGTGTTCAGGTTAGCCTCCATGGGTGACTCTCTCTGTGTCTTTCCCTTGACTTCAAGTTACAAAGAATTCCTTCTACCCATTAGGAAACAGAGAGTGGAAACCCCATCCTAGTAATTTGGTGAACTGAACCTTCTTCCCCCAAGACCATCCCTCCTCAGGCCTGAAATGGAACAAGTTTTCCAGTTTTCCACCACGCCCTGCCAAAACGTGGAGTATTTGACACCTATTATATTCTCCTCTTTTGTGGCCCTGCTGAAGGAAAGTGACATTTAACATCCTCTTATAATAGGTTTTTAAGTGTTGGCAAACCAGAACAAACAAAAAATTATGAATAAACTTGATGTAGAAAAACAAACACAAAGAGAAGACTGTAATAATGAGAAAGCCGCGTGTGTTTGCTGAACAAAGCTTTTACATGTGTTATTATCTAATCTCAGAGGACTAAGAAATGTGTATCAGGATCAAAGTCATAATACTAAGTTTGCATAGCACCACAGGGTTTACAAAGGGCTCTCTTGTGCATTGTCTCCTTTAATTCACCTACGAGATTTCATGGCTTGTGGTTTTCATCTCATTTTCCAGAGGAAGAACTGGGGTCAGGAATATCAGAGGGGGCTAATTTCATAGGATAACCCCTACCAACAGAAATCTGCTTGGTGGAAGAACAATTTGCAAACCCTCTCCCAAGATCAGAAGCTGAAAATAACCATTTAGAAACCCTTCATGCAATGTAATGCAACCATAATATCCACAAATGCGATCCACCAGCAGGTTCTGGACTGTGTTCAATGTTTTCAAATTGGCATCCCGGTTCTTGTGCAACATGGGTTATGCAATAGTCATGTACCATAGGAATATGCTCCCATGGGCAAGAGTCTGGCAATTACAAAAGAGATAAAGTTGGCTGTCCAGGACCAATAATTTGAGAAATATGCCCTTGATTAGGCATTGTACTTAGAAAGTTCATAAGACCAGATAGTATTGTCATTGATTAGTACTGTCTGTCATGATGAACACCAGGGCAGGGAGCAAAAACACACATATCATATTGTGCCATCAGGCCAAGGAGTCTGTGAAAATGGAACAAATTCAGATATTAAGAAGATTCATAATGAATAAAATACTAATACACCTGATTATAGAAACACTATTCTCAAAATGCTCTGCATATACCCAACATTTTGACATGTAATGTCTCATTTGTAATCTGGGACAGCCCTTATGTAAAGAAGGAATTTTTAGTCTTGTGTTGTATAGACCATTATGAGTCAAAAATGTGTAAGATTCTGTCCCCAGTTCTAGAGCCTCATGGAGCAAGGTTGGTACTGGAACCAGGTCTCCCCAGCCATTTTGTTGCCACATTTTGTTGCCACCTACAACATCTGCCCCCTGGAGGGGACAATAAAATGATGAATGTAGACACAGAGAAATGAGAATGTCAGTTTTATTATAGGGCACTTGAGGTAATTTCATGGATGACGTCCTAGATGGTTTTTAGATTGACATTCCAGGGAATGATGTAGTCTCCCTGGTAGAACAAAGCAATTGCCCCTTTCAAATAACTCTATAGAGGGACGCAAGTCCAACCTAAAATGACATTCTTTTTTCCTTTATATTTAATAGCTTATTCCAGAGACGATTGTTGAGTGTTATTCTAAATAGGCCAGTAATGTATTTATGTCCAGTAAGCATGTATTATGCATGTACTTCATGCTAAAGCCTATACTACATTGGAAAGATACAAACAGGAGTAGGGCCAATGAATGCATCCACAAATATTTGCAATTCACTGTCCTATGTTAATAATATGTAGGAGATTCAGAATTGCTTCTGAGGAGGGAGTCACTATTTTTGTATGTGGAGAGGGTGAGAACAAGAAGATTGGGAAATAATTCACAAAGGAGACATGGTATGTTCCCCACATGTTTTCAAGGGTGAATAGGCAGGCATCAGTAAAATGGCATCTAGACAAAAGGAGCAACATACCCAAGGGTTAGCTTTAACCATGGGATAGGCTTTTGAAAATGGAAATGGGTGGTCTGCATGTGTGACTTCTGCATGTAGCATGAAAATTTGTTTTTGAAAATCATCAGTTGTAAACACGAGATGCGCAGTCTCTAATTGTAACTAGCTCAAGTGCTTAAAATCTCTGCCTCCATTTTTTTCTCTGATAATATAAGACAAAAATAGACCCTACTATGGTAATTGCTGCGTGGGCACAGAGTCAACATACAGTGTTTAATTAAGTGACTTGTTGAGGATCATGGTGATGATAATGGATGGTGACAGTGATGGTGTTGCTAGTGGTAATGGCACTGGTGGTGGTACTGGTAATGACGGCATTTGTGGTGAAATGAAGGTAATGATGGTGATGGTGATAACTTCTGCTTATTTGTCTACCCTCTCAAAATGCAACAACTGGGCTTCCAGGATGCAGTGCAGAAAATAAGGATAGTTTTGAGTACAGTATTACAGAATGCCTTAATACTTTACCTACCAACATTTCTTAAAAGACTGTTCTGCTTGGCATCCTGTAGACTTTTGTGAAAGAAGACACATCTAAAATGCAGCCAGAAGACCACGCTCTCTGCACACAAATGGAAACCTATATTAGAGGTCAGAAAACTGCAATCTTCTGGATAACTCAGGGCCCCTCTGACTTTTGGACATGATGTTCTTTTGGAACTCAGTCATATCTTTTCACATGCAATTGTCTTTGGTTGTATATGGCTGGCAAGTCTTCACCACTTACTGTCAGAAAATTTCAGGGAAAAAAAAAGGCCAACTCTTGCCCTAGGTGATATTCAGATAACCACTAGCCACTACCAGCAGTATCACAAACTCTAGTGTTGGGTAAAGTTAATGCAGGGTTGATGGATTGATTGCTAAGAACATTGGATCATAGATTCCTCCCCTCCCAAAACCTCATAGCACCACTAACCAATCACTAATAGCAGAGCCCATTCTTCACAGTTTCTGAGTTTGTAGATTCATATATACACTAAAATTTGGTTGTAAGCCCAACATTAATACTCATGGCATTGTCTTGGTTGCTCTGGACATGCAGAGAGTAATAAAGGACACGCAACTCAATGTTCACAAACCCAGCTAAAAGTTAAATGAAGCAATGAACTGCTGTGTTGACAAGCTCTCACAATGTAAACAATTGCCTTTTTGTGATCTGTTCACAAACATGATTTGTCGTTGTTGATTTTGTGGTTTTGTTTGCTGGCTTTGCTATTTGGATTAGCACCCTGAGCACAGAATAAATACTATGTTGTCCAGTGTTGCTAAGTGCAAGACAGCTGGAATGTGCCCTGTGAAAACAGTATATAGCTTCATTCAGACATGAGGTATACAGTGGTGTGTGACATAAATTCTATGTTAAGTAATTCATGTGTCTGCATGCGCGCATGCCGCACACACACACACACACACACACACACACACACACACACACACACACTTTACCTGTAGAGCACATAAAGGTTATGAAACACCTGATGAGTAAATATGTGATCAGGAGCTCCAATTCTAAACCTGAACTTACATGGAAAGCAATGGTTGAGTATTCACTAATTCAGTGTTCCTGGAGACTTTTTAAAGTATAGCCATGACTAAAAGTGAGAACTGACTGTGCAAGGAAGGAAAAAAAACATAGAAGCAAAATGTGTGTCACTTATTGGCACAGCATAGTGTACTGGAACTTTCTTCTTGAGCAACAATAAAGCTCTCCTATGCCAAGTTCTGAGGGGTAGGAGAAAATCCCCTGGTCTTCCATCTGGTGAGTCAAAGGAAACAGGAAATGTTCCAGGATGGCCTGGGTTCAAGAAGCATTCATATCTAGTATAACAAAACTTTTCTGGGAACTGACTCTAGAGTTTGGAGCTTGGGACCATGAACTCTCTGGTTTCTAGAAAGTTCTCATAAAGACTTTAAATGACTTACGTTCTAGTCTCCATTGCCTTTCTGGAACTCTACTGTAGCTTCTGGATAGTAATTCCACACCAGATTGGCCAAATTTCCTGGTGTTTTTTCTTTCTCTAAGCATTGGAGGTGCAGGGGTAAAGAAATGTCACTGCTTTGTGTCCATTCTGGTACTCTATGGAGCCTGTCTTGGGCACTGACTTCACACATGAGGACGTGATCTTAGATTTACACACTTGGACAATCATGTTACCTCTCTTGTCCCTGTGGAACTTTATGATCAGCTAAACAGGAGTCTATGGAGTTGACTGCAAACTGATGTGCTTGGCTATATTGGTCATTACATCTATGGGGGAACTGGGTAGCAGACATCTCATTGTTCATTGTATTAGTACCTTTCTTGTTGTTATGGAAACAAAACCCATAAAGAAACTTAAGGAAAAAAGGGTTCACTTTGGTGCATGGTTTGTAGAGATACAGTCCATCATGTAAGGCATGGTGGGGCAGCATGAGGAGGCTGATCACAACGCATGTGCAATCAGGAACTAAAGAGACATAAATGTTGGTGCTCAGCTCTCATTCTTTTATTTACTCAGTCCTGGATCATGGCCAAAGGGGCTGCCCACATTTGTGGGGGCTTCTCTCCTTAGTTAACTTTTTCTAGAAGCAGACTCACAGATGCACTCCAAAGCATGTTTCCATGGTAAATTTAAATCCAATCAAATCGACAATCAAGATTAGCCAGTAAGCTCATCATCTAAGTCAGGAATTAAGTCACAGAGTCCCTGTAGGCCTTGCCAGGGGAATTACAACACACACTTTGTGCAATAAACATAAGAGCCTGTGTTGGTTTGAATGTGCTTGGCCCAGGGAGTGGCACTAATAGGGAGTGTCGTTGCTGGAGTAGGTGTGGCCTTGTTAGAGGAAGTGTGTCACTGTGGAAGTGTGCTTTGACACCCTCCTCCTAGCTTCCTAGCTGACAGTCAGTCTTCTCTTAGTAGCTTTCAGATCAAGATGTAGAACTCTCAGTTCCTTCTGTGCCATGCTTGCCCACTTCCTCCATGCCCCTTACCTTGCTAACATTCACCTCATGAGCTCCCCTCATCTATTACTGTATCATCAGCTCAATTTTGTGGATTGGGAATACAGGCTCAGAAGAAAGGGAACTGGCTGAGGTTGGGTCACAAAGTTGATGAAATGACAAAGGGAGCAAGAATTCATCTCCATCTTCCTGAAGTTCTTTCCTCAGGAGATCCCAGTGTCAACTCATATAGGTAACCTCTGATGCCATTCAACTCCAAAAGTACGTGATCTCGCAGTAATTACTCTTGTGGGTGAGAATAATTGGATGACCCAGAGCAAAATACACCTTCTAAGAAAACAGGAAGGTCATTTCTCAACCCCACTAGCAATGTGATGGGGTCCCCAGGGTTTGCATAAGGATGGAGTGGGAAAGACACCAATAGTGGGGATTGAGAATGGATGAGACCCAGGTGAAAGCTTTGTCCCAGAGGACTTCTTCCACCTTGGAGGGTTCCACAGTCCAAGTAAAAAATAAAAGCAGGAGGGATTTTTTTTTCTTTTTGCTGACACTTCTGAATGTCTAATAATAGTAAGAAGGATGGGGCCATGGCTGAAGGAACAGCAGCAGCGTGATCATCAGAGGGAGGCAACATGAGCTTTTTTGCCTTTAAAGAATGAGGCAATGCATGCTCAGCTGAAAGTGCAAGATGGGTGAGGAAAGGGAGAAATATATATATGTATATATGCATATGCATACCTGTACAGTTTCAGGTTCTGAGCCTGTGCACAGAGAGAATTGACAGGCCTGTTAAATATTGCTCAACAAGAAGTTGACTAGGAAAATAATGGGTTTTTTCCATGCTGTTTCCTCAGTGTTTGAGGTTTTGCGATATTAACTCAACATAATATTATAGATAAAATAGTAGTTTTTGGCTGTTATTTTCATGTCTGATCCCCACCAGGTTATGAATAAAGATAGTGTGATTTACATATTTATTAGCTACATTTTATTTACAAGAAAAGAACAGCTCCAAGTCTCCTACGGTCCGTGCTCTGTGCTGACTGGCAAGGACATTTAAAATAAGCCCCTGTCACCAATTCTCATTTCACACTGGTCACAGTGATAGCTGTGCATGAAATCATAATGGGGGATGCTCCCGTGTCTGCTCTAAAGATGGAGTTTAAGTGCAATGAGGTCCCCTGGGACTCTGTCACCTTTCTAAAGAACAGACGGAGTCACTGATACCCCAAAGCCCCTCTCAGAACACAGTGGCCTAGATTGACTCAAATGACAAAGATCTGACTGTCACCTCTCTGTCTGGAGCTTGTGATCTTGGTGGAAAGGCCTGCTATTTGGAAGGAACACTAAGCAGTATCCTGCGTGAGGGCCTTAATACTTGTAGTGGTTTGTTTCAAACTCAAATTGCTTCAGTGGTCCAACGTATCCCCTGGGAAGACAGGTTCATCCAGCTAGCAAGCACTGGACACAGCCTTCTGGGAATGTTCTCTTTATCTGGTGGGAAAATATATGCATATAACATTTCACCAGGAGTGTCCTTCACAGAAGGGCCTGCTAAGAGGATATTCTCTGGCTAGGAAATGCAGCCTATAATTTAGAAGAACGGAGAATGTAGGCTCACCTCACAGGTGTGGCTCTGGCTGTCTCTTCATCTGACAGAGCAAGCGATGAAGGTCACCTCCATGAGACATGGGTCAGGAGTGGAGTGGACGAGGAGACAGAAGAAAGTGAGTGGTGAATCCAAATTTTTATTTTCTATGCTCATCTCTGAGTTTAAATAACCCTCTTTACTTCCGGCATCTCTAAACAATAATCGAAGCACTGAGGAAATAGTGCTGGCTCCAAGAGACAAACATTCTGGGAGATGGGGTTTCCCTGTGACGTGTTCCTGCTTTAGTGGTTAGCCAGAGACTCAACAGCATCTTGTCTATTTCTCAGGGCCTGGGGAAGACTGTAAAACAATATAGACATTTAGAGCAGAGTGCCATCGAAAGAGGCGGTTTCTGTTCTTTTCTCAAGAGGCTGAAAGCAACCTTACATCCACCCTGAGAGCAGATGTCTTCTGAGGTATCTCACTAAGTGCCATTGGAATCTAATCTAAAGCAAGCATCTGCAGGGGCTCGCTGGGGGACTTGGAGGTCCTTTTTCTAGGCCAGCAGGGCCTCCAAGCTATTTCAGCCGTACCCCCATATTTTACTGAAATTCCTTCCTTTGTAGGCAGACTCTTTACTACAAACCCAGAGAAAACGATGAGGAACACAACATAAGCTGAGGGGTGCTCAAAAAGTCACCCCTGCAGGAAAGTCCCTCCCTACATACACTCAGAGGCCAGATTTCCCTTTGATCAAACAGTCTTTAGACTGAAGTCTTCAGACTTGGCTTAAATCATCTAAGGCCACAGGTAAGTAAGTGTCTATGTGGGCCTCGTCTTTTGCAGCACTCTGTGAGCTGTTACTCTCTGGCACCATCCACATTATTGTTATTAACCAAGTAGGTTCATGGCTTCTCCTGATGAGAAAAAGGCTCTTCTAATACATGGGACATCCGCAGCAGCATCCAAATGATTCAGGAAGGATCCCCATGCCTCCCTTAGCTCACCAGGAGACACATTCTCACTAAGTCCCTAGCAATCCACTGAGGAGCAGAGGTCATGCAAAAGAAGGTAATGGTCAACAGGTGGGTCCAGGTCTGGACAAAGAGAATTTCCTTTCTCCACTATCCTCACAGATCTCCCTATGGTCATTCTCTCTAATACTCCCAAAGCTCTCATTAAATAGGAAATTTAGAAGTGTGTTTGTAATTGTGGTGAAAAAGAAATTTATATTTTAAGAATGTTACTGAGAATAGGGTCCCCAATGGAGGAGTTAGAGAAAGGACTGAGGTAGCTGAGGGGGGGTTGCAACCTCATAGGAAGAACAACAATATCAACCAACCAAACACCCCAGAGCTCCCAGGGACTCAACCACCAACCAAAGAGTACATACGGAGTGACCCATGGCTTTGGCTGTAAATGTAGCAGAGAATGGCCTTGTTGGGCATCAACGGGAGGAGAAGTCCCTGGCTTGATGCCCCCATGTAGGGAGGGGACTGCTAGGGCAGGGAGGTGGGAGGGAGTGGGTTGGTGGAGGAGCCCCCTCATGGAGGCAGGGGGTAGGGGGATGGGATTAGGATTTTTGGAGGTGAAACTGGGAAGGGGGATAATATTTGAAGTGTAGATAAATAAAATGTCCAATAAGATAGAAAAATAAAAATAGAATGTTGTAAATTATTGTCCACTAGTCCTCTAGGAGACTCTTATATTGGTTTCCCTTGAACTTGAATAGTCTGTGAGGATTGGATGGTGGATCCAGATTTCATGGAATGGTATAACCCACTGCAGCTGATGAATCCTCATTCTTTAGGAATAAGGGAATTCCAGAATTCCAGACCCCCTGTAGGAAGACTTCTGGTGAGTTTTCCATGAAGAAAATGTCTAGACTGGTGTAGAGCCACCAACTGGAGAATAATGACGTACTCCACAGTAAATAAGCATCACCATGGCAATGCATGCTTGTAATTCCAACAACATAGGGAAGACATCTTGCTTCAGAAAAAAAAAAAAAAAAACCTACTCCAGAAGGTATTTAACCTCTCCACATACTCAAATATCAAGTTCCTTGGTTTGTAAAACCTCACCTGTAAGTAATGTTAAAAAGACACCTTCATTAATTCATATAAGCGTTTGGAGATAAATATACTATGAAATGCTGGCATTTATATGACAGAAATACAATCTGGGGCAGATACACATCCAGTATTGTGTCTAGAGGCTTGGTTCACACAGGTAAAGCAAAGGTGATAATGAATGGGGCTGGGAAGACAGCTGCATGAGGACATGAGTTTGATTCCCCTAGAACCCACATGAAAGTTGGTCCCAATGGCACATCTCAGCAATGGGAGGAAGAGAAAGGGGATCCCTGTAGCTTATGGCCATCCAGTGCAGCCAAATCAGGAGGCTCTAGGATCAATGAGAGACCCTGTCTCAAGAAAGCATGAGGTGGAAAGGGATCGAGGAAGACGGTACACATTGATCTCTGCATGCAGAAAGTCAAACAAAGAGACAAAATAATTAAAAGCTTGAAAAGAAATGAAAACATAAAATGAATATGGTAATTCCTATAATGTAGGCATATGCTTGCGGTAACTTACATTTTTCAAGGATTCTTAAGGAATAAGGAAATATTTTTCCCCAAAATGGCACTTAAGGTAGAACATCAAGGATGAATACCTTTTCTACACAGTTGCTCTATAATATCTTTTGGCCAAAGACACCAAAAGATCCCAAAGGTGTCTCCTTGCACAGAATTTTGGAGAAATAGAATCCGTTACTCTAAGGTCATTCATTGTTAGCCAAATGCAAAATCAATCTGAAGTATAACTTTTTAATTATTAAAAATTTGAGACTTAGCTGAACAAGAACCAGACAACACGTGTTAGCTCTAGAGAGATTGGTGCTGCAAGGTGTGTATATAGAAAGCACTCAGCGTTCTTGCTCTTTAGTCATGGAGTTCAGCAGCAGGGAATAAATGCCAAATACTCCCTGGAAATTAACAATATCAAGTAAAAGATAGAGAAATTCTGAAGCAAACCCGAAGGCAACCGCTCAGTATCACCAGTGTCTGACATGACATCAACCCCACCTACCCTAGAAGGTATTTTTAATTTCAAATACTCTGTCTGCTAGTCAGTAAAAAAAAATATTATGACCCTCTGTGCAATTTGATGTGTCATTTCTGTTAGTTTTTCAGACTTCATTTGAAAACCTGATAGATACATTAAAAGTAATAATTTAATCTGTTGAATTGGCCCATGGGATTATGGTAGTTGGCAAGTCTCAAGATCTGTCATCAGAGGTGGCCACCCAGGAGAGGATGTGCCTTAAGTTTCCATCTGAAGCCAGGCCAGCTTTAACCCCTGGAAGATACAGTGTGACCAGCTTCCTCAAGCTCCTACTGCAACCACTTCTCTGACATGGCAAACTGGACCCTGGACTGGTGATCCGAAATAACCCAGCTTAATTAGGCCACATCTGTCTGCTATTTTGCCAAAAGAGCAAGAGAAGCAATCCAAGTTACGGACTCTAGAAACAGGACTTCTTCGGAGTTCAGAAGTCCCAATTTGTACTTTGCCAACTCTTAAACTTACCCTGGTTCACTAATACAGTGTAGCACAGCAGAAGTGTTTCATCTAGATGGATCCAGATATTTGAGGGTTGTGACAAGAAGAGATGTAATTAAATAAAATTATACACACATAAATACATACACACACACACACACACACACACACACACACACACACAATGTTATATATACACATATGGCCCAAGTGTTCCAAACTGTAAAGGGAGAAGTGAAATCTGTTGCCAACAGACTTCACTTAGCAAAGTTTCCAAGGCAGCATGTGGCCGTTCATTATAAAACACACATCATTAAAATCCTCTTCCCGGATGGAGCAGACCTGTGCACCTTCCCACACAGCATGATCGAAGGCAGAGCTTGGCACTCACATTGCTAACCTGATAAATATAAACAGCCAGTCCTCTTCACTCAGGGCCAGGGTGATCTTTCTCTTGGCCCACTTTATGAGTTCTTACTTCGCATTCCATCATATTAATTGGTTAATTGCAAGCTTTCCACGGAGCTTCCTGCTGCTTGAAATCCCCAGGGTGCTTCACTTAGGAACAGAATGTAAAACTTCTACAAATATCTCTCACAAAACCCTTTCTGGAAAATAAAAAGACAGTGGGGTTTACTTTTTATTTCCCTTTAAAGTGTCCATTCCACCACTCTTTTGACCAGTATTTTGACCTTGGTGGCCTTAAGGACATAGAATCAATTCTGGTATCATCTCCATGTCTGCTTTTGATCAGTTGGTGACATCCTGAGTCGGGAAGCTGAGGATCTCAGGTTTACTTGACACAACTTGAGCATCTCCTAATGTAGGCTGGTCTAACTTAGCCAAACACTCTAGCCTACAGATGTTCAGGCCAGGATTCTGAACCAGCCTTAGAGGGTCATGAAGAGGCTTGCCCATGTGGGGAAGGAAAACTCCCAAAGCACTCCTGTTTCCAGGTCTCCTATACACGACTTCCAAACCACACTGTGAAATGAAAGTGCCCATGATTAGCAATACTTTCTAGGTGATTGTTTATAAATCTAGCTTCCTCCCTTTACCCCTTGTGACCTTAGTGTTAATTAAACTAGACTAATTAAACTATAAAATGTCAATCCTCAGAACTCAGGAGGGGTTCATTTCTTACTCCTAACCAACAGGTAAACAGAGTTCTGTTCCTAGGGACCCAGTTGGATTGATTCTGATGTCTGAGCCTTGCTCCCCATACCTATATCACGGGGCAAGAGAAAGTCTTGTGTTTGGGTGTTTCAAAAGCCACAGGCCTGAGGCAGTAAAGATTACTTTCATTCATAGCCCACAAGTACCTTGTAAATGAAAAAAACAGAGCAGCATAGGGCTGCAGAATGGGTATCTGCAACAATGGAAGCAGCCACCAAAGCCTCTTCTTCATCCTTCACCCTAGAGTCCTGACTGCCAACCTCTTTCCAACCAGACCCAGGTTTTGGACTCTTGGACTCTTTTCTCCAACTGTTCTATCAGTAATGCTGTTCACATCCTACATACACATGTATGTATGTGCGTGCCCGCGGTATATACATGTATGAGCATGCCTGCTGTCTTACTGGTAGTTGATAGGCATTGGGGAGAAACAAAAGCAGCCAGAATCTGGAGTGTTCTGATACTCGGGAGTTGTTACAATGATCCTTTTGCACTGGTTGGTGTTGATAATCTCTGTGATCTGTCACTCACTACTGTGTTATTTTATGTGTAAAAATACACCATAACAAATCCATGTTCAGTACTACTGGACTTGTATACATTGTAATTTACTGACGGCATTAATCCAGTCTAGTCTAGTCTTGGTAAGACATTTCTCATCCCTGCCCTCCTTCCCTCCCTCCCTCTTTGTGTCTGTATGTCTGTGTGTCTGTGTGTCTGTGATATCTGTTTGTGTCTGTCTGTAGGTATGATTGTATGTATAAGTACACATTGTAGTAGTGGGAACTGGTAAGGTCATTGCTATCTAAATATAAAAAACATGTAATTCAATCAAAATTGTCTGGCTGAAAATTTTTACTATTTATTTATTGAAATATAAATTAAATGTATCTTTTAAATGACACAAAAATAACGCACAAAATAAAAAGACAAATTAATAGTAACTTATATCACATCTTCATGCATATATATATTTATATATATGAAGGAGAGAGAGAGAGAGAGAGAGAGAGAGAGAGAGAGAGAGAGAGAATGACCCATTGCTACTGGCTGAAGTAGTCAATCACTTCTTTATGGTACAAACATTAAAATTCTTCCTTCTAGAATTTTGACACATATTGCAATGGAGAATAAATTTTAGTATAACATTCTTTAAGTTTTATTTTTAATTATGTGCATGTGTGTATGGGGTAGAATCTGTACACGCAAACTCTACTGGTTCTCCTTGGAGCTTGAGTTGCAGGCAGTCATGAGCTGCCTGGCATTGTGCTGGAAACTGAGCTTCAATCCTCTGTAACGACAGTGCATTCTCCGAACTGCGGAGCCATCATTTCTCTTCTGATCTTACATAGTAGCAGTAACAATCTAAAGACTTAAACATGTACAAACACATTTTCTGGTATTTCCATTAAAAATCGTTTCCTACAGAAAAGCACAAAGATATGAAGTTGAGAAGCTATTCACTAAGCAATATTTCTTGCAGTATTGAAGTTTCTTAGGTTCCCAAGAACAGGAAATTTTTAAAATAAATCACTGCATATTATAGGACACTATGAATCCAGCAATTAAAATTATATTATAGAAATATATCCATTAACTTAAAAGTATATGCTATCACTTTGTGCTCCCGTTTTCCAAGTAGCAAATGACATGCATACACTCATACATGCATGCAGGGGTGCACACAAATCTGAGTGCACCACACACTTTTAAAAATAAAACTCACATCAGTGATTCAGTGTTCAAACATTAGGAGTCTGTTCATTTTAAAGTTTTGAAAAGATCTGTGTACTTGTCTAAAATTCTCTTAGTATTTGACCAATATACAGCTAGATTAAAAACCCTTGCCATGATCTCTTTGGCTTTAATGTCATAATTCATGAAAGTCTTCATAATATTCCCCCTCAGGCCAGGGAGGGGGTTCAGTGGGTAAAGTGTAAGGACCAGATTTTAGATTCCCAGGACACACATAAACTTGGGCATGGTGGTGCACATTGTAACCCCAGTGCTGCTACTATGAGTTGAGAAGCAGACAGAGAAGAATTTCCAAAGCTCATGGGCCAAGTAGCCTGGCATACCCAATAGAGACTAACAAAGAGACGCCATCTCAAACAAGGTGTACATACACATTTTCTGGTATTTCCATTAAAAATCGTTTCCTAGGGCTATGCAGGAAGTTGTAAAGCTGAATGCGGAAGACTGATATCAGTGGTTGCCCCCTTCCCTTCCCACAAGCACTGTGGGATGCACATACCGCCACTTCTCCCACATACAGGCACACTCAAAACACATTTTTTTCAGTTAAAATATGCTAGTTGTGCTATGAACATTACTCATGCAGTAGGTATAAATGGAGAAAATGGGAGTTATTTCGTTGAACTGACACAAGTATCTTTCCTATCATCAGACTGTGCTCTGTTGCTATGAATTTCCCTTGTTTACGACATCGAGCCTCTACATGTTGGAACCATCTGCCTTCCATGATGTCAGGCTCAATGAGCATTGTTCATTGGCTGTAAAGTGTTAGGCATAATCATTGGCTTGGAAGAAACAATTATGCTTGGATTAAGAATCTTTCAGCACATTCTGGAGTATCTGACCTTAATTTTGTCCTTTATGAGGACACAGCTCTAAGGAACTCATCTTAAATACAATATGGAGCCTCCAAATCCAGGAACACACAGCTATTTGGAAGCATGTGTGTGTGTGTGTGTGTGTGTGTGTGTGTGTGTGTGTGTGTGTGTGTGTGTGTGTGTGTGTGTGTGTGTGTGTGTGTGTGTTGGAGGGGTTGTTGAGTGACAACTTCTTCCGTTGGGCATGTTATTACACATCATAGGGAGAATGAGGAACGAACTATCTGGATCCACTCTGGTCTATGAAATATTGTTTCAGGCATGAATGAAGTACACATTTATTCAGTGGGGTAGCTGGTTAGGAAGAGTTGGCTACAACAGAGGTCAACACCAAAGGAACACTGAGATCCAAAATACACACCGCAGTGATGGAATATGAGGGCAGTTCCTGCATTAGCTCATATACCACAGGCCCAGCTAGAAGATTTCTTTATTTGTGAATAAAATGCACATGCCAGACCTCAATTTAAAATGTACAGTTTGGATTCGTGCAGGAGGTTTACCTGATAAGGCCGGGTAATGAAATGCAGTGTAACCGGAGCTGCAAGCATGGTACCTTTGTTCTGACCCAGTGTCCCTTTCACAATAACTATTCGTTTGCATGCTATCTTAACAAGCACATCGTCACTTTTACTATGGGTTTTTTCAGCAAATGGCTAATCACTGTTGATTTAACATTAGCTGTTGAAAAATCAGTGGTAATCATTTAGGGATCTGCACTGCACCCATGAGAGGAGATCTCACATTTGAGAGTGAGGATTAGATTAGCTTCTGTCAACAGCAGTCGCTGCATTCAAGGACTGTCTTATTTTATCAGGACGGGGTTAACTGAAGGGGAGAAAGGGCACTAACCATGGAAAGAAATAGGATGGGGGAGCTGGGAGAAAGCTGACTTAGAACCAAAGAATCTGGTCTCTCTGCTATTGGTTTACTGTGGGACTTAGACTAATTCTTCTCATGGTCTCTTACATTCTTGATTCTCTTATGTAAGTGTTCCAAGTTCCCTCAGATACCAAAACAAATCCTGTAAGGTGGGCTACTTGAACAACAGAATTGAATTTTCGGGGGATTTTTGAGCCTAAAAACCCAGAATTGGGCATTGGAAGTTTTGGTTTTCTCTAAAGCCTCTGTGCTTGGCTTGCAGATACCCACCCTCTCTCTGTGTCCTCATATGTCCTTTCGTCTATTTACATCCATGATAATATGTATGTCCTAATTTCTACTTCATGAGAGAACACAAGTCAGAAAGGATTAGAACCCAGTCATAAAAGCTTCATTTTTAACTTTATAACTGCTTTGAAAGCCCAACTCCAAATAGAATTACATGGTGGCTTTGGGAGTTAGAAATTTAATAATATTAGCTTTCAAGAGAAAACACAATTCAACCTGTAGCATTGAGTAAATTTAAATATGCAATGAGATAACACAAATGCAAATATATGGTAGATTGCTAGATGCTATGTGATATATTGGTATCGGAAGGATGTATATCACTGACACAGACCTACACCAGGAGTATCTGGCTCCAAGAACCATCCTATAAGCCTCTAAGGTTATGTGGGGATAGAAGTGGAAGGTGGCCTTAAACAAAACAATTATTTTAAAAACATTCTGACCTCTTGGCACCCATCTTTTCATAAATATTCCCCCATTTCCTTTGGGCCAGTGGCCTGTGCTCTCATCACAGAAGCTGAGGGATTCCAGCAAAGCCTTTCTACTGAGTGTTTCTTTTTATTCACATGGCACACGCTGCCTGGGTTGGCCACTGGGTTGTGTTTTCTTGGGACTTCCTTCATGCTTAGATGATGCATGGACAGAGAAGAAAGAAATAGGGGTTTATTCATTCAACAATTTCTAGTGGGGCAATGTGCTATGATGCCCTGCTTCTAAGTGGAGTTTTTGATTTGTTTTATCTAATTTCAGGTTCTTTTTCTAATATCTTTTCCATAAATCCTATTTTGCTTCAGATGTCCAGAGTTGCTGCCTGTTGCTCACCATTGAAAAGTATAACTAGGGAGGACGATGAGAGGACAGGCATGCAGAAGCATGCAGGAGACAAGAAAGATGGATGAAGAATGAAGGACATAGTGAAAGGATGGGGAAGAATGGATGGGGAAGGGGAAGGAGGGAGATGGATAAATAGATTGAGTGAGTAAGGCCATGTCCACTATCAGAGAAAAGAATGTGGCTTCCGTGTGGTGATTACCTTCATATGGAGTTATGACCCTAAGGAGATCTTTCTGTTTGTGGAAACCAGCCATATCTACCCAGGTCTTTTGACACTTCCTCAGCAGGTTATGAAACCTTATACAGAGCAGAAATTTAATTCCTGTAACCTATACCCCTAGAGACAACTTAAAATAGATCTTCTGACAGCCTTGCAAGTATCCTAAGGCTGACCAAGAGAGACAAGACAGAGATACCACTTAGGAACCCTTTTGGAGTGTTGTTCCGTGGAGTCACTCTGTTCTGGATTTCAGTCTTTAGCTGTGTAGATAGAAAAATACAAATTTTCTAAGGACCGATAGTTGATAATGTAATTAAAATATATTCAAAAATAAAAAGCCAATGGAAAAATCTGAATAAACCCTCTAGCTTCACTTCCTTGTAACTTGTTTAAACATCATCAACTTGGGAGGTCAGGCAGCTGAGCAATATGCTAGTGTCCCACTGCCTTGGCTGTATGTACACACATTGTGCCTGTGAGATGTGTGCATCTGTGTTACCTCCCTTGTGTTTCAAGGGCTTGGCATCTCCTCTTGTTGAAAAACACTGACTCGTCACTGCAACCTGTGCACTACACAGTGATCGCCTTTTGAGAACAGCGGAGTTAAAAAGTCCACTTTCGTCTTGCAGTATTCCCACCATCCTCTGAACATATGTGCTATAAAGAGTCATCGGGTCTGGTTACAGCAGGCACAGACCATAGAGCACTCTGCCTCCAATCACCTTTGCCAAGTCAGAAACATCTTGCCTCTTCACCTCATAAATTTACGCAAGCCTATCTATCCATGAGGCCGAGTTTGATGTTTGCATCTCCTATCTCCCATCTCTTCATACTTGACCACCTCGTTCATTAACTTTTTTTCCTGCAAAATGCTTCAGGAATAGGAATGCTATATGATGAGCAGAATGAACCTAGCTCGGTGATTAGGATGATGTGTGCAGCAGGATTTCAAACTCGCCAAAAGAAAAAACCAAGTTTGAATCTGATCTGGATCCAAACTTGGTTCCACATTTTGTGTTTGGTTTGAGTATGATGACTTGTTTTTAACTCTTTACTTGACACAACCTAGAATCACCAAAAAAGAGAGTCTCAATGAGCAGTTTTCTACATTGGGTTGGCCTGTGGCCTATTGGTTGGGAAAGGGATAACTTAATTAACTTTATCAATATAGGAAGACCCAGTCCATTGCTGGCGGCACCATTCTCTAGTAAGAGGGCCCTGAATTGTGTGATAGTAGACACAATCAAGCGAGCAAGTGAATGTATACACATTAATTTCTTTCTGTTCTTCACTATGGATGCAATGTGAAAAGTTGCTTGATTAGCCACGATGATGGACTGTAACCTGGAATTGTGAACTAAAATAAACCTTTGTCAGGGCATTTTATTATAGAAACAGAAGTGAAACTGGATCTCAGGGTATCATGTAACCCAGCTTGGCTTTAACTTTGCTATGTAGTCAAAAATGATTTTCAACTTCTGATCCTCCTGCCTCCACTTCCCAGGTGCTAGGATAACAGGGGCATAACCATCCCTAGTCCACAAACTTTTTCTTTAATTGTGGGACTGAAGATTGAACCATGGGTTTTATATATATTAAGTAAGCCACATTTTTCTTGACTGCAGTTTTATGCAAGTTGATTGATGTCTTTGAGACTGGCAGCTTACGTGGCTAGCGTGAAAGTTGTACTAGCTAGCACCCAGAGTGTGTCAGTGTTTGTTAGTTACCTTGCTTCTCCTTCATCTGGACCTCTTCTAACGCTCTCAGCTGCACTGACTTCCCCCAGCTCTGTCTACAGCAACCAGCTTAGCATAGGCTTGAATTTTATTAGGGTACATCTTGGCAGTGCCTGTCTTCTTCCTGCATGCAACTGCTTTTCCCCAACCTTGGCCATCCCGTTGGCCCCTGTAGTGGACACATCTTGTTATCCATCTGTGTGAACCCTAAGGTTTACCACCACTGAGTCACTCTATAACCAATGCATGACAGAACTCCAGATACTTTGTCTCCTCTTCCTGCCCGCCACTGTCCTGAGATATAGTGACACAGCTTCTGGGAGTTCCTTCCCTTCATACCTGTGTCCCTGGGTCCTTCAGAATTCAGTAGACAGAATTGGTGACTATCTATACTTAATATGTCATTCTATTATTGACTGTACCTCTTTATCTCACTCACTCTTGAGACTCCTCTCTACCTACTGACAGCACATAAGTTCTTCCACACGCTGTTTTAGGAAACCTAGATATAAAAATGGTTTAAATGACCAATTTTATGTTTTTAACAATTAGAAATATTAATAAAGTTTTTGTAGATCTTTGCTTTGTGAACACGGAGTTATAAAAATTTGCATCAGAATTGTGAGTCTATTCCATTAAGACTACACTATAAAGTCATCTCTGCTAATGCTTGTAGAAATGGCTGGAAAGCCAATACCCTTTGCTTATTTCAGGCCTGTTCTTCTTTCCCTAAGAAACAAGCAGGTCTTGTCTCAGCTGTAAACACTCTCCAGAGATTGTTCACAATGGGAGAAACTGTTTGTTTTTTCCCCCACACAATCATCATGGCCTGTTCCTATCATTTCTTCCTTCTCCCTTCCATTTGGTTTTCTGGGGTGTCTGCTTTCTGCAGACGACAGTGAAGGTGACGATGATGATGATGGTGGTGATGATGACCATGATCAGAGCCAGTGTGCCAGGTGTCAGTCACCTCCTTATACCCTTATCTGGGCACTTCATGTAACCATCACTGCACCACTATGAAGCTTGTGCTGCCTCATATCTATACTATAGATATGCCTACAGATTATAGACCTGCCTACATAGCTACATTGTCTTTCGGAGCGCTCCTATCCAGGCATGTGGCTTCAAAGCCTTGGTTCTTCACTCCCATATTACCCTGTCTTAAACCCCACTCTCCATTCTTCCTACTCAGGCAATGCTTCCTCTAGCAAGAACAGGTTACTGTCACTAATGCAGACTCCCCTAGCCCCTAGTCACTAGCTACTGCCCACTCCTCCATCTCTTCTTTGGGGTCAAACATCTCCGCTTTTCCTCTCCTATTCTCCATGATTTCCTTTTCTGACCATCATGCACTACTATCCCATGATCCATGTGTATCATAGTGAAACCATTCCTGCCAGAACCTGTAAGTCATATCTAAGTAAATACAGACAAAGTTGATGCTAGACTTCCTCTGCTGACAGGATTAGAAGTGTCACCTAAGCTGTGATTTAAATGTGTCTACTCCCTGTTGAGGGTTGAATTGCTCTCCCACCTATGCTGAAGTACTAATTCCCAGTAGCTCAGAATGGGAACTTGCTTGTAAACAAGGGCATTGAAAAAGCATTTTGTTAGGATAAAGTCCCTAGGGATGGTCTCTAGCCCAAAGTGAGTAGTGTTCTCATAAAATGGAGGAAATTAGGAAATGATGTGAGAGTGAGGGCAGAGACCATGGAAATAGGTCTACTAGTCAGTGAGCACTAGATATTTTCTGCAATTCACGAGAATCTAAGGTGGAGAGTCCTGGCGTGCAGAACTATTCATCTCCATTGGGGTCTTAACCTCAGGCCCTTTTCCTCCACAATTGTGAAACAGTAAACTACTGTCCAAACAACTCAGTTTTTCAAGTTTTCTCATAATAGCCCTAGCAAATGAAGATGCCACTCAAGGTATTTTCTACAAGGGAGCAAAAATAAACCTCCGTGGGTAACATGTTTGTTGTATAAGCATAAAAGCCTGAGCTCAGATTCCCCAACATCCGCATACAAACCAGGACATTGTAGCATGTGTCTGTAACCCAAGCACAGGGCATGGGGTTGGAGTATGGAGACAGGCAGGTCCTGGAGACACTGGTCAGACTAATTGGTGGATGAGTTGGACTTAGTGAAAGATTGTCACAAAGATAAGGTAGAGAATAATAGAGAAAGATACCTGACTTTAACCTCTAGAAACTGCATGAGTATACATGGGCACTGGAACAAACATACACATACACATGGAAAGCTATAACACATACAAAAAATCACATCAGTAAACACATATGTAACTAAAAGATGTTTTATACAAATTGAGTCTTTTATTGTATACTGCTATTTTTATACTCAATAGCATAAAATTCTTCACAAGTTTTTACACTTACTTCACAAATCTTTGCACCTATGTTTATTTTTTTTTGAAATCTAGCTCATCAAAATCATTTAGGATATTGAATCTGTCAAATATTGCATTTGCTTCCCTGACAGTTTCTATGTTCTACAAACTAAACGTTTAGCTCTTCCAGGGTAGGGGCTACGCCCTCTGTCTCCTGGGAATCAGAAAGTGAAAGAATAAATGGTGCTCGGAGGAGCATTGACCTCTCAGAAGATATGTAGTCTGGATGAATAGTGATGGTTTTATTACTGATATCACTGATATGTTCTGTGAGTGGCAGATCGCCCACAGGCAAACCAAAGTCAGTAAGATGGAAAATCATACCTCTTTCCGTTAAAATGGCTCACTGGTAATGTGATAAAAGATTCATATCGCCACTATAGTTTTATAAGATCTATCAGAAGTTCTTGAAAAATAACCAATGAATCAATGATATAATTCATGTCTCCACCTATCTGTCTCTGCGTCTATCTCTACTGCGTATCTATGTACATACCCATTTATCTGCTTCTCAATCTACCTGTCTATCTATCCAGGTAGCACACAGAACTGGCTGAACTTCAAATCAGAGAAAACTTTAGATGTGATTTTTTTGCCTTTTGTGTGTTTGTTGACTCAGTAACTGATCCAAAGCTCTCCGTTTTAGGATGACAATTTTCATATATCATCAACATCTTCAGTATGAATAAACATTATCCCTTGATATTGTAACATAAAAGACAAAGCTTGGACTTCATTTTCTTCTCTCATACCTGTGGCCCAGTGGTTATGGACACCTACTGGCCTGCACATCTTAGTGGACATTATTCCCTTACTGACCTAAAACCAATCATCTCATTGTCTTTCTAGCCACCTGGAAAATAAAGGGCCTGAGGTGACCAAGCTCCTAGGAATTCTTCCTGCCAACAACTATTGATCCTTTAGTTGGGGGAGAGGCTGTACAGTGTTGGGGATTTTATGTCTTTAAGATAGTGATTCTTTTTTTGAGAGCTGTTTTTTGGCAAGAATTTGAGGGTTGGTAGAGGCAGGAATAGAGTGGGTTTAGTAATTCTACTTCTTCAAAACCCTTTCTTAGTGGTTGTAAGTGAAAAGTGTCAGAGGTGTCACTTTTGAGAGTATGGATTTTATTGAATAGTCAGAATAAATCATTTATAACTTGGGAAGAAATTTCTATTGCATCTATTTGAAGCCTTGTGCAGATAAAGAGATTGAGTATGGATGCAGCATTAATACTTATCTATAAATAACTCATGGCTATTATTTTTACAGGTCTCTGAAACAATGCATGTCATGGAAAGGCATTTGGAAAATCAGGAGCTTCCCCAAACCCAAGAATGCATTTTGTAACCTATCAAGGCAGTTCCAGGCACCCAAGAAAATCACCAAAGGTAGCCATACCCTGGTGGAATGAAGAAGTAAACAGTTGTTTCAGAGAAGCCCAGGAGCTGGTAATGAGCGACAAACTAGAAGATATTAGTGTTGTAAAGACAAACTAGAAATTAGTGTTGTAAAAGCATAATATTGAACTTTGGTCTGATCCCCAAAACGTGTCTTGTGGATTGCTTTTGAGGAAATCGCTATGCTATGTCTGGCCCAACTTGAGACCCACCCCAGGGGAGGGAGCTACCTCCTGACACTATTAATGACACTGTTATGGTTGTAGACAGGAACCTAGCATAACAGTCTCCTGAGAGGCTTCAGCAAGCAGCTAATAGAAACAGATGCAGAGACCCAAAGTCAAATATCAGGCAGCATTTGGGGAATCCTGTGGATGAGTAGGGAATAGGATTATGTGAGCTGTACTATGAAAGGACACCACAAGAAGACCTACAAAGTCAACTAACCTGGGGCCATAGGGGTTCACAGAGATTGAATCACTAACCAAAGAGCCTGCATAGCCTTCATGTAAGTCCCCTAACAATTGAGTGGGGCTATCTCTCACTCTATTGCCTGTCTTTGGATCCCTTTCCCGTATCTGGGTTGCCTTGTCTGGCCGCAATGGGAGAGATGTGTTTAGTTCTTCTGCTACTTTATGTGCCAGGACGGGTTGGTACCCATAGGCAGGCACCTCTTCTCTGAGGAGAAGGGGAGGTAGCAGGGGGGAGGTGATATGAGGGTAGGACTGGAAGGAGAGGAGGCAGGAGGCTGTGATCAGGATGTAAAGTGAATAAAAATAAATAAAAAGATTATATATAAAATTTCACCAGTAATAAAACATTAATACCCCAGCAAACATTGTTTCTGTAAAAGAAAAAAACTCTACAAATCCCTAGAGTATTGGGATCTATGGTCAATATGCCAAGTTTATGTAATATTTCAGTGCAGTAAGCTCTTCTGCAGCACTTTCTCCAGAATAGATCTACATAGGTCTGGCCAGAAGAAGCCATAGAGCCATAGAGCCATAGACTTGTTTAGTTGCCAATGAGCCTTTCAGCATTGCAAAGAAAGTGTGTGTGTGTGTGTGTGTGTGTGTGTGTGTGTGTCTGTGTGTGTCTGTGTATATGTGTGTGTGTATGTCTGTGTGTATGTGTGTCTGTGTCTGTGTGTGTCTCTGTGTCTGTGTGTGCGCATGTGTGTGTGTTTAGTCTGTCTGTCTGTCTCTATTTCTTTTTTAGAAATTTCTTGAGAGAGAGCTCACTGCCCAGACAGGTGGGCACTCTTGAGACTGCAGAGCGAGAGAGACCACCAATACTGCCCACCCCTGCCCACATCCCTGGCCCAAGAGGAAACTGTATAGGGCCTCTGGGAACCTGAAGATAAGGGCACTCAAGGGGCAGGTCCCCTGCTGTCCAGACACTGCCCGGATCTGAAGGGACCCGATCAAAAGCTCCCTGCACCCAAATCCTATGGGAGGGAGAGCTAAACCTTCAGAGGGGCAGACACGCCTGGGAAGCCAGAAGAGGCTACATTCTGCCCACATTTCTGACTCCAGAGGAAAACACCTAATGCCATCTTGGACCGTGGTGCACGAGGTGGGGGCAGGAAAAGGTGGCACAGGCCCTCCTGGTTGCCACCCTCACAGAGAGCTCAAAAGCAGTCCCCCAGGAGCCACTTCAGCCACGGGACCACAGGGAAGACCAACTTTTCTGCTCCAAATGACCTGCCTGGTAGACTCAGGACACAGGCCCACAGAAACAACTGAAGACCAGTAGACAGGAAAGACTACACGCCTGAAAGCAGAACACTCTGTTCCCTAACTGGCTGAAAGAAAACAGGGAAAACAGGTCTACAGCACTCCTGGACACACACATGCTTATAGGATGGTCAGCCACTGTCAGAAAAGCAGAACAAGGTAACACCAGAGACAACCTGATGGAAAGAGGCACGCACAGGAACCCAAGCAACAGAAACCAAGAGTACATGGCATCATCAGAGCCCAATTCTCCCCACCAAAGCAAACACTGAATATCCAAACACACCAGAAAAGCAAGATCGAGATTTAAAATCACATTTGATCATGATGATGGGGGACTTCAAGAAAGACATAAAGAACTCCCTTAGAGAAACACAGAAAAACATAAATAAACAAGTAGAAGCCTTTAGAGAGGAATCACAAAAATCCTTGAAAGAATTCCAGGAAAACACAAACAGGTGAAGGAATTAAAAATGGAAATAGAAGCAATAAAGAAAGCACAAAGGGAGACAACACTGGATATAGAAAACCAAAGGAAGAGACATGGAGCCGTTGATACAAGTATCACCAACAGAATACAAGAGATAGAAGAGAGAATCTCAGGAGCAGAAGATTCCATAGAAATCATCAACACAACTGTCAAAGATAATGTAAAATGGAAAAAGCTACTGGTCCAAAACATACAGGAAATCCAGGACTCAATGAGAAGATCAAACCTAAGGATAATAGGTATAGAAGAGAGTGAAGACTCCCAGCTCAAAGGACCAGTAAATATCTTCAACAAAATCATAGAAGAAAACTTCCCTAACCTAAAAAAAGAGATACCCATAGGCATACAAGAAGCCTACAGAACTCCAAATAGATTGGACCAGAAAAGAAACACCTCCCGTCACATAATAGTCAAAACACCAAACGCACAAAACAAAGAAAGAATATTAAAAGCAGTAAGGGAAAAAAGGCAAGCAACATATAAAGGCAGACCTATCAGAATCACAACGGACTTCTCACCAGAAACTATGAAGGCCAGAAGATCCTGGAAAGATGTCATACAGACCCTAAGAGAACACAAATGTCATCCCAGGTTACTGTATCCTGCAAAACTCTCAATTAACATAGATGGAGAAACCAAGATATTCCCTGACAAAACCAAATTTACACAATATCTTTCTCCAAATCCAGCCCAACAAAAGATAATAAATGGCAAAGTCCAACATAAGGAGGCAAGCTACACCCTAGAAAAAGCAAGAAACTAATTGTCTTGGCAACAAAACAAAGAGAAGAAAAGCACACAAACATAATCTCACATCCAAATACGAATATAACAGGAAGGAACAATCACTATTCCTTAGTATCTCTCAACATCAATGGACTCAACTCCCCAATAAAAAGACATAGATTAACAAACTGGATACGCAATGAGGATGCTGCATTCTGCTGCCTACAGGACACACCCTGGACTCCAACTGCATATGTAGCACTGAATAGCCTAGTAAGAGCACCAGTGGATGGGGAAGCCCTTGGTCCTGCTAAGACTGAACCCCAGTGAAAGTGATTGTTGGGAGGAGGGCAGTAATGGGGGGAGGATGGGGAGGGGAACATCCCTATAGAAAGGGAGGGGGAGGATTTAGGGGGTTGTTGGCCAGGAAACCGGGAAGGGAAATAACAATCGAAATGTAAACAAGAAATACTCAAGTTAATGAAGTTGAAAAAAAAGAAAGAAATTTCTTAATCCCCCCTAAGTTAGGACCTGGGCTTAGCAATGTATGCTTGAAATTCCATCACATAGGAGCCTGAGGAAGGAGGCCTGCCATAAGTGAGGCCAGTCTTCATAATGAGTTCCAAGCTAATCTGAGCTCCAGAGTCAGATTCTGTATGGACAAAACACAACACAAAAATAAGCAAATAGAATTTGAGGCATAATGTAATAGATTCTCTGAACTACTGCTGTGAGTCTCTGGTTACTTCAGACAAATTAAGGATGGACCATATGAGCAAAAAAGGAGGCAGTTGCTTAAAATGATATAATGAATCCTTAGTAGGCAATCAGGAGAAACCCATTGTACAAAGTGAGGGGAAAGTCTCAACCCCTTTAGTAGGATGTGCTTCATATCCACATCATTTCACCGGGTCCTGCGTGCACATTAGGAAAGACCCTAGCACCTAGGATGCACCCAGAAGAACAAAGGTTCAACTCAGCATCCTGAATTGCAAGGATTGAAAGCTCCACCACCACAGTCCCGTAGCTCCCCTTTGAAAGGCACTAAGTCGATACATAACAATCTGGAAGGATGCACCTCCTGCTGCTCATCAATGCTTCACTTTCATTGTCATGCTTTCGCCTATAAGCACAATCCTTGGGTGGATTTGTATCAGGAATCCTTGGCAGACAAAGAAAGACGAGTTGACAGAAATGCTCAGACACTGGAGTAGAACTGGAAATCGAAATAATTTTATTTTATTTAATCTATCTACTTATTCTTGCTGCTTATTTATATTGAGACATGTTCTCACTATGGGCTGGCCTCAAACCTGTGGTTTACCTGCCTCAACAGAGTTGCAAGGATTGAAAGGCTGCACTACCACACTCAGCTATTATCGCTTTGAAAGGGACTAAGCCAATGTGTAATCATCTGAAAGCTTGCTTCTTCTGTTACTGGCAATGCTTTATTTCCATAGTAATGCTCTTCGCCTGGAAACAGGAGGAGCCAGGCAGGAGAATTCCATTAACATATTGTGTGTAGAGGCAGAAATGGGAAGAGCAAAAGCAAAGAAAAAATATACTTATCAACAGAAGACAGAGTTTTATTGCAAAGGTTGCCTAGGTTTAAAAGTGAACAGTAGCTGAGATGAATGAAATAGGGTTATGACATAGTTTCCTGTCCATTGGTGTAATGAACAAAAGCTACCGGAGGAGGGAAAATAGTTAGAGTCCGTCATCAAGACAAACCAGGGTAGGAGCTCAAGTATGAACCTGGGGTCAGGAACTGAATCAGAAACCAGGGAGGAATCCTATACCCTGCTTTGCTCTCTGGCTTGTTCGGCCGTCTTTCTTATAAAGCCCAGGCCCAGCTGCCTAGGGATGGTACCACCCACAGTGGACAGGGCCTCTTACAATAATCATAAAATTTAAAATGCACATAGACATGCTAGCAGACTGATTTGATGAAGGCAATCCCTCAATTCAGTTTCCCCTCCCCTGGGTGAGTCATATTATGTTTAATTGACAGAAAAATAACCAGAATAGACTATTTATCCCAATATGTAAAATCTCAATGCAAGTGCTTAACCACTTTTTAAAAAAATAAAAACGAAGGGCTAAGGAGATGATCCAGTCAGTTAAGTGCCTACACTTAAGGCACAAGAAGCTAAGGTCATATCTCCAGAACCAATGTTAAAAAGCCAAGTACAGTGGCTCATACCTGTAGTAACCCTAGAGTAGTGAGGCACAGACAGGTAGACCCCCGAAAGCTCACTGGCTATTTCTTGTCAATGAATTTTAGGTTCAGTGGAGGATTCTTTCTCCATGAGCAAAGGTGAGTCTCCATGCCCATGTGCACACACATGTACACTGAAAGACCCCCGGAGAGGACCTTTCCCTCAGGAGGAGTCCCAAGCGCCCAATGACCGAGCCGAGTCCACTTGGATGCAATCAGCAAGAGGGTTTATTGGAAAACACAGGTACCTGCGGGCACACAGTCTCTTCGGAGGACTTGCGCGCCCAGCAGCTCCAGCATGGGGCTTTTATAGGGATTGGGGAAGCAGAAGCGGGCGTACAGAAGCAGATGCATAGTTACAGGGATTGGTGGATTCAAACGAGGCACATAGACATGTTCACATATGATTGGCTATTTCACATGATGAGGTAATAAGGTATAGCTACACACATTGGCAGGTTTGGGGTGTCCTGGATGTCGGGGGCTGGGGGCTTATCTCTTCCTGCCAGGTGACCTGTGAGTCAGATCCGGTACTCCTGGTCTGTTCTGCATTCCTTTCCTTTTTTGGTCTGTTAGTTCTAGCGTCAGGGCAGGGCTGCCTGGGCTTGCTTTTCACAGTGTTTAGTTCTGAGGTTGTGAATTTTGAAACATACTCTTTTAACTTCATATTTTTAAACCTTAAATCTGTATAATTTTCCTTTCATACACCATCCGTGTTAACAAGTACATGCAACATGCAACATGTACAACATACATACAGACACAATTTAAAAATAAAAGTAAAGTTTAAGAAAGTAGGACTAGGGGGAGGGGTTGGGGGATGTTGGCCCAGGAACCGGGAAGGGGAATAATAATCGAAATGTAAATAAGAAATACTCAAGTTAATAAAGATAAAAAGAAAGCAGGACTAGTAAAGTGATTCAGGAGGAAAGGCCACTTGCCTCCCAGTCTGACCGCAACCTCGATTCAACCCTGTGGACTCACATGGCAGAGGAGAACCAACTCCCAGAAGTTGCTTTCTGACCTCCATGTGCACACTGTGGCCCAAACACAACACACACTAGGAGAAGCAGTACAATTATAAAAATACATTTCAAAATTAAAAAAAAACATATTGCAAAAGTTTTACAGAATATTATATCCTTAATCTTATTATATCCTTAATCTTATTATATCCTTAGTCTGAAGTTTAAACTAAAACATGTAAACTGTTACATGTGCTTACATACATACACATACATATATTTACCATGTTTACTAATACATGCCAGCATGTATATTTTAGTATATATAGATATGTACATACAGGTGTGTGTTTCCCACTCTAGAGGTGGTTAGACCTGGGAGAATGAGGCAAGCCAAAGTCTCATGGAATAGCCAGCTTTAGTCAAAGAATCAGACAAATTATATTCTGAGGGTCAAGACGAGCCACATGAGTAACATGTACAATCACAACACATGGCAGAAACATGTTTTTTTCATAGAGGCATACAAATACCAATACCCAGATGGAACGAATAATCTGGAGTAAACTCACCCCTATCTGTTACATGTGGGAGAAACACGAAAGCTACAATCCAAAAACAGTTCTTTGTTTTTGAAGAAACTGAGGTCACCGAGCTCTTGGCTTATCTTCTTGGAGATTTCTCAGAAGCACTTAGAATTCTCACACAAATTCATTCTTGAAGCCTTTTCTAACACTTAAGTATTTGCATATATACATATGTATATATGGTTAAAATATAAAAGTCTTTCCGGAAATGGTATCCACCACACCAAAGGTTGTGGTTTGGGGATGGGAACGTGGGAGAATACAAAGGGACCTTAGATCTATTTCAAATAGATTTAAGATATATAGATCTTAGTTAAAGCTGAAGAGCTTTATCTAAAATGTTTTACTTGTAAACATCCTCTCCCATGATTAGCACCTTCGTTGGCTGTCTACTGCAAAGTGGTCATCCTTTAAACCATGTATGAGATGGACAAAGAACAAAGAAGACCCAGAAGTTTATGTTTGTTTATGCATAGATATAATACACATACCCATGTATGTAGATTAACTATAATCAGGGAAGTGAAGGTTTGAGAGTGTGGGGGCCTTTGTGAAAGGAGTTGAAGGTAAAGGACTTGGGGGAAGCTGGAGGGAAGAAAGGGGTAACGTGATGCAATTATATTTTAATTAAAATGTATAAGAGTTTAAAATGCAAAAATATGTGAAGCAAATGTACAAAAAGGGGATGTTTCACAAAGGTGGGTGGTAGGGACAAGGCTTTAGTAGTTATTACTATTATTATTTATTCTTTGTGCCCATGGTGCTTTATAGTAATACGGAAACATGTAAAAATTAAGCAAATGTCTTTTTAATTTTTTCTTCCTTAAATATTTTTAACATATATCTTTGGACAAAGTTGTAACCCTAGCATGGGTGATTATCCAGTGTTTACTGAGGGCATACACCTTGGGGCTTTGTGTAGGTGAGAAGCTAATCAGTCTCCCCAGGGGTTCTACTCCTTAGGAGGGAAATTGCTAAAACACTCTGTGCTCTTAAATAGAGACTTTTCTCAGGAATAAAATGAGAAGTAAGTAAGATTAAGTCTGGGTGCTGGAGCACTGCTCGGTTGATGTTAGTTTCCTGTTCCCACAGAAGTCACTCCCCAACTTAGCCACTTGTTACAGCATCTGTCAGTTGCCTGACAGTGTCATGGATCAGGGATATGGGTGTGAGGCAGCTGGGTCGGGACGCCCAAGATGATGGCTGCCTTAAGATATGACTGAGAAAGGTCTTTTTCCACACTCACTCCCGGGGCTGTTGGCCTGAAGATATATACCTCTTCTCCTCTTCTAACTAACATGCTTCCTTGTGGGCTTTTAGAATGAGGGCCTCAGATCTCCACTGGCTGTTGACTGGAGTCACACTCAGCTCCTTGCCACATATGCAGTTCCAATGTTGTTACAGTGAGCAGATCAAGAAGGCAAGAGAGTGAGGGCCAGAGATAGAGAGAAAGGCTGAGAAAGATAGAAGTCACAGGCTTGTGAAGTCACAGTCTAACTCAGTATGGTGGTGCACACTTGAAAAGCCAAGGCAGGTGACTCACAAATTTAAAGTAGCCTAGGCTACAGAGTGAGTTGCAGGATAGCCTGGGCTACATAGAGAATCCTGTTCTCATTTTTAAAAAAAGTAAGTCAATAATAGTTTAAAAAACAAAAAATAAACCAAACCTAGATTCAAAAGTGACAACCCCTCTGAGTATCATATGTTTCCATTAGGAGTGAGTCAGTTTGTGTATGCCACACACCTAGGGAGGTCACTATAAGGGACATGAATGTCAGGAGACATAGTTCTCTTTCAAGGGCCATCTTTCAAGACTTATCACCAGATCAGGGGACTCCCATGCACTGCTTTTTGTTCAACTTCCTTGGTTATCAGAGTTTTTCTATATATTCACATCCTGTCTAAACAACACTGTGACTTCCTGTTTTGCTATCTACATGCTAAGGATAAACATCTTTGAGTGTGTTTATTTGTGCCCCTTCTTCTCTTTGAGAAGTTCTAGAACCGCAAGATGCACACTCTAATTTTGCTAGAGTCTCCCTCCTCAGGCATGACGGAGCTGATGGGCATCAGGAGGCTGAGGTACAAGATTAACCTCATACCAAGTCTTCTGTGCCTCAGTGGGCTTTCATGTGGTATATCTTTAGGCCCGAAGGGAATTTTTACTCTCCACAGATGTACAGTAAACCACAATTAAGATACTGAGAACAAACTACAATCTCCCTCTATTGCTTAAGAAAACAAAACAACAACTAAAGAATCTCCCTTGTCCAGCATAGGAAAGCCAAAGCCAGACAGCCATTCTGTCTCTCTGTATTCACCTTCTGACCAGGCAGATATATACCTCTTCTCCTCTTCTAAGTAACATGGCACCACCAGGCCAGGCCTGCATAGCTCTGCTAAAATGTCCACTGTCACCACATTTTTATCAGCTTCCAGTACATTACAAAATAAATTTACAACCATACTGAGAATGTTGCCATTTAGACCTTGAATATTCTCCAAATGTCCATGTGTTGAAAAATTTGGTCTTCAGTCTGTGGTGCCACTGGGAGTTGGTGGAAACTTCAAGGAGTTGAGCTTAGTGGAAGGAGGTTAGGTCTTTGGAATACTCTTGTGGGAAGGATACCAAGACTTTGGGTCCTCTTCTTTTTCTTTGCCTTTCTTTCTGGTCATGAAGTAAGCAGCCATCTCCCTAGGTATTCTCTCCACAATGACCAAAGTCAACAAGGTCATCCAACTAGGCACAAAATAAAAAACAACCACCATCACAACAACAACAATGACAACAGCAGCAGCAGCAGCAGCAGCAGCAGCAGCAGCAGGAACAACAACAACAATAGTGGATTTGATTCATTGCTTCATTATGTTATTTGGGAATTGCATGAGAATCCTGCATGTGAGATGCTGAGGGTCCCTGCCCCCAGCTAGTTCTGGATGATAAATAAAGTTTCAACTGATGGTCGGACAGGAAGCCAGTGGCAAGACTTTAGGATTCATGGGCCAGGGGAAAGAGAGAGAAAGGAATTACCAGGAAAGGAAGAGAATCAAGCTTGAGTGCTGTCGGAGAGAGAGCTTACAATCATGTAAGAGCTGGGGAAGAGCAGCCCTACCCACTACCTGCATTGGGTCTAGGGTAGCAACACAGTTCGATGTCAATAACACAACAAAAGTAAAGCTCTTTTCTCCTCCATTTTCTGTGACATTCTTTCTCAAACCCTCTGGGCCTCATAGACTTTTTTTCCTCCATCTTTATTAACTTGGGCATTTCTTATTTACATTTCGATTGTTATTACCTTTCCCAGTTTCTGGGCCAACATCCCCCTAACCCCTCCCCCTCCCCTTCTTTATGGGTGTTCCCCTCCTCCCCATCCTCCCCCCATTGCCGCCCTCCCCCCAACAATCACATTCACTAGGTGTACAGTCTTGGCAGGACCCAGGGCTTCCCCTTCCACTGGTGCTCTTACTAGGATATTCATTGCTACCTATGAGGTTGGAGCCCAGGGTCAGTCCATGTATAGTCTTTAGGTAGTGGCTTAGTCCCTGGAAGCTCTGGTTGGTTGGCATTGTGGTTCATATAGGGTCTCGAGCCCCTTCAAGCTCTTTCAGTCCTTTCTCTGAGTCCTTCACCAGGGGTCCCGTTCTCATAGACTTTTGATGAGCAGGTATTTCATGGCTTTCACTGCTGTCCCTCTGTGTCTTCCTGCTCACCTGGCCCTGCCATGGTTTCTCTCTCCCCTCTCACACTGTTCTATGCTGTCGTTCTCATAGCTTCTGGGAGAACCTGTGAGCAGTGACCATGTTCCTGCTTCATTAGAACTGTTTATAGATAAGGAGATTATTTTCAGAGCCATGGCAAATACGTTTGTCTTGTGTATGTGTTCTGGTTTTAAATGTATCTGTCCTCTTTCTCTAAATAACAGGATAATGATCTTTCCCCTCAATGCATACCGGCACAGTACAAACTGTGAAAACAGCTGTGTATTTAGGTAGGTGATTCATTGCTGAAATGGAGCCATACTGTGCTTTCAGGCCTCCAGATTCGTCTCTGAGGTGTCCATCAACCAGGCTTGAGGTGTGTTATTAACATTTAGAAAGAGTTAACTACCCTTGTACAATGGGCAGTCATTTAGAAGGTGCCTCTCAACTGTTTCCTGAGTTAAGGCTGTTCATGGACAGTGCCTCACTGTCCCCTTAAATACCACTCTCTTGCTCTTCAGGGAAAAAGAATGATGGATATTTCTAATTACATCCGGCCGTGCTCTTCTCTGCTTGGTTCCCTGCAGGTTATACTATTTGCCAATATCTATTTAACTGTAGCAGTAACAGGAAAAACTCCCAGGTCTAATCAACTAGAAATGCTTTGGCTCTCTCCCACTTTAGGGGAATCATAGCTTTGCAGTTCAGGTCATCTTTAGAGATGCGAGAGGAGCGAGGCTGGGAGAAAATTGGAATTAAAAATAGAGCCAAGTTCCAGACACTCACTCTCTAGAGCTCATGGAAGATTCTGGCCTTTTATTATTAATGATTAGCACTGATACCATGCCCCAAGCTCGGGAGCACACCAACGATCCTTCACTGTGGCCCGGATGACTCTCCGCAGAGGCCCAAGTTGGCACCTGCTGAAAGGGTTAATTTTCTCCTCCAGGGTCTTCACAGGATGGCAGGAAGTTTCAAGGTAAATGGGGGAACCTTCTGGTCTACATGACTAGAACCCTGACCATTTCTCCCACTATCTCTTTCCAGTGCCTAAGGCTGTCTCTGACCTGGAAGATACCTCCTCCAAAGGTCACAATTTAGGGCTAGAGGTTACCAATCAGTTAGCTCACTACATGAAATACTGATTAATATGGGCACTCTATCTGGTCAGAAAAATCCAACTTTTATGGATAAGAGCCTTGCTTGTGAATCTAATGCAAAGTCTGTCTAATAACAGCATTGCAGACTATATCTATATCTATATTATATCTATATCTAATCTATGCAGAAGGGAGATATTTAGAAAATCTTAGTTTGAATTTATCACAAATGATGCTGGGACAGGCAAAAAGGGAGAAGGGAACATGGGTGGTGCACTTTCCATGTCAAACACTTGGCTAGATTCTGGATTCAAAATTCTCATTTAATTGCTGTTAGCATGCTTTGACAATATACGGCAGCAGTAGCATCATTCATGCAGTTGAGAAAAGTGATTTTGATTAGCTCAAATAACTTTCCCAATGTCCCTTTCAGTGAGGGAAACTTGACCTTGGTTAGTGATCTCTAGAGTATTGTTTTCTTCCTTGATCCCATTTTGGGACTGGGGTAAAATGGTGGCCCAGACCAGGAAAAGGTGAAAAGTTTTCATAGTAGCTGGGACAAGAGCCAGATACATGTAAAATTTAACGATTCACCCTTTAGAGCTCATGGAAAATTCTGGCATTTTATTAAGTCTGAATTCTGACATTCCCTCCTGCCTCGAGAGCAAGCTGAAGACCCCCATAGCTCCCCTGTTGGAGCCTGTCTGCTGCCACAATTGACATCCAATCACAGTTGCCTGTAATAAATATCTGCCCAAATCTGAGGCCTAGGTGATGGGGGTAACTAGAAAAGAAAAAAAGAAAGGGACCAGACATATTTGGGTAGTATGAGGAAAGATATAAGGGGTCCAGTGATGTCCATGAGAAGCCAGAGGAGGATGGGACACACACACACACACACACACACACACACACACACACACACACACACACACACACACACACAACCTGGGGAAATGACTGGGCCAGGGTCTCAGGCCTTAGAGGGCTGCACTTAAGCCTGGCTTAAAATAGACCTGCCAGGAATAAATCCTTAACTCTTGTCAGGGGGTCCTGTTGTCTTAGGTTTTCAGACTGAGAGACTACAAGTTAAAGGCCATCAAGGCCTGAGGCAAAGTCTACATGCCATCATAGAAACTGACAAAATTGCCAGCTCCTTCCCCATTCCTTCCCTCAGCATCTCACGCCTTAATTCACCTAAACATTGATTGGTAATTATCATGATGCTTTTTTCTGGGGATTGGTGCTCAAACTGTAAGGTGCCCCTCTATTCTGCTGTTTAGTCTGCTGAGACTAAAACAAGACTCTGCTAGGAATGCTGAGTTAGAGACCCAGACTCTCTCCCTTGTTGAGTTTATAACCGAAGATGCTAGAACACAAATAGAGAGAGTTCAAATATTAGGTCACATATGCTTTGGACACCAGTGGTGGATTGAAAAGACCCTTTAAGGGTTGGGAGAGGGGCTCCTGATATGAGGAGGGTACCAGTGTTCATTTGGTGAGCACATTAGTACACCACTGCTTTAACATCAAGACCCTAAGGAGGGCTTAGAACAAGAGCAGGTTTTATAAGAATGAGCTTCATGCCTAACCTAACATCTGTCATCTGTGGTGGGTCCATTCCAGTTAAGGAGCTAAAATTTCTTGTCATTGTCATGCCCACATCAGACCTCAGAATGCTTTCCTCTACTTTCTCTGATTTCCCATTGAAATAAGCTCCTTCCCAAAGATCACCAGCATCCCCTCCACTGTAGAGCAGTCTGAAATAAGATTCCTCTGGTTTCATTTCTGATTCCCCTTTCAGTTGAACATTCAAGACCCTATGGCTAGAATCACAAAGTATTTCCACGCCAAAAGCAGTAAAAGTTCCAGAAGATGAGGTAGGAAGCCATTCTTCCATCCAACTACATGCGAAGAATACTGAAGTGCATTATCATGGAGGAAGCTCTTGTTAAATTGAATGGTCTTTAGGGATACACACAACACCATCATTTTTCCTATAGAAGTATTCTGGAATCGGCTTCCCTTCTTCCTGTTATGTGTGCGGGTGCTTAGATACGTATTGTCATGAGAGTTTGTCTCTAGAGGGTTTTCTTTCTTCACGATCTTCATTGAGAGCGGAGAGATCATTTGGTATAATCGTCTACTCAAAGCGAATGAGACAGTGACCCTTCATAAAGCCAGAATACTGATGCGGCTGGCTGACGAATTAGGAGGTGGTGCACCACCTTACTGTTTTGACATCACGAATCATTTATGTAAGACAGCAGCAGTGTGTGTAAGCAGCTTTGTCCAGGTTCACTGTGCAAGGCCTCTATGGACCACTCTTTTTAGGTACATAATCCTAAAACCCACCAAATTTAAACCCCTTGGCTAAAGTTCTGCCCTCTCAATGTGCTGGGGCAGCAGAAAGCAAGAGAAAGAGAAATTGTCACTGCTCCATTCAGTAGAGTTGGTAATCACTAGCTGTGTAGTGAAAATGCTAAACTTTAACTGTTCTAAAGTCTGTTCATTTTCACAGTGAAAGGAAGAGGACCTACTCTAGAAGGCTGTGCATATGAAACCAATCTGGGTTATAATGAGCTCTTAGGTATGCATAATAGTCCTTCTTTGAACTTCTAAACTGTAAAGAAAATGGTTTTTAAGAAGACCTGAACTCAATTTTTATAAATTATCTTGGATGTAAAAAATTATATTTGGTTTCCTAAATAGCTGATTTAAGCTTAGACATGAGCACAGCTCCATAAAATATGTTATGCATATATTCAGACTATATGCCTAAGTATACATAATCTCTATCCTGTCCTCTATCTCTTTTCTTCTTTCCTCTCTCTTCTCTTTCCTCCTCTCTCTGACATACACAGTCACACACACACGCACACACACAGACACACACCTTGAATTAATTGTAGGTGTGGTAAGCATTTGGTGCCAGCATTAATTTCCAGTCCCACCTAAGAAATTACTATTGCTAAACTGAATTAACATTAACACAGTAAACACGACTGCTGGTAAGAGTCCCAGGGTCCCTTTGTTATCACTCCCTACACTTAGTGTTAGCTGAATTGGCCCAGCAGCCCCAGACTACCAAACCATAAGAAAGAAACAGTCCACCAAACAATAAGAAGGAAACAGTGTGCATGTTTCTTTGACAGGACTAAGAATCTGGGTTTGTTCCAGCCCTCAAACAAAAGAAGGAATGCCTTGTTATGTGTCTGGGCCTCCATGAAGGCAAGAAATATCTGCCACACCTTGAGGGGAACACCCACACCCAGTTCTTCTGAAGTATTTGGCTATTAACTAGATCATATCTCTAACTTAGTTTCGCTGTAATTATTCATGTAGTTGCATTGCTCTTGTGTAATACCTTTAGAATCTGTGTACAATAGACTATGTCTTACGTATTTCTATGTCTTTAGTGCCTGCCTTATGTAGCTTCCCGGATCTACTTAAATGGATGAGTGGATGATGAATGGGCAGGCAGGTGGATAAGTGGATGAATGCATGGATGGATGGATGGATGGATGGATGGATGGATGGATGGGAAGATAGGTAGATGGATTAAATGAAAGAGTGGATAGGTGGATAAGTAGGTAGATGAATGGATAGTTGATGGGGATTCTATAGACAGGGAAATAGGTAGGGTGTATAGATGGATGTGTCATCACATCGTTTGACATCTAGAGAGAGAAAACTGTTTTAAAGTATTGACCTTAGTGTTAGAGTGCTGAGTGTCACTCCACCATGGCAAGGAGCTTAGTCTTCAGACAATCAGTCATAGGTGATTATATTGACGGCTACTTCATCCTTACACACTTCAAATTATGCTCATCTCTCTCCTGACTGTATCAAAATTGCTACCTCTCCCAGTCACCACTCACCCTCACTTCTCTGGGTCTTATTTTGAACCATTAGAGCTGAAAACTAGCTGTGACATAGATCCCCAGCCTCTGAAACACTTGCCAGTGAGCAACATTTCCAATCAACACGTGAGATGCTTGGCTACATTAAAACCCTTATCTAAGGGTTGGGGATTTAGCTCAGTGGTAGAGCGCTTGCCTAGCAAGCACAAGGCCCTGGGTTCGGTCCCCAGCTCTGGAAAAAAAAAAGAAAGAAAGAAAGAAAGAAAGAAAGAAAGAAAGAAAGAAAGAAAGAAAGAAAGAAAGGAAGGAAGAAAGAAAGGAAGGAAGGAAGAAAGAAAGAAAAACCCTTATCTAACATTATGAAATAGTATGTCAAAGCTGCTGATTTGTGTTCCTTGAGAAAAATGTTTACTGATTCTCCTGGCCCAACTCCTCAGCCATAACTGTGGACTGCAGTTACTCAGTTCTTTCTTTCTTAACTTCCTCCTCTTCTCCTTCTCTTAGCAACTTATTGTCAGTCTTCAGGAGGCAGATGGTGATATGCTAATTAGAAGTTCCCCTGACCTAGGTAGCTCTCCTATTCAGGAAGTCATCAACCAAGACTGAGCTTGGTTCCAAGTAGAAGAGATTTCTTCTGACCATTGATTATACATTTGATTTACAGTGACCATAAAAAATTAATAAATGAGAGAATCTACCATCTAATTATCATTGGTATTAGTTACCACCCAAGCCTGAGAGGATTTTTAACTGTGTCTGTTGAGGGGCACTGGGGACAGTCAGTCCTTGTCTTTGCTTTTCATCAGGAGTCTGCTCTGACCTGGCAGAGCAGTAGAACCTAAGAGAGAAGACAGGCCTTATGGAATCTCCCTGTGCCCCTTGACCTCTTCCCTTCCAGATGCTTCACCATTGGGTGGTTCCTGTCACTAGAAACTAGGTTGGCATTTTTAGAACTTGTTTTCATCCTCCTTCTGTTGATTTGCAGGAAGGGAGGACAGGAATGGTGGCTTCACGCTATAAGCTTTACTATGATTTTGATATCTGTGCCCTACTCTTTGTCCTTAGTTCTTGTTTTAAGACCTAATGCTCAGGCCATAGTATCGGGGGACAGGGCCTCTCAGATCTCATTCTAAGACTATAATATTAGGAGACAGGTCTCTAGGAAGAGTCAGATTCCCTCATGGATGTGACTGTCTCATTGTTTGCCTCTTTCACCATGTAAAGATTCTGTATGAACCAACTAATGGGCCCTTGGCAAACCTAGGATCTTCAAGTACCTGAGACTTAGACTTTTGAACAGCTAGAATGAAAAAAGAATGTATGTGGTTTATAAGTTACCAAATATAAGGTACTTTGCTTAAGCAGACTGAATTAATTAAGACAATCTTCAAATTTAATGTCTGTGTCATGGTGATGGGAGCAAAAGTTAACCCCGATGGCCATTTTTCCAAAAACTGGGAGGGGCTTTGTCTTCATGTTTTCACTCTGTGGTTCATCTATCTGACTTTCTTTGGCAAACATCCACTCTTTCTTTATATTTTCAATTGTCCTGACTTCTGTACACTGGCAGCCTGGAGCACGAGCCAGCCATCTATTGCCTGATTCCTAGGTAGACTTATCCAGTCCTCAGTCTCCTATCTGGGTTTGTTCTGTGAAACCCCAAAGGATCGAGTTCTGTGAGATTTCTTACTCAGTTCAGAGCCAGTGTCACAGCAGCTAGAAGTGTGGCTTTGAGATTCTGACTGATTGTATCCAGGACCAGCTCAGCTATTGTATCATCTCTGTGACAGAATACCCAATCGAAGCAACTTGAGGGCTCATTTTGGTTCACAGTTTAGAGGGTATGGTTCACTATTGAGGGGACAGCATTACTTAATGTGGCAATAGGATCTTGCAGCTATTCACATTGTGGTGGCAGCCAAGAAACAGAGAGCATAGGCCCAGAAGGAGGGCAGAAGTATAACTCTCAAAGTCCTTTTCCCATGACACACCTCTGCCTGGCATGCTTACCAATCTCCTCAAAGTTTCCACATCTTGCACACAGTGCACTATCTAGAAGCTAAATGTTCAAATGCATAAACATGAGAGGGAGTGAATGGTGTTGTATATTTCACATTCAAATCATCATAGCTACTATACAGACCTTTGGGCCTTCAATGAGTACACATAGCTAAAGACCACCAAAGAACTGAACACTAAAGGCCAAAGACTGGGCCTAAAGTTACCTCCTGTTGCCTCTCTCCAGATGCCTCTAGTTCTTCAAGGACAGAGGGTATTTTCTAGTCACCAAAGGACTTAACCAACACCACAAGTCCTTAAGAAACCACAGTCCCATTTTTTCTAATTGTACAATTCATTGCCCCCACACCAGGAAGCTAGAAAAGGGAAAAGACAAACCAGAATCTGAGCCTATCCCTGTATCTCTGTTTTCTAGCCCTGCCATCAATTGAAGGGTCCTTGGTGGCCTCCCAGATAAGGACTATGAGACTGCCATACAGTACCTGACTCTCTGGTTATGAATGGAGGATTCTCTGAGCCCACAGTATGAAGCAGTATAACCAGAGGATAATCCTAGAAACCCTATGCCTGTTTGAAGAAGGAGTTCAGAAGCACTGGGGAGACAGGAAAAGATAGGAAATCTACAGAGCATGCAGGAAGATATGAGTTCAAGAAATGCCATGGCCTGGAGAATTGACCAATGCAACTAAACTCTAGGAGTGGCACATTCATTTCCAAAGCAGGGGTTATTACTTTCTTAACCCAAACTAGCTATGAGAATTTTATGGATAGGTAATTAAAAACATTTAAAACAACATAATTACACTATTATTATTGTATTATTATTATTATCATTATTATTATTATTATATTTAAAGTCAGGGTTAGAGTTCTTCAGAGCTTCTCAGAATCATCTCAGACAAAAGCACCTTTTCTTTCTAGGTCAGTGTTTTTAAATTTTCTCATGTCACATAATCTCCAGTAAGAAATAATCTTTCAACATCATGAATCAAGGTTCATTTGCTACATGTGTCTATGCAGACACATAACGAAACAAAGGTTTCATGTAATTTTTACTTTCAAAATAATTTTGATTCTGTTAGTTGTGTCTGCTTTGTTCCACTCAAAATAAGATGTTATCATCGCTTAAGCTCACTAAAAACCCACTAATGGTCGTAAGTAACTCCTTGAAAACATTCATTTGGACTAGAGGTCAGGAGACCACTGTGAGGGACCATGGCTTCTGGCCTGTTTCCTATATTAATTCAACCTTTATAGTTAAATAAGTACTAATGAGTTGATATTTATTAATCTTTTTTAAAAAACCTTAAAACCTGTTTAAGTCTCAAATTCTATCTGAAAACATTTTGATAACTTCAATTTGGCCTCCTCCATTAATCTAGTCTCATGAAAGAGAAGGAAAACATCCAACAGTAAGAGTCATCCAGCCCTGGCTACTCTGGCAAGTCCCTTTCTCACTGCAAAGTGACAAGTTAGCATCTAGTTTACATACTGGTATCTTCTAGAACATTACTGTGAATCCTGGTCAAGACCTAGATTGAAGGAGTCTTGAGTCTACAAAACTAAAGACAGAACCCCACACTACAAAAATGCAATATGTCGTAGGTTGCAATGAATATCCTAGTAAGAGCACCAGTGGAAGGGAAGCCCTGGGTCCTGCTAAGACTGGAACCCCTAGTGAACTAGACTGTTGGGGAGAGGGCAGCAATGGGGGGGTGGGGGGGAACACCCACAAGGAAGGGGAGGGGGAGGGGATGTTGCCCGGAAACCGGAAAGGGAATAACATTGAAATGTATATAAGAAATACTCAAGTTAATAATAAAAAAAATGCAATATGTCACAATTCACTGTATTCTTGTGTCTAAATACATTACTCCCAACCTCTGCCAGGAAAAAAAATATCAGGTAGAGCAATACATTAAGTGTGGGAACTTTGTTCCTTAATATACAGTTCCACTTTTCAGTAGAACCTTTGGCTTTGTGTGACTACAAGAAAGCAAATTGAAATATTTCTCCAGAAGAGGGAAATCTTTGGTCTACTGCTGTGCTTGAGACCATGACCAAGGAAACTTATAAAAGAAAGTTTTTATTTGGCCTTATAGTTTCAGAGGATTAGAATGCGACAAATCTATTGAAACCTCAAAGCCTTCATCCAGTGATAAACCCCCTCCAACAAGGCCACACCTGCTAATCCTTCCCAAACAGTTGCACCAATTGGAAACTAAATATTCAAATATGTGAGTAAGCCTCCTGTGGCCATTTTCATTCACCCTTTTACCTTGAATTTTCCAATATACAATTTAAGTGTCATTTTCATTTAAATATTCCAAAAGATTGTCTCTGAGAAAATTTTTTTCTATTACAGCTTTTAAGATGGATAGGAAGCTAGAGAATGATACTCACTCTCTGTTCCTACTCCACACTGTTTTATAGGATGTGCACATCATAATACATAAGTAAGTATGATAATCCAAAAAGCAAATGTATAAAGACTAGAAATCAATACATGAAAATAAAACTGTCATTTTGTTCCAAGAATACATAATTATAAGCATTTAAAAGCTGTTGGAATTGTTAAGGGAGTTTAACAGATTTAAAGGATACAAGATCAATGTTTTTTTTTTTTTTTGTATTTTTTTTTATTAACTTGAGTATTTCTTATGTACATTTGGCAAACATCCCCTTCCCTCCCCCCCCTTCCTTATGGGTGTTCCCCTCCCCACCCTCCCCCCATTGCCGCCCTCCCCCCGACAGTCTAGTTCACTGGGGGTTCAGTCTTGGCAGGACCCAGGGCTTCTCCTTCCACTGGTGCTCTTACTAGGATATTCATTGCTACCTATGAGGTCAGAGTCCAGGGTCAGTCCATGTATAGTCTTTAGGTAGTGGCTTAGTCCCTGGAAGCTCTGGTTGCTTGGCATTGTTGTACATATGGAGTCTCAAGCCCCTTCAAGCTCTTCCAGTTCATTCTCTGATTCCTTCAAGGGGGTCCCGTTCTCAGTTCAGTGGTTTGCTGCTGGCATTAGCCTCTGTATTTGCTGTATTCTGGCTGTGTCTCTCAGGTTAGATCTACATCCGGCTCCTGTCGGTCTGCACTTCTTTGCTTCATCCATCTTGTCTAATTGGGTGGCTCTATATGTATGGGCCACATGTGGGGCAGGCTCTGAATGGGTGTTCCTTCAGTCTCTGTTTTAATCTTTGCCTCTCTCTTCCCTGCCAAAGGGTATTCTTATTCCCCTTTTAAAGAAGGAGTGAAGCCTTCATTTTGATCATCCGTCTTGAGTTTCATTTGTTCTAGCCACTAGGGTAATTCAAGCATTTGGGCTAATAGCCACTTATCAGTGAGTGCATACCATGTATGTCTTTCTGTGATTGGGTTAGCTCACTCAGAATGATATTTTCCAGTTCCAACCATTTGCCTCTGAATTTCATAAAGTCGTTGTTTTTGATAGCTGAGTAATATTCCATTGTGTAGATGTACCACATTTTCTGTATCCATTCCTCTGTTGAAGGGCATCTGGGTTCTTTCCAGCTTCTGGCTATTATAAATAAGGCTGCGATGAACATAGTGGAGCACGTGTCTTTTTTATATGTTGGGGCATCTTTTGGGTATATGCCCAAGAGAGGTATAGCTGGATCCTCAGGCAGTTCAATGTCCAATTTTCTGAGAAACCTCAGACTGATTTCCAGAATGGTTGTACCAGTCTGCAACCCCCACCAACAATGGAGGAGTGTTCCTCTTTCTCCGCATCCTCGCCAGCATTTGCTGTCACCTGAGTTTTTGATCTTAGCCATTCTCACTGGTGTGAGGTGAAATCTCAGGGTTGTTTTGATTTGCATTTCCCTGATGACTAAAGATGTTGAACATTTCTTTAGGTGTTTCTCAGCCATTCGGCATTCCTCAGCTGTGAATTCTTTGTTTAGCTCTGAACCCCATTTTTTAATAGGGTTATTTGTCTCCCTGCTGTCTAACTTTTTGAGTTCTTTGTATATTTTGGATATAAGGCCTCTATCTGTTGTAGGATTGGTAAAGATCTTTTCCCAATCTGTTGGTTGCCGTTTTGTCCTGACCACAGTGTCCTTTGCCTTACAGAAGCTTTGCAGTTTTATGAGATCCCATTTGTCGATTCTGATCTTAGAGCATAAGCCATTGGTGTTTTGTTCAGAAATTTTTTCCAGTGCCCATGTGTTCCAGATGCTTCCCTAGTTTTTCTTCTATTAGTTTGAGTGTGTCTGGTTTGATGTGGAGGTCCTTGATCCACTTGGACTTAAGCTTTGTACAGGGTGATAAGCATGGATCGATCTGCATTCTTCTACATGTTGACCTCCAGTTGAACCAGCACCATTTGCTGAAAATGCTATCTTTTTTCCATTGGATGGATTTGGCTCCTTTGTCAAAAATCAAGTGACCATAGGTGTGTGGGTTCATTTCTGGGTCTTCAATTCTATTCCATTGGTCTATCTGTCTGTCTCTGTACCAATACCATGCAGTTTTTATCACAATTGCTCTGTAATACTGCTTGAGTTCAGGGATAGTGATTCCCCCAGAAGTCCTTTTATTGTTGAGCATAGTTTTAGCTATCCTGGGTTTTTTGTTATTCCAGATGAATTTGCAAATTGTTCTGTCTAACTCTTTGAAGAATTGGATTGGTATTTTGATGGGGATTGCATTGAATCTGTATATCGCTTTTGGCAGAATGGCCATTTTTACTATATTAATCCTGCCAATCCATGAGCATGGGAGATCTTTCCATCTTCTGAGGTCTTCTTCAATTTCTTTCTTCAGAGTCTTGAAGTTCTTGTTGTACAAATCTTTTACTTGCTTGGTTAAAGTCACACCGAGGTACTTTATATTATTTGGGTCTATTATGAAGGGTGTCGTTTCCCCTAATTTCTTTCTCGGCTTGTTTCTCTTTTGTGTAGAGGAAGGCTACTGATTTATTTGAGTTAATTTTATACCCAGCCACTTTGCTGAAGTTGTTTATCAGCTTTAGTAGTTCTCTGGTGGAACTTTTGGGATCCTTAAATATACTATCATATCATCTGCAAATAGTGATATTTTGACTTCTTCTTTTCGATCTGTATCCCTTGACCTCCTTCTGTTGTCTGATTGCTCTGGCTAGAACTTCAAGAACTATATTGAATAAGTAGGGAGAGAGTGGGCAGCCTTGTCTAGTCCCTGATTTTAGTGGGATTGCTTCAAGTTTCTCTCCATTTAGTTTAATGTTAGCCACTGGTTTGCTGTATATGGCTTTTACTATGTTTAGGTATGGGCCTTGGATTCCTATTCTTTCCAGGACTTTTATCATGAAGGGGTGTTGAATTTTGTCAAATGCTTTCTCAGCATCTAATGAAATGATCATGTGGTTTTGTTCTTTCAGTTTGTTTATATAATGGATCACGTTGATGGTTTTCCATTATATTAAACCATCCCTGCATGCCTGGGATGAAGCCTACTTGATCATGGTGGATGATTGTTTTGATGTGCTCTTGGATTGGTTTTGCCAGAATTTTGTTGAGTATTTTTGCGCCGATGTTCATAAGGGAAATTGGTCTGAAGTTCTCTTTCTTTGTTGGGTCTTTGTGTGGTTTAGGTATAAGAGTAATTGTGGCTTCATAGAAGGAGTTCGGTAGTGCTCCATCTGTTTCAATTTTGTGGAATAGTTTGGATAATATTGGTATGAGGTCTTCTATGAAGGTCTGATAGAATTCTGCACTAAACCCGTCTGGACCTGGGCTCTTTTTGGTTGGGAGACCTTTAATGACTGCTTCTATTTCCTTAGGAGTTATGGGGTTGTTTAACTGGTTTATCTGTTCCTGATTTAACTTCGGTACCTGGTATCTGTCTAGGAAATTGTCCATTTCCTGCATATTTTCAAGTTTTGTTGAGTATAGGCTTTTATAGTAAGATCTGATGATATTTTGAATTTCCTCTGAATCTGTAGTTATGTCTCCCTTTTCATTTCTGATTTTGTTAATTTGGACACACTCTCTGTGTCCTCTCGTTAGTCTGGCTAAGGGTTTATCTATCTTGTTGATTTTCTCAAAGAACCAACTTTTGGTTCTGTTGATTCTTTCTATGGTCCTTTTTGTTTCTACTTGGTTGATTTCGGCTCTGAGTTTGATTATTTCCTGCCTTCTACTCCTCCTGGGTGTATTTGCTTCTTTTTGTTCTAGAGCTTTTAGGTGTGCTGTCAAGCTGCTGACATATGCTCTTTCCTGTTTCTTTCTGCAGGCACTCAGCGCTATGAGTTTTCCTCTTAGCACAGCTTTCATCGTGTCCCATAAGTTTGTGTATGTTGTACCTTCTTTTTCATTAAATTCTAAAAAGTTTTTAATTTCTTTCTTTATTTCTTCCTTGACCAGGTTATCATTGAGTAGAGCATTGTTCAATTTCCACGTATGTGGGCATTCTTCCCTTATTGTTATTGAAGACCAGCTTTAGGCCGTGGTGGTCCGATAGCGCATGGGATTATTTCTATCTTTCTGTACCTGTTGAGGCCCGTTTTTGACCAATTATATGGTCAATTTTGGAGAAAGTACCATGAGGAGCTGAGAAGAAGGTATATCCTTTTGCATTAGGGTAGAACGTTCTATAAATATCCGTTAAGTCCATTTGGCTCATGACTTCTCTTAGTCTGTCTACGTCTCTGTTTAATTTCTGTTTCCATGATCTGTCCATTGATGAGAGTGGGGTGTTGAAGTCTCCTACTATTATTGTGTGAGGTGCAATGTGTGTTTTGAGCTTTAGTAAGGTTTCTTTTACGTATGTAGGTGCCCTTGTATTTGGGGCATAGATATTTAGGATTGAGAGTTCATCTTGGTGGATTTTTCCTTTGATAAATATAAAGTGTCCTTCCTTATCTTTTTTGATGACTTTTAGTTGAAAATTGACTTTATTTGATATTAGAATGGCTACTCCAGCTTGCTTCTTCCGACCATTTGCCTGGAAAGTTGTTTTCCAGCCTTTCACTCTGAGGTAGTGTCTGTCTTTGTCTCTGAGGTGTGTTTCCTGTAGGCAGCAGAATGCAGTGTCCTCGTTGCGTATCCAGTTTGTTAATCTATGTCTTTTTATTGGGGAGTTGAGGCCATTGATGTTGAGAGATATTAAGGAATAGTGATTATTGCTTCCTGTTATATTCATACGTGGATGTGTTATGTTTGTGTGCTTTTCTTCTCTTTGTTTTGTTGCCAAAACGATTAGTTTCTTGCCTCTTCTTGGGTATAGCTTGCCTCCTTATGTTGGGCTTTACCATTTATTATCCTTTGTAGTGCTGGATTTGTAGAAAGATATTGTGTAAATTTGGTTTTGTCATGGAATATCTTGGTTTCTCCATCTATATTAATTGAGAGTTTTGCAGGATACAGTAGCCTGGGCTGGCATTTGTGTTCTCTTAGGGTCTGTATGACATCAGTCCAGGATCTTCTGGCCTTCATAGTTTCTGCTTAAAAGTCTGGGTGTGATTCTGATAGGTCTGCCTTTATATGTTACTTGACCTTTTTCCTTACTGCTTTTAATATTCTTTCCTTATTTTGTGCGTTTGGTGTTTTGACTATTATGTGACGGGAGGTGTTTCTTTTCTGGTCCAATCTATTTGGAGTTCTGTAGGCTTCTTGTATGCCTATGGGTATCTCTTTTTTTAGGTTAGGGAAGTTTTCTTCTATGATTTTGTTGAAGATATGTACTGGTCCTTTGAGCTGGGAGTCTTCACTCTCCTCTATACCTATTATCCTTAGGTTTGATCTTCTCATTGAGTCCTGGATTTCCTGTATGTTTTGGACCAGTAGCTTTTTCCGCTTTACATTATCTTTGACAGTTGAGTCAATGATTTCTATGGAATCTTCTGCTCCTGAGATTCTCTCTTCCATCTCTTGTATTCTGTTGGTAAAGCTTGTATCTACAGCTCCTTGTCTCTTCTTTTGGTTTTCTATATCCAGGGTTGTTTCCATGTGTTCTTTCTTGATTGCTTCTATTTCCATTTTTAATTCCTTCCACTGTTTGATTGTTTTTTCCTTTAATTCTTTCAGGGATTTTTGTGTCTCCTCTCTATGGGCTTCTACTTGTTTATTTATGTTTTCCTGGAATTCTTTCATACATTTTTGCGATTCCTCTCTGTAGGCTTCTACTTGTTCTCTAAGGGAGTTCATCATGTCTTTCTTGAAGTTCTCCAGCATCATGATCAAATATGATTTTGAATCTAGATCTTGCTTTTCTGGTGTGTTTGGATATTCCATGTTTGTTTTGATGGGAGAATTGGGCTCCGATGGTGCCATGTAGTCTTGGTTTCTGTTGCTTGGGTTCCTGCGCTTGCCTCTCGCCATCAAATTATCTCTAGTGTTACTTTGTTCTGCTATTTCTGACAGTGGCTAAACTGTCCTATAGGCCTGTGTGTCAGGAGTGCTGTAGACCTGTTTTCCTCTCTTCAGTCAGTTATGGGGACAGAGTGTTCTGCTTTCGGGCGTGTAGTTTTTCCTTTCTACAGGTCTTCAGCTGTTCCTGTGGACCTGTGCCTTGAGTTCACCAGGCAGGTCACTTGCAGCAGAAAAGTTGGTCTTACCTGTGGCCCTGAGGCTCAAGTTAGCTCATGGGGTTCTGCCCACAGGCTCTCCGCTGGTGGCAGCGACCAGGAAGATCTCGCAGCCTCTTCCGGGAGCCTCCGTGCACCAGGGTTCCAGATGGCCTCCAGTGTTTTTCCTCTGGAATCAGTAATGTGTGCAGAGAGCAGTCTCTTCTGGTTTCGCAGGCGTGTCTGCCTCTCTGAAGGTTTAGCTCTCCCTCCCACGGGATTTGGGTGCAGAGAACTGTTTACCCGGTCTGTTTCCTTCAGGTTCCGGCGGTGTCTCAGGCAGGGCTCCTGCTGCTCCTGGGCCCTCCCCCACAGGAACCCAGAGGCCTTGTAGAGTTTCCTCTTGGGTCAGGGATGTGGGCAGGGGTGGGCAGTGTTGGTGGTCTCTTCCGCTCTGCAGCCTCAGGAGTGCCCACCCGACCAGGCAGTAAGGTATCTCTCCCACGGGTTCTGGGAGCAGAGAGCTGCTCACAAGATCAATGTTAAAGCTAATTTTCATTCCCATATACGAGGAAAGAACAAGTTTAAAATGAATTAATCTATAATAGATATAGATTAGTACCCAGTGTTATACATAAGCAAAAATAAAATCAAATTTGATTCCTTCTTTGACACACAGAGAAAACTCAATCTTACATAGGCCTTTGTGATGAAGAATCCTATCTTCAGAATTCATTTTAGTATAGTATTCCTTAATAAAAGTAACAAAGTATAAGATTAGAGCTAAACATTTGGATACCATAGGAGATTCTAATAAAAAATATGAAATATATAAGTTCTACTCATAAAGGAAGAAAATTAAATACAGTAGCTACTCAGAAAATACAATTATGTACTACATATTTAAATACTGTATCTACTTAACCAAAACAGATTAATATCCAAAATCTGTGGAAGATAAATGAACAAGGAGCAGATATAAAAAAATTAATAGAAAATTAGATGAAAAAAACTCAAGAACAACACTGGAAGACATACACAATAGACAAAAATTTTCAAATTAAATCCACAATAATAAACCATTTAACACACTCAAAAAAAAGGAATAAAATTAAGAGGATTAACCATATTAAATACTGGTCAGTTGTAAAGGAATTGAAATTCTTATGGACTGTAAATTGGTTGGAAATGCTTAGGAAAACTCTGACAGTATCTGTTAATGTGATCATAATGATAATCCAGAAGTGCTAATCACAGAAAAAGATGCACCCAATGGAAATACAGGCTTAGGATAACCAAGAAAACACCATCAAGAACACACATATCAGCTTTACTTATAATAGCCAAGAACTAGAAATACTACAACTATTCATCAAGAGTAGAATGGGTAAAGAAAATATTATAAAGAAATGGGATAGATGAGTCTCTTCTACATTTAAAATATGAATAAAGCCCATTAAAGTCTTTTCTGATCATAATAACCATGCAAGCTAATTTGTAGAAAGTATGAATACAGTTAAAGCTAACCTATGATAGTGGTCATCAGAGGAGGGGTACTTGGGGGGCAGAAAGCGATGATAAAAGTGAACTACAGTAATTTGCAAGACTTGTAGTGATGAAAATAGGTCAGTCTTGGGAAACTGGGATGGATGGGTTTTGAGGTTGGAGAACCTCTAAAGATGCTGCTCCTGGGATTATTACTTCTTCCAACATGAGAGTGGTGGTTACATGTTATCAGCCTGTGAGAAGCATTTTTCATAGGCCAAGATTTTGTTGGCATATGTTTCACTAAATATGGATCATGTAATTCGAACCACATTGCATTTGTTGATAAATGAAGCACACTATAGAGGTGTGTGGGGGGCACTCTTTATTCTCAAGTTGCTTTGATTAATGGGTCCTTGTGCCGCTGATTTGAAAGATGAATCAACACCAGTTCTTACCCATTACAGCATACTTGTTAGGTGCTCCTAGATAGACCTGCTACAAATGCTAGTGTCTGGAACAAGTAATAAACAACTTAATAGAGGCAAGCAATAAATAAAATATGATTAGGTAGTTAGAAGTCTAATCAAGGGAAAAAAGGGCCAATAGTCATTGCAGAGAATGACAGTGACATTTAAGATTCCCTCTGTGCCTTTTCTCTGTCTCTCTGTTGGGACTGAACTTTCAGATTTGCACATGCTAGGCAATCATTTAACATTGAGCTATAACTCCAGCTCAGGTCTGATACTTGGGACTTTCTAGAGAGGTGACAGTTCAGCAAAGAAATGAAAGAATGGATGTAACAATCTAGATATCCTGGGAAAGGGGGAAAGGAGAATTTGAAACATAGTAAGCCATGAGCCCCGAATTCTTCACATGGAAACATGAAGTACATTCTTCATAAGCCCTCATGAAGTTCCTAACTCTTTTTTTTCCACTGTATACTATCAGCCCCATTGGGACAAAGCCTATAAATGGTTTATTCATTAGTGTTGTCCATGGTCTATTATGCCTTGTGCATAGAGTTGCTCAGTAAGTATTTATATAATGAATTGCAAAATGACATCTTTATACATAATTGACTTTCTATATTCACAAGATTTATGCCCATAGATACAACTGTGATTCATACACATAGGCAACTTTCTACACTCACAAGCTCTGTGTTCATAGATCTACTAACTTTGATTCAAATTTTACTTCTGCAATATCGGTGCTTAAGAGATTGAGTCAGATGGCTGCCATGAGTCTAAAGGCGGCTTGGGCTACAGAATGAGACCTTATCTCAAAACAACAAGAACTTACTTCTGAGCAGACTTTTCTTCTTATCATTAATCCCTGAACATTATATCACAAAAACTATTTATATTCTTGCTCTAGACATTAGCAACCAATAGATATTTCAAAGCCTAAAGGCAAATAAAACTACATTCTACACAAATATAGCATCATTTCCTATGGAGGACATAAGCATCTTCATATTAAGGTGCCAACAGGGATCCTGAAAGCAGTCTTAGGTGATATCAAGAAAGGAGTATCCTGTGTTTTCTAGATTACCTCTTCTGCTGCTGGGATTTATCTGCCTATTTGTGCATTGGTCTTACACTGTTTTAATTAATATGGCTTTAGAGTTTGTGTTAACATTTGGCAGTGGTTATCTCTCCTAATACTCCTAGGAGGGATAATTCAAGCAACAGGCAATGTGCCGGAGATAACAACCCAAACAAGCAAAAATAGACTATGGTGTCACTGTCCAGGTGGAAGCCAAAACCGGGATCAGATGGTTCAAAACAGACAAGCTTAATACCAGAGGAGAAGTGGCAGCGGAGTCTAGGTTGGACAAGTTGATGAATTCAAGTGAGAAATAAATGGGCTAAGCTGTTAGGCTGCAGACCTTGTAGGTCAGCCATCATAATGTAGCTGGTTCATGGTTTGTCTTTGAGGTGAGCTTCTAGGGAGCGTGGTTGACTCTAACATGTCGGTTATTTCCAGTCACTAAACCTGAAAGGTGAGTATTATCGGCTGTAATGTGAGTCACAGTAAAGGGTAACTGAGATTGTATGACCCCAGTGTTGCTGGGGCCACTGGTTCATCTGATCCTCCTGCCTCAGCAACACAAACAATTTGGATCATTCCTGTTGCCCTGTCACTGAACCAGTACTGGTTAGGGACTCATGGTTTAAGAGTGGATTTAAAAATTTAAATAGCTATCTGACACGGTTCTGGGGCAATAACCCAAGTGTGCCCTTTGGCAGGATCTCATTGTTCCACCCTCCCAAGTGGGGATAGTGTGGCTGGCTGCCCCAGATTTTGCAGGCAAGATGGTGAGAGGTTAGAATGACACTGTTCTTGGCACAGAGAGGATGCCCCAGCAGATTTAGAAAACTCATTCACCTCAGTGAGAGGTTAGGCATCGATTTCAGTCTTCGTGATGGTTTATGTTTAGGCTATATTTTATCACCAAAAGATTTCAACTTGGTAGGAAAGCCAACCTTACCTGTTCTGTTGCCATTTTTGTATAAAGCTTAATTCTCCCTTAATATTAGACTATGTAAGTGAAGTGCCCAGTTTCATGGCTCTAATGTAGTCATCTCCAGACTCATTCTCAGATACTAAAATGCATGATGTCCAAGTCCTTTGTAGCAAACAGCCTACTATGTACATCCAGTACCTAGCACAATGGAAGCATTACATTAATAATTGCTAGGCCATATTCTCACTTATATTCTTTCTGTTGCTATAGTATGGCTTCCCTCCTTAATATTTTCAATGCAAGTTTGGTGAATCTGCATGTGTGGAAAAGTACAGGGACAGAAGAATAGCTGTACCCAATCTTGTACACCTTATTTTTATACTTTGATCTTTCTCAGAGTGAGACGTAACAAGCAAGCTACAGACAGCAAAGTGATAAAGTTCCACCTTCTTGATTTTCACAGGCAAGTCTTCCCACAGAGGGAGACGCACTTACTGACTTCAGCCTGAGCTGAAGTCTTCAGAAATGAGTGAGCTGTGAGTCTTCCGTGCTCTCCTGATCCAAGCCTAATTATCCCTACTCGTTTGTGCTTAGTTTTGCTTCTTTTTCGGAAAATGGATTTCTCCTGGGGCCTAGGATAAAATCAACCTGGCACCATCCTAGAGTCTCTCTTTTTTTCCTATGAAAAAATAAAACCACCCTGGGTAAATGCTCCGTAGACCATGGCTAAGAAGCAGTCATAAACAGCACTCCTTAGGCACACTACAGTCCCAACCTCAGCTTCTGGCTTGACTCCCTCCTGCCAGACACCAGATTGTGACCTTCTAGAGGGCAGAGCCTCACCATGGTGGATGGGGTGGATCAAAGATGAAAGAGGAAACCACAGGAAGTGGCTAGCCTCCAGTTTGCTGTAGCAAGGCAAGATGTGAAACTTCTGGGCTCAGCAAAGATAGATTTTGTTGAATTTAGTCCTATACTCTGCTAATAATCTTTATAAGTAGCTTCTCCCCATCTTTGTCTGTACCTCTTTTATGTGGAGAATAGAACCTTCTATTTGGAAGGTTGTGAGCATGGCCCACAATAGCATACATAAAAATGTATTGACTGCACAGCACATAGGCCTGTCAGTGATGAGAAAATGCACTAGTGGGTTTAATTATACCTTCAGCTCTTATCTCTGGGGATGATCAGGACCTGCCTTCAATTTATGCAGCCTCAGATAAGTAATTAAGGGAATGTCCTCTCTAGTACATTTTAGTATCTCTCAGTCACCTAATTACTAAAGTCTGCCTTTACTGCCTGTTTCTCAAAGTATCCTTATCCTTTCCACTGAATCACTGCCTGCTAGCCCCCTTGCTCATACTTGTGAATAACAATTTGTTCACTGTCTCAAAACCAACTAACAACAAAATTATGTGGATTGGACTATGCAAAAAAAAGTCAATAAATTTAACCTTCCACTCTTATTCTGATTGCTCCTAGAATCTATTCCTCCTCTTATCAGGCGTGGAAAATCAACTACCTATCCTTAGAGTTCATGCATTTTTCTACAGTGCTTAACAAAAGTATTAAGATGTGTATGGCAGGCAGAAATGATCAGGCACTGAAGACACAGCTAAGCTGGAGAGACAAGAAGCAAGCAAACTAAAGCAAAGGAATGCATGTCCACAATATTCACAGCAAGAGAGGATAGAGATGGTTGTTAGGGATTCTAGAAATCAAGTCTCAAAGTAATGGAAAGAAAGGGATCCACTAGGTCTTCATCTTGACTAAGCACCTTGACCTCTGGATGGAAGAAATGAATTATTGCCTAGGATAATCATTACTATCCTTGTTCTGAGATGTTAAGAACATTCGAATGTTACTAGAGATTATGAATCATACCCCAAACCCACTAGAAGTTAGCTCATTCTTAGAATCCAATTAAAATTCAAAGCCATTAAAGTAATGACAGTGGATTCCTCCCCAGACAGCCTCTTTTCTGAGCAGAGGCAGACACATAAGAGGAGAAGTGGAAAAAGATGATTAGCCATTTGGTAGAGGTTCCAGGAAATCCTTGCCATGAGTTCATAGAGGGACAGGGGCATTCTTAGTACATGTTTGAAAGCGGGGAAGGGTGCTTTTCTAACATCCTAATGTATGCCCATCATCTCAGCTTTCTCACAAGACTCCATGAGATGTTTTTGATCTCTGGGGACTCGATTTCCCTTAATGCCTTGTCATATATACATGGGAAAAAAGAAACAGAAATAGGAACACCATCATTTTGCAGGGCCCAAGAAGAGGGTTTCTGAAAATTCAACTTCTTAATCCCATAAATCCTAGGTGAAACAGAAAATTTTTTTACCTGTTATCTTCCACTTTTTAATTTATTTGGATCTTGATGGCCTAATGAACCATTCTTTCTACCCACATTTAAAAGAACAAATGGACTCTAACAATGAAGTTTAAAATACCCATATTACTATTGCTGAAGAATCAACAGACATCTTAGATAATGAGATTCCTATTAATTAGTTACACCTCCACCATTAATTAGAAACTCTTATCAAATAGAGAGCAGCTCTCCACAATACCCTCCCCCAACAGTAAGTAGCAAGACTTGACTGCAAAGATATGATTTAGCAGCAGAGCAAACTAAGGCACAAAATCCCCCAGCAGCCAACTCCTGAGAGAAGAGACAAGGGAAGTGGCTCAGGGGTTTATCTGACAATTCATTAAACTCTTTACTATGATTTCCTATAGACAGTGTGGAAGTGACCATAACTGTAACATTATTGTCACCAGAAGCTTCACAGTGTCTCCTACCAAAGGGTAGGATCCTTATAAACCCTCAGTGAATGAACAAATAATGAACAAATAATTTTGTGTGAACATTAATAAGGAAAAGAAGGGAGAGAAGGGCAGACTCTACAGGTGTCACTGAGGACCAATGGAGTTCTAAATTCAGGGTAGAGTAATACCTGAGGATTTACATTCAATATATGTCAGGAGCTTTTGCTGAAATTCAGAATCCCCCTTGGTGTAAATAACTTTGTCATCCCAGAGTGCCATTTGCTTTAATTTTATAATTGGTAATAATTATGCAGACCAAAATCTGAAATGTAATTGTATATGTGTATATAGAGATAAGTTACCTTAATGAACCTAAATGTCTGTGGAGAAACTGGCATTGTGGCACAGTGGTTAAAAACGCTCATCCTGCAAGCCTGAAGATTTGGGTTCCATTCCCACAATCCATGGTAAAAGCAGAGAACAAGACTCAAGAAAGCTGTCCTCTGACTTGCACATAGGTGTGCACTATTAGCACACACATACAAGCATGCACTCAAACACACACACACCACCACCACCACCATCACCACCACCATCACCACCACTACCACCACCACCACCACCACCAACAACAACAACAACTACTACAACAACAACAACAACAACAACAGATTTTGTAAGCTCAGAAATAATCAAGAGGCTAGATTATTTTTGACTCACAAAAGTTTACCCAAAGAACAGTCAAATGAAGAGATGAAAAAATATGAGGGAAAGGAGGTTAGGGTCTTGTCCAACAGAAACTTGGATAAAATAGGATATGGACTTCCAACCAAGTCTACCAATTTTGCCTACAGTAGGAGTCCAAGTCTTTTCTATAAAGTGAAAGATAGCAAACCTTTTTGGCCTTGTAAGCTACATACTGCTTGAACCAACTTCTTAACCTTGCCAATGAACTTTTAAAACAGCCAAAGATAGCAAATAAACAAGTGTGCATAGCTATGTGCCAATAACACTTTATTTATGGACCCTTGAGTATGACTTTCACATAATTTCCATGTATCGCAAAATAATGTTCTTCTTTTGATTTTCATTGAGCCATTGAGAAATATAGAACTCACTGCTGGTTACAAGGCAACTCATGACCATATACATTCTATTGTCCCCTCCTTAGAGACTATAACCTGATTTCATCATACCAAGGGTATATGGCGACTTGTAAGTAGGTTTGAAGAATGAAGAAGGGTGGGGATTTAGACATAATTTATGTATCTCTTGAAATACATCCAAAACATGAAGTGGCTCTAACATGCTAGTCAAGCGCCATCTTTCTTGTCGTCTACTGCTCTTTCCTTCTTTTTTTTTTTACCCAGACCATACCTTCCACATTGTTACAATTCAAGTTGGGTATTTGGAATAACTTTATAACCCTTCAAATTCCAGGAAACCAATTTAGTCCTACTGTCTCTCACCCAGTCCAAGTTTTCGCATCAGATTTCCATCGCCTCAATAGATTTGCACTTGCTCCATTGCTTCAGCAATAATAAAGCAAAACAAGCAAACAAACAAAAAATGAACAAAACAAAAGAAAACAGACCGTGGCAAAAACTATGATCTTACAGAGGAGAATTGTATTTCTGAGACAGAGATCAAATTCTACCATCGTTCCCCAAGTTAAGTCCTGCTATTGCTAGGTTCAAACAAACTCTTGGACTTCAAATGTCCATTAATAGAAAACTACCAGGATGAGCTGCTTTATTATTTCAAATTCAGAGGATGAAATCTTGGACAAATATTTACCATAGGGATGAGACTAAACATGCTTTGTATAAAAACAGTGAAACCAAAACCATTCCATCTACTAGAAAATTGCCTAAGAATATTCACTGAATTATCAGCTAACTTCTGGATTCTGGCAAAAGATTCCCTAATGTAACACTGTTTCCAATGCCAACCATCTAAATAGGGTGCATGCGTTATTCGGAGGGGGTGGACAGCTTCAGTCCAGAGCAGAGACTGGCCTTCTGGGAATGTTTGTTCCAAACCCTGCCTCTGTCACTCCCTTGTCCTTTTGAATAAATTATCAAAACCTGGAAAAAAAAGCCAACAAGAAGAAACTTAAGGTAATAAGAGTTTATTTCAATGTACGTATCAAAGGGATGCATCCCATCATGGTGGGGGAGTCATGGTAGCAGGTACAGGAGGCAGCTGGTAACGTTGCACACAGTCAGGACGCAGGAAGAGGTGAATACCTGTACTTACTTTGCTTTCCCCCTTTTATTCAGTCTGGAACTCCAGTCTATGGAATTGTCTCAGTTAATTTAGGGTTAGTCTTCCCACCTCAATTAATACAATCTAGATAACCCCTCACAAACAGGCTCAGAGAATTGCTGCTATGGTGATTCTTGGTCCTATACAGTTGATAATTAAGATTAGCAATCACACACACACACACACACACACACCCCTACCTTTTGAAAATGGAAAAAATTAAATAGAAAGGAATGCTGTGATCGCATATCTAAAAACAACAGACTCCTGTTTTCACTTCTTTCTGTCCCTGTCTCTGTCTGTCTGTCTCTCTCTCCCCTTCCCATGGATCAGAATATAAAGTTCTTTCCTCTACCTGTATCATTTCCTAATGACTGACGGTAACTGAAAACTGAAAATAACTGAAATCCAAATAACAAAGGGAAATGTACTGGACTCCTGACTACATCTATCAGTGTAAGAAATCTAGAAGTTACTATTCCCAACCTACAAATGTGGAAGAAGTTGAAAAAGTGAAAATGAACACTACTCTTCAGCACAGTAACAGAAGCGATATTGACAAAGGTAATGCCCCCTCCTTTGAATGAGAGAGACAGACAAGAATGGTCCAGGGCAGAAGAGTGAATGAGGTTGACTTCACTATATTTTTTTTACTCTGCAAAAAATCACTGCCAAGAGAATGTAAAGACAAACCACAAACTGGTGAAAAAAATATTTGCCAAAGAATGGCCCAAATCCAGGAATCTGACAACACCAAATGCTGGCAAAAGTGTAGAGCAATGGGAACTCTTATTCATTCCTTGTGGGGATATGAAATGCTGCAGCCACTCAGAAGATAGTTGGACAGCTTCTTACAGAACTAATTATGCTCTTACATTCCAATCCAGCCATCACGCTACCCAGTATTTCTCCAAGCCATACTGAATGTGGCTTTCTTCAAAATTTCCCAAACATAGACACAAACAAGATGCCCAGCAGCAGGTCAATTGGTAAATGCTGTACAGCTAGTTAATGGAATACAAACTATTAATCTTAAGGAAGGTAGGGGAAACCTAATGGCATATGATGCAATGAAATAAGCCAACAGGAAAAGACTGTGTACTGTATGACTCCAACTGGGTACTATCCTGAAAAAAAAAGGCAAAATTATGAAGACAAGATATTGGAAGTTACCGTGAGTTAGGGATAGGAAAGGATGCATAGGCAGAGCCCTGAGGATCTGTAGGACCCTGAAGATATTTTGATGCTATAAGAGATGATATGTTTGTCCAAAGTCATAAAATGTTCTGAACCAAGAACAAAGTCTAGTGTAAACTGTGGGCTTGAGTGATAATGATGTGCTGCACTGTGGAAAAGGCCAAGCCATTCTGTTGAAAGATATTGAAATAAGGAAATCTCGATTGTGTGGAAATGGGGGATATTAGACTATCCATACTTTCTATATTTTGCAATGAACCTATATCTGCTTTAAAAGTATTTTTAAAGCAGAAAAATAAATATTTTAAGTCAAGAAAAAGTGTATTTTCCTTTCAAAAATATATGCAGCTCAGAGATAGATATTTCCATGTTAAATTTTATTGTCAACAGAAAGCCTTGACTGCCTGGTGCAAGATGCCTGCTCCGTTCCAGCTTTTATACCTATAATCCAAAGACAGCAAAAGATCACAACTTCCCTTCTTCAGGGCAGTTTCTAGAACTTGCACACACAAGATTTCTTACAGAAAACTGTGATGGTTCCCTTCAGCTACAAGGAGGACTGGAAAATGTATTTGCTAGACAGTCACGTGCTCAGCTGATACTTGGCATATGTTCATGCGTAGCTGATGCTTCTGCTGTGCCACCGTGGTGTGGAGAGACTCTGAACTCCTTATGCTCCTCCCATCTATTTTTGCATTACCTGGAGCAAAGATAAAGGATGCCAAGCAGCAAGTCTTGACAATGCCTAGATCTGCGTCTCTGGACTGCACCTCACACTCCCGTTGCATACTCAGGGATCCTCCTGACTGCTGGTCTCAGTATTCAATCTCCTCCTCCTTCCTGCTCTTTCTCCATTTCTATCTCAGCTCCTTTAATTAGTGATCATGGCCTCACACCAGCAGTCTTCTCTATAACTTAGAAACCTGTCAGGTTGACTGGACTACAGAGACCTCCAACCTGACAGCCTTCTAGAGTGGGTCATGCATCTATTTCTTGCACTGATTGCACATTATAACATGGCCCCTTCAACCTGCTTATCGTCCAGCCAACATGATGTACCTGAATTACAGATGTGGATGGATGTTGATCCTAAAACTGCCTTCAAAATAAAACAACAGCATAAATGCTGAGAAAGATACCCCTGCTTCTTTTCCTTTTTTCTCTTGTCTCTTTTAAGAGATACATTTTGTCTCATATGCAGGAGGCCCTTGATTCAATCTTCAGTACTGAATAAAAGAAAACTATTTTAGGGCTGTGAAGATGGCTCAGTGGGTTAAGCACTTGTATAACTGTGAGGGGCTGAGTTTCATTAACAGAACACATGTAAAGCTGGGTGCGGTTCCATGCATCTGAAGCCCCAGCTCTCCTAGGGCAGGATAGGAGGCAGGCATGGGAGAATCCCTGGAAGTTCAAGTGTCAGGTATCCTGGAGTACACATTAGTGGACAGGAGACCCTGTTTAGAACCAGGAGAAAAGCAAGGGTCCACATCTGAGGTTGTGCTGGGACTCCCACATACACACATACAACAATAATAATAATAATAATAATAATAATAAATAATTTTAAATTAAATTTAAAATTAAACATAGTGCAATCGCATTATAGTAAGCCAATGATGATATGTCATTTTATTTTGTTGATGTACAAATCTAAACCTTGAAGGAAAAGAAGTGTATCATTTGAGTGCCACGCAGCTATATATAAGTACAGAATGCCTAACACAGACCTGGCTCTTCCTTATGGAAGAGAGAAACATGTTCCATTATCTTAATTTCCAACTCACATTTTGATATTGTATAAGGTATTTTTAAATGTGTGATACAATCATTGCTTTAAAGGGAAGAAGACAGAATAAGGGAAACTGCTATTTCCCTGACTTTGAAACTTATCCTTCTCCCAAAATGAAATTTCTTATTATAAAGTGAAAGAGTGTGGTACCCATAAAATGTGCTTCTGGTTGGATGATTTGGTTGATACCATGGAAATTCTATCATTATAACAAGCAAAAGTCCATTGAGGCCATTCTGAAGATTCTACTGATAGCTTTGTTCACCATCTGAAAAGCAATTGAGTTTTAACAAATAAAACAGAATTCAGGAACTCGGTTAGTGATGAGTTGAAAGTCCAACCCTCTTGGAAAGGGCTGAGTTGTGGTTCACTCTTATGCTATTTTCCTCCTTCCTCCTTGAACTTCTCCGAATGTATTACTTTTCTCCTTTATCTTACTGGGCTGAGATAGCTGATTTGTTTCATTTATTCAATTTAGATTTATTCCTGGACATGGAAGAGCATTCGAAATGGCCTCTGGCCATTGTTCATAACCCAGTTTAAGACACAAGCTCCTCCATTGCAATTTGACAGAAGAAGCTGGGTGCTGCTTTGTCTGCACCCAGTGTAGCATATGATGGAAATATGTGTGAGTGAGCAGGGAATTAGCATGAAGCGGGCGTTGTGAAAATGAATCACATAACTTTGGTTGTACTGGCCTTTCTAGGCATCTGCCTCACATCTTGCCAGACTGGAAAGAAGGACCATCCTGTTTAGAATAATTCTGGTGGTTCACTCTTATCTTTTTTAATTTGTTGCTAGTTTTTCCCTCTGCTTCTGCCCCTCCTTTGTTAAGGTTCACAATGAACATATAAAGAATAATGGGGCTTCTTGGGAGAAGATGCTTATTTTTTTAAATTCTTATTTGTTACTTTTCAAAGCAATCCCCATCAAAATCCTTTCAAAGAGTTGAGAACAATTTTGCAAATTCATCTGAATAACAAAAAACCTTGGAGCTAAACTATCCTCAATAATACTATGAACTCAAGCTACAGAGCAATAGTGGCCTCAGATAGACCAATGGAACAGAATTACCAGAAATGAACCCACATACCTATGGGGACTTGATTTTTTTTTTTTTGACAAAGGGCCAAAACCATCCAATGGATTTTGCATTTTTAGGCAAATGGTGGTGGTTCAACTTCAATTTAGAAGAATTATTCTTTCACCTGCAAAGCTTAACATGGACCTCCACATCAAAAGATACACCAAATAATGGGAAATGAACACTGGGGAAAATTTCCTGAACAAAACACCAATGTATGCTCTAAGATTCAAAGAATAACAAATGGGATCTTAAAACAAAGCTTTTGTAAAGACTGTGGGTTAGGACAAAATGGCTCCAACAGATTGGGAAAAGATCTTTACCAATCCTACAATAGATAGAGGCCTTATATCCAAAATATACAAAGAACTCAAGAAGTTAGACCGCAGGGAAACAAATAACCCTATTAAAAAATGGGGTTCAGAGCTAAACAAAGAATTCACAGCTGAGGAATGCCGAATGGCTGAGAAACACCTAAAGAAATGTTCAACATCTTTAGTCAGAAATGCAATCAAAACAACCCTGAGATTTTACCTCACACCATGAGAAATGGGATCAAAACTCAGGTGTGTGAGGATGAGCAGAGGAACACTCCTCCATTGTTGGGATTGCAGACTGGTACAACCATTCTGAAGTCGTCTGAGGTTCCTGAAAAAAATTGAACTACCTGAGGATCCATAACATATACCCAAAAAGATGTTTATACTGGCCTTTAATAGCCATCAGATGCCCTTCAACAGAGGAATGGATACTTGTACATCTACACAATGGAATATTACTGGAAAAAGCAAATGGTTGGAACTGGAAAATATCATCCTGTTTAGAATAATTCCACTCATTATGTATTTCTATTAGCCCCAAATATTGAATTACCCTAGATTGAAACTCAAGACGGATGATCAAAATGTGAATCTCCTTCTTTAAAAGGAACAAGAATACCCCTTTTGATTGGTGTTGTCTTGTTTAATTAGACAAGATGGATAAAACAAAGAAGTACTGGGATTTGATCCCGAGAGGCCAGAATACAGCAAATACAGAGGCTAATGCCAGCAGCAAACCACTGAACTGAGAACAGGACCCCGTTGAAGGAATCAGAGAAGAACTGGAAGACTGCTTGAGGACCCCCATATGAACAACACTACCTAAAGACTATACATGGACTGACCCTGGACTCTGACCTCATAGGTAGCAATGAATATTCTAGTAAGATCACATTTATAAGTTGGTATCATATAATTTTTTTTTTGGGGGAGGTAATGGGGGAGCTTCAAAAAGAAGGGGAGGGAGGAGTTAGATGGCCCAGAAACCGGGAAAGGGTAGAATGTAAATTATTTTTTTAAAAAAGAATTCTTATTTGTGCATACAAAGGAATGAATAAGAGATCACGAAGGCATTGATGGCAATTTTCTTTGTGTTTTTTATCATAATGGTCTAACTGAGTGCTACCTTTCTTGCCCCTACTGTGGCATTTTAAAGGTTCACTGTGAGTCTACCTGAGTGATCTTCTCAGAAAGAGCAGGATGAGAGATAAGGAAAATGTCCATCACCAGAGAAGCAGAAAAGGGAAAGACAGATAGAATAAAAAGCCATCAAGTCATCAGAGAATAGAAGGAATATCTGGGAGAATAAAAAGGAGGTGGGGGGACTGCAAATAGACAATGTATGGCACACATAAATAATAAAAAAGACAAAACATGAATTTCAGAAACAGTTTTCATCCTTATTAAATAAATGTGAAAGAGCTACATAAGAACTATCAAAACTTACACTGCCTTCTTATTACAACAAGAAGGGAATAATCTTGGCCATAAATTTCTCTCTGCTGCGAGAGACTAAAGTATATTAGAAAGCAGAAATCATACTAGAAATATCCAGCACCATGATCATCATCACCATCATCACCATCTCCTCCCTCCTCCCCCTCCTCCTCCCTCCTCTTCTCCCTCCTCCCCCTCCTCCTCTTCCTCCTCCTCCTCCTCTCCCTCCTCTTCCCTCCATGCGCTGCTAATTGAGACCAGATAACTGACTTTCCTTATTATCAGGAGATTTAACGTTATCTCAGTCCTTACCCAGCTTAAGAGCACTCTCCATTTCCCTGTACATGTGATATAATTTACTGAGGAGGTCTAAGAGGAGCACTGGGAGGTCAAAGAGGTCAAGTCAAGGCTGTTAGAGCATCAGCATCCAGAACTAATAGTTCCTGGGCATAAAGGTTCAGTATTGTCTATAGGGGCTCACCAGGATGCTCCTAGGGAAACAGTAGACTGAGTTCTCTGGGCCATTACCAAATGCCCATCGGTGTAACCAGGCTGAGATGAACAGATTATCTTTGTCTTCTGTCTGTGTCACTGGAGACACCGTCTAACACAAAAGCAGTCCATACCTCTCCCCAAGCTCTGGATCATCTTGTGGTTAGAAAAAGACATCCCTTTTGCTAACAGTAAATGACAATAGCCAGTTGAGTCAGTTTTTGGATTACACTTAGTGAAGATGGCTCACAGCTCTATAGATCATGAAATCTAACACTATCTTTTAAAATCAGCACACACTTTATTGCTCAGAGCTCCATCACTGATGGTCCCCAAAGCCTTGGTCAGCTCATTCAGCAGAGGCATTAAAACAACCACACACATTGTAGTGTCAATCACTGTTCTAGTATGCCACTTCCTTTGCTACCATTCAGTCCTTTGGGGACTTAGTCCATTACGATGTAAGACTATGTATGTGTTCTCAGGGAGAATACTTAAGGGTCCTGAATATGGAAGCTAATGCCTCATTATAAAAGTGTCCCGTAGAAGAAATGTTTACATGTCTATGGACATCATTTTGTATCTGATAGGTTTCTTCTGACATCCTCTGTCTCTTTACCCCTCTCACCCACCCTGTCACCTCACTTTTCTCTGCCTCTATCCCACTCCATTCTCTGATGTGCTCAGCACCAACAGCTGTGAAAGACCTTAGATTTGATAGTAAGGTAGTATTACCTATGCCCAGCAATACTTAATATAATCTTAGTTCTCTAAGGACAGGGGTAGGTCCAATGAGAGCTATGTAGAGAGATTGGCTTCTGAGTATGAGGACCAAAGAAGCTAAGAGAAAAAGATTGAAGGGTAAATGAAGACAACACCTCATAGAAACAATGTGACTTGTAAAGGGGCTAAAGTTTCAGTGTCTGATACACAGGGTAAAAACTTCATAGCAGTCACTGTCTTAGTTAGGTTTTTAAAGAACAACATATAATTGGGACTGGCTTACAGTTTCAAAGGTTCAGTCCATTATCATTATAGCAAGAAGCATGGCAGTGTTCTGTTACAGATGGTGCTGGTGAAGGAGCTGAGAGTTATTCATCTGGATCCAAAGGCAGCCAGAAGGAGACTGTCTCCCATAGGCAGCCAGGAGGAGGGTCTCTCCCACACTGGAAGGAGCTTGAGCATGGGACCTCGAAGCCCTCCACCACAGTGATGAACTTCCTCCAACAAGATCACACCTATTCCAACAAGGCCACACCTCCTAATAGTGCCACTCTCCATGGACCAAGCATATTCAAACCACCACAGCCACTTACAGCTTGAGTAACCTTAAGAAAGTCATTTCATGTATCTGACCTTCAATTTCCTTGTCTATAAATGGAGATTAATAAAATTTAATGTAAATGTTATAAACCATGCATATTACTTCTATAGATTCCCAAACCTAATAGTATCTTTTGAAATCATCACACACTTTATCGCTTATTATTTATTTCACAATGTAGCTGATACATATGATAAATGTGAATTATTTCTCACCATTATTGTCATCAGCACTGAAGACCAAGATAGAAATGTCAAGCTTACTTGGAAAGTCTAAAAATAAAGAAATACCTTCTTATTAAGTTCTTAAAACTTAATAAAGAAATCAAATCAAGAATCTGAATGACCATGAATTGATGGTTCTTAGCCAAGGTGTGGTTCACATTGACCTCCACCACATGATATATTATTGAGACAGGATTATCCGAAGAGATAGAAGGCAAGCAACCCTCTCTATTAGTAAATAAGTTCTGGATGTACTCTCACCTCTCCAAACCCTGTATGGAGTATGTGGTACCAAGACTAGACAACTCTCCATGTTGACACTGTCTTTCTCTTCTAGGATCTTGTCTTTTAAACATGAGAAAGAGGAGGAGTCAGACTTCCCACTAGGCACTGGGGACATTGCTAAACCACTCTTGAAATCTGTTAAAAATCATTATTTTTGTCAATGATATGTTGCGTAAGTTTATACTGCAAGCATTCCTTCAGTGAAGAGCTATTGGGATCCCCCTTGCCATCCTGGCTTTCTATTCTTGCTATCCTCTTCGCTACAGCAAAAAGACAGTGAGCCAGATTGCCTTCATGGTAACAGCAGCCATCATGACCAGGCTATGGATGACTTAAGAGAACAATGTGGGGGATCTGGCTTCCCTGCACCACGAGATTAGTGTAGATTTCAACCTCATCAGAGGTATTGCTGTTGTTGTTTTGTAGTAGATGGCACTATATACATCCACAATCATTCAAACTACAGCGAATAATAGACTATGGAGGGATAAGCACTAAAAGGGACATCTATATCACAATATCTCCCAACAGTTTCAGGAATCATCTTCCAAGAGGAGATGGAAAGACCAAGATAACCAGAGCTTGTAAAGGACTCTGGTAAAAGATTATTTTATGGATACAACAGGTCCATTGTACACCTGAATATATAATAGTTGTGGCTGCATATGGCCCTTATAAGATCAAGCTAGCTAGCAGTTCCACATGGATAGGGACGGGGTTCATGAAGCCCCAACCTTATCTCAGGAGCTACTGACAGTGGATAGTCTCTGGGTGACAGAGAGAGTCACTGTTTTATAGGAATGTGGCCTTGGGTAGGATGCTCAAGCTCCAGTGGTTGGCCCTAGATCTATGCATATGCCCCGCATTACCTGCTGGATTCAGTGATTTTAAGAATGGAGTACATGAGGGGCTGGGGATTTAGCTCAGCAGTAGAGCGCTTGCCTAGCGAGTGCAAGGCCCTGGGTTTGGTCCCTAGCTCCGGAAAAAAAAAAGAAAAAAAAAGAAAAGAAAAGAAAAGAAAAGAATGGAGCACATGATGTTGGGAGGAAGATCCAGAGGGAAGTACTTAGGAGGAGTTTCTAGAGGAAGGAGTGGGGAGTAGATTGATCAAAATGCTTTGTATGCATGTATGAAATTCTCAAATTAAAAAGGAAAAATGACATGAAGAACACACCCAATTGCCCTAGATGCTGCAAGCAGAGCCATACAGGAGCTCATCACAACAGTTCGCACCTCTAGAGTTTTAATTATCACAGGCCTTGGTGAACTCTACATTACTTCAACCCTTTCCACCTTTGTCAGAGGAACGACACGTCTCCTGATAGCCTAGCAGAATGACTATTAGGACTGGGGCTCAAGAAGCAAGGCTGTGATTGGCCTGCATACCACCATCAATGGCTGTGATTGGTGCTAAGAGGCAAAGATTCGATTGATATATTGGGTTCAAAACAATTGGCTGTGAATGGTCCAAATACCCTTAGGCTACATAGTGAACTGATCAAGCTTCTTCAGTAAATCGGATTGGAAACTCTTCTTCTGGTGTTACAATATGAGGCTCAATGAAAGGTTTCTTTCCTGTGGTCCTTTCTCTCCTGCTTTTGGAAGTGTACCCTGAGTAGGCAACACACAGAAGCAGTGAATGACAGAGAGGTGCTGTGAGGGCACAGGTAGTGGCAGGGACAGTTGAGCAGTCACTCAACAAGGCTTCTGAAGGCTAGGCAGCCAGGCCTTTGAGAGTTTATGAAACAACTGAATAGTTTAAGGGAGGAGGAAGTATTGTAGAAGTACAGAGGGCTGAAAGTTTAGACTTGAGAGGGATAAAGGCTATATAAAGAGCTAGAGAGGAGACACAGAAAGCCCTGGTCTCTGGAAGGGTTCCAGAGAGCTGTCAAGTATTAGGGCCAAGATCCCAAACAATGGGCCAGAAACTGGAACACTGGTTACTGTCAAGTGCTGAGGAATCTAATGCTTCAGCCAACCTGAACACCCAACAGCTGCAAGCAAGGGCTAAGAGGTCATAACATCCTAGGGTTGTGTACCAGCTCTAAGAGCTGAGGGTCCTGATGCCTGAGATCTGGACAAGGACTCTAACCCCATGAGTGTCTGCTTACTCTGTTGTTCCTAACCATTGACTGCTGTCACTCACCACTGCCAAATACCAATGGAAACACAACCAGCCCAAGACCAGCACTTGAAAGTCTCCTGCTTGCCCTGCCATGATCACTCCCTATGGCATGTGGTATATTGGTAATAAATGCAAACTAAAGATCAGATCATAGAATTGCGCCCTCTTGGCAACACACCCAAATTCAGTTATTTGGAAAAAGGGTTCTTAGTGCTTCATTTTTCTGAAGCATAACAATACAGCAAGAGAAACATCTCATCCAAAAAATCCCCAAAAAACAAAAACAAACAAACAACAACAGCAACAACAAAGGTGAAGGGGCTATGAAGGGGAAAGTCAAGGAGACAAAGAAAAGTCAACTAGGCTTTTAATGTTAAGGATGTTATTGGTTTGTTTGCTGTTTTGCTAAGTAACCCAGACTCTCCTCAAGTTTATGCAATCCTTCTTCTTTAATGTCCACAGATTTCCACATTTAAGAAGGTAACACTGACTTTGCCAAAATGAACTATGGACTTTAGACAACCACTGGCCTTGGCCAAGAATCTAAACCCTTCTCTTTCTCCATTTCTCTTTATGTAAAAATGGAAATCCATTAGTACAGACTGAACTAAACATTATATTGGCTTTTAAGTAGAAGAAATCCACTGTGCTTTTAAAAGGGATTATGTGATAGCTGAAGATTAATGTAAGCGTTCAAACATTTATTTCCCTCTGCATGCCTGGCTCTGTGTTAAGTGTCAGTTTTTACATTAATTACCTCACTTAATCTTCATGGCTACCTCATGAGGGCAGCCTGCATTTTAGCCTCCATCTGACAGAGGACAGATTTAACTATGGAAAAGTTAAGTCACGGCCCCAAGTTCACTCAACTGAAAAACAGAAATGATAGAAGGCATATATTAGTGTCCCAACACCTTTACTCTATAAATTTCAGCAAAGCACCCATGACATCTCAGATCCTGAGCAAAATACAAAGGAATCAGCATGATTAACAACAGTCAGTCTTTACTTTCCACATGTCAAAAAGGTAGAATGGAAATTAATTTACACATGTTGTCCAAGTTTCATCTCTGTTGTGGCAATATATTGCACCAAAAGGTCAACTGAGGGAATAAAGGGCTTGTTTCATCTGACAATGTAGGCTGCGGTCCATCATTGAGGAAAAGTCAAAGCAGGAACCCAAAGCACCCTATGCCTGCTTGCTATTGCACACAGCATCTCTTCAGACTGAAGAATTCATTTCATAGCCAGAGAAGGGTAGCAAGAACCATAGAGGGTGTCGCTTGCTGTCTGGCTAGAAGGTTTAGTTATGCTCAGCTAGCTTTCTTATATAGTTCAAGATCACTACATAGAGAATGACACTGTCCACTCTAAGACAGGCCTTTTCACATCAGTTAACAGTCAAGATAATCCCAACATGCATGCCCACAATCTGATCTAGGCTCTACCTGAATTAGGATTCTCTTCCCAGATAATTCTGTGTTATATCATTGACAGACCCACCAGAACACAGATTGATATATGTTCAAATAGCAGCAGACAGTGTGTAAAAAGAAGATCTACATGACCATGGGGAGCCTTGGTTGTAATTTATGTGAAGCTGGGACTTAGGGTAAGAATATAAAGAGCATTACAGAAGCCCTATAAAGTTGGAAATAAAAGACCCATGAAGGACACGAGAAGGAGCATGACTGAACAGAAAGGGAAGGAAGAGTGGTTAAAAATGAAGACAGAAAAGAGAAAGGACCATGCTGAGAAGACCCTTTGGGCAGAAACACTTGGAGCTACCAATGGACATACAAAACATCTTCCTTATATTGCCAGTGGGTAACAGGGCCTTAAAGGGAAACAGAAGATGCTGGCCCTTCTTCAGGGCATTAATCTAATCATAGGCAATTAGCAATAAGGTAAATACACTTTTAAAAATATCTGTGATGATCTAGAGGGCTCCATGTGGCTTCTGAGATGCTTTATCAATGGAAATCTTTCACTACATCCACTCTTCAATCCCAGATAAGAGAGAAACTGGTTAACCTGTACTCAAGGTAGTGGCTGCCAAAAGCAAACATGTGCTTACATCAGACACAGCCATACTGCTCTGCAGATGCCCTACACTGCATATCATCAGAGTTATATGTGATTCATGGGGATTTTCACTTTGCTGAAGGATCCCAAGCCCTTTTAGATATCATTCTAGAAAGAATAAATCAACAAAAGAAGGCAAATCAAAGGGAGTCTTCATCTCTTTTCTGTGTGATCATCATATGGCAAAGAGAACTACAGCATAAGAGGGAGGGCTGGAGGTCTCAAGTTTGTCACATTTCTAAGAAAATCAAGAACATTGTGCTATGTGCTTCCACACTGCATTCTTACTTTATGAATGCTAACAAGTTTTTCTACTAAAAGCCTTCTTTAAAGACTTAGGTAGCAATGAATATCCTAGTAAGAGCACCAGTGGAAGGGGAAGCCCTGGGTCCTGCTAATACTGAACCCCCAGTGAACTAGACTGTTGCGAAGGGAGGGCGGCAATGGGGGAGGGGGGAGGAAACACCTATAGGAAGGGGGGGGATGTTGCGGAAACCAGGAAAGGAATAACACTCGAAATGTATATAAGAAATATTCAAGTTAATAAAAAAAAAAAAAGAATCTCAGTGCTCAGAAATCATGACAGAGAATTAGTAAGATTGAGGTGTTAAGAGAAATATGATACATTTTTTTAGTAAATTTACATAGTAACATTGACACTAACAGGTAACAATAAATTGATATGTGAATGAGCCCTAAACGATAATAATCTGGTTATGTGGTATATCACCTTACATATTACCAAATGGATATATAAATTTAAGTGGAATGTACCATAAAATAATTATGTTTAATGAACATTAACATTTGAAGATATTAAAAGCATATTCTAAAACCATCATGTAACTATCATTACTGGTAATTTTTCTCACTGTGCATGAAATGAGCATTTTCTTAATATTAAACTTGAAAGAGTATTTCCTATTTTCTTCTTTGTAAAATTTTCTTACTGATTAAAGAAATTCTCTCATAAAAAAAAAAGACTTAAGGAACTTGAGTTCAGTGTTCGAGATCTCAGCAAAATCAAAGCTCTACTTATGGATCTTAAGAGAAACAAGAATGTAAAGGAAGTCAGGAACTTTCTAGAAAATGGGTCTCAATATTTGTTGGACTATTCGTAACAGAACAAACTCAGATAAAGGACACTTTCATTATCCCAATATATTTTCTTCACATGCTCATAGCCATGCATGAACTTCTACAGAATCAGCATGCTAGCTCTTGTGGCCTCTAGCAGGGAGCCACCCCAACTGCTTTAGAAAGCACTGATCAATATCTGTGAGTCTGGCACCCGCCAACCACCCTAATTTCTTCTCTCAATTCTTCATCTTAACTTAAATAATTGTCACAAATTCTTCCAAATTCTGAACTCTAAAAGGTAAAGAAAGGCCAATGTTCCTCCTATCAAATGTGCTTAGAATTCTTACTCTAGTTCTTAAAAATAAACTGTGGGACAAGTGTCAAGATATGGGTGTCTTTTGTGGAACTCTCATTCTGGGGTAAGTTGGCTGTCATGCTGTGAGTTGACTTGGGCATCAATGAGAAGACCCTATGGTGAGTAAGAGACATGTGGCACCATTTTAAAGCAGGTCCTCCAGCTTTAGTTAAGAATTCAGAGAGCTATAAGTCCAGGAAATATCACTAGTGGCCCTGAACCACAACCATTCAGTCTGACTGTCCAAAATTCCTAGTTCATTCAAATGCAGATAATAAAGGTTTATGAGGGGCTGGAGATGGCTCAGTGGTTACTGCTCTTCCAGAGGTCCTGAGTTTTAGCAACACATGGTGGCTCACAACCATGTGTAATGGGATCCAATGCCTTCTTCTGGTGTGTCTGAAGACAGCTACAGAACTCATATAAAATAAAGGTTTATGAATTTAAACCTTCGACTGTTGGTATGTTCTGAATTGCACTAACTAACTGATGAAACATATGATAACAGTAAATCTCATTAGCATTTACTAAATTTACTGGAATATAATTTCCTTGTAGGAAAGACTCATTTCTGCTTGTCTCCTCATTGGAATCTCAGTGTTTGGCATAAAGTCAATACTTAATACACATTATTGATTAAATAAATAAAGAAAACCTTAGTACATGGCTAATATTACAATGTTCACTCTGCACTTATTTTCTCACTTAATTCTCACAGCTCTGATGTAAAAGTGTATTTATTATTCTTGTTTTGCAGAGGCAATCCGAGGCTTAGTGGGGCTATGTTGCTAGGTTTCCAAATCTTTTTAACCCCATATCCCTGGATGTTTGTGTGTGAACTGCATAATCAGCCAGAGACACAGCCCCCTCAGCACCCTTTCTCAGAACTCTGAAAATGAGGCTAAAGTATGTCAAAAGCTTCCACAGGCAACTAAAGATCAAGCCAGTCCCATGGCTCAATATGATTTAAATAAGCCTGTTCTTGGGATTTTTATACTGAATATTTGGTTATCTAGGTGACAATGTGAGAGGTTGTATAAACTTTAAGAGATGGGGTCCATTTGGAGATGAATTGGGGTGGGTCATTGTGTATTTTTGGATGATAGACTATTCTAAACCATACAAGATAGACTATTCTAGACTAGTTCTCTTTCCATGCCTCAACCATTTTGTGATGTGGCTCAGGAGGCTCTCACCAAGGGCCAGGCACATGGGTGGCTGTGGCTCCCTCTCTTCCCAAGAAGAGTCGGCTGAAATCAATCCACAAGGGCAAATTGAGTAGAGACAAAGAATGGAATGGTTCAGAAGTCCTGTGAGTATGACTGGTAACTATGATACAGGACCAGCTGTAGGGAGTCAGATCAACTTTACTTGGGGTGATTCACAGGTTATATGGCTTTGGGGTAAGGAAATAGGAATATCCAGGGTGGACAGAAGTCATTGGCTGAATGAAAGCTTCATTAGCATAGGGAAGTATTTTGGGAATCCCAGGTTCTTACCAGGAAAAAGAAAGTTGAACCTGTAATCTTAACCGTGTCTATATGACTTTCTGCAGGTAGAGGTGTTGAGGGGTGGGGGTTTGAGTTTCCCAGACAAGATCAGGAGGGAAGCCCTGCTAGTAAAGGGAGTCCACCATTTTGTACCAAGCCCAGAACTCTATCCAGACAATGGTAGAATTTGACCCTAATTAGCAGGCAACAGGTGGCCTGATCTTAGACTTTGAATATTGTGAGTTAAATTAACTTCTTTTCTTTGTAAAGCACCAGGTACTTTGGTTATAGCAAGAAAAAATGAAACTAGAATGTTAGTTAGGTTGGGATGAGTCAAGTCTACCTGCAGAGGTGAAAGAATGGCGAGATTTGGCATAAGGCCAACGGGAACAAGCCATCATTGCCCTCATCCATCCCTCTACCTCCCTTGGTTATGTCAGGCCAGTCTCAGCTCCACCACCAGAAGCAAGGCTAAAGGTTGGTTCAGAATAGGCACCATGTGTTTAGATCTCAACAGATGTCCGAATGCTGCTGGACACTCCGGACCTAGGCATGCTGGGATTAAATGGCAAATGCTGCGTACTGAAAGCAAGGTTGCAAGAGATTCGGCTTCCAAATCAGTGGTTAAACCACATCTGTGCGTGCTGAAATATGTGCTCATTGCCATGAGGTGCTTTAGACTTGGAAAACAAAACAAAAATATTCTATAAGTGCTGACAGCATAAATTGAGTTGGATAGTTCCCCTTACGCTGTTGTAGGGTTCATAACTCCATTTCATCAATTGCTGTGGCTTTGAAATGAGAGAAAATTGGAAAGAACATTTTCAATCTTTTCCTTATAACTATGTAATCCTTCCTTTAGAATGGTTTTGTGTGTGTGTGTGTGTGTGTGTGTGTGTGTGTGTGTGTGTGTGTGTGTCAAGTTCAGGTAGAAATAAAATTCTTAGAGCTTATGCAGCTCATGATAGAATCTCAAGGTAATGCATTTTTATATTTTCCCTCAATAAAAGGTCTGTTTTCCACTGAGAAGAAGAATGAGGACTACATAAACTATTTGCTTAACATGGGAGTCAATTTTACAGAACAGTAATGACATGAAAGGAACTCACCGTATGCTATTAAGTTAGAATGCAGGTTAACAAACGCTAAGCATGAAGCAATTTTTGTATTTGCTTGCAGAAAAACCAGAATGATGGAGCATTAAATATTAACAATAAGCCCTCTTTGCTTTTCTTTCTCTTCCCTCTATCCTTTCATTTTTCTTTCTGCCAATTCTATGTGGCAGCCACCATCTTGGGCTTCAGGAGTCCTGAGATATGAGTTAGTTCTATGATTTGGCTTATGGTCAGCGAAATGAATAAATAATTGGAAAGGTCAAGTTGCTTGTATATGTATGTATATATATGCATATACCTTTATATGTGATATATATACATATATATGTTATATGGTAAAAAGGTATAGATGTTTTAAGAATTTGCTTTTGATCAATAGAACTGAGGACAGGACAATTTTTTTTTGGGGGGGGGACTGGGGCAAATGTGGAAAAGCCTGTTTCTTTTCCTTTCTTTCTTTTTTTTTTAATTTTATTTTTTTATTAGATATATTTCTTTTTTATTTATTGTATATATATTTTTATTAACTTGAGTATTTCTTATTTACATTTCGAATGTTATTCCCTTTCCCGGTTTCGGGCAAACATCCCCTAATCCTCCCCTCCCCTTCCTTATGGGTGTTCCCCTCCCATCCTCCCCCATTGCTGCCCTCCCCCAACAATCACGTTCACTGGGGTTCAGTCTTAGCAGGTGGTGCTCTTACTAGAATATTCCTTGCTACCTATGAAAGTCCAGGGTCAGTCCATGTATAGTCAGGTAGGCTAGAAGCTCTAGTTGCTTGGCATTGTTGAGGCCCCTTCAAGCTCTTCAGTTCTTTCTCTGATTCCTTCAGAGGGGTCCCTATTCTCAGTTCAGTGGTTTGCTGCTGGCAAGCCTCTGTATTTTGCTGAATTCTAGCTGTGTCTCTCAGGAGAGATCTACATCCGGCTCCTGTCGGTCTGCACTTCTTTGCCTCATCCATCTTGTCTAATTGGGTGGCTGTATATGTATGGGCCACATGTGGGGCAGGCTCTGAATGGGTGTTCCTTCTGTGTCTGTTTTAATCTTTGCCTCTACCATTCTTGTTCCCCTTTTAAAGAAGGAGGAAGCATTCACATTTTGATCATCAAATCTTGGTTTCATGTGTTCTATGCATCTAGGGTAATTCAAGCATTTGGGCTAATAGCCACTTATTAATGAGTGCATACCATGTGTGTGACAATTTTAAAAATTTATTAAGCATATTTTGCCTTTTCTTTAGGTTTCTGTGTCCCTGGGGTGGTGACAATAGTATAAATGTCACATGACAAGGGAGAAATTGATCGAATGAGGCAAAAATGAAACAGTGGCCACAGGGCCCACACAGTAACCACTCATAAATAATCACCATTCTCTTTGTCAGAGAAAGCATAGAAGGAGTTCAGATGAAACCAACAGGCTCATGAAAATCAAAATCCCAGAGCTGATAGTCTCAGGAATAGTATCCAACAGGTTCTAATAAGGTATTAACATAGTCAGTGTTTTTACATAGACAGTTTTCAGGCAAGCCCTGCTATTGTTATAGTTAATTCTCAGATGCTGTACCATCCAACTCCCCTCTAAAAGCTTTTGCCACACTCACACCTGTTACTCCTCCAAAGAACTCTGAGGTAGCCTCCTCCCTACACAGCAGCACCTATCATATCTCAAATCAACTCACAGGATGCCACTGGACTCTCCGAGGCGTGATATAGCATATGCCTCCCTTTTGGATTTCTCCTTTTGTTCCTGGAAAGTATAATTAATGCCATAACCGAAAGAAGTGATTGAGTTCTTTTTCTCAAGAGGGAGCAGTGTGTGAAATGGTGTGGCCATTGAGATTAAGTCAGAACTGGATAAACCCAGAAACTATGAGGTAATAACTCACACCAGCCTCTGTCTGTCTTCCATAAGCTCGGAAGGAACTATGGCATGGGCCACTGGTGGAAGTGAAATGAAGGTCACATGCCAAGGGAACTGTTTCATATATGTTTTAATGCTGTGATGAAAATATGCACAAGGAACAATTTACAAAAGGAAACATTTATTTGAACTATGTTTAGAATTTAGCCCCTTGTGGCAAGAGAAGGCAGGGCTGCAGGAAGTGTGCGGCAGAGACAACTCACATTTGTGGTAAACCAGGAAGCGGAGAGCATTTGGAATTTCAATCGCTCTCCTATGGTAAGACTCTTCTTCCAGCTAGAACCTGGGTCTTGGGTTTTAATGTCTCTCCAAAAGCTATCACCAGTTTCAGGGAAGAAAAAGACATGGACCTGTAGGGGAAATTTCAAATTCAAACCATGACAGTTGCTGAGTAACCCAGACACGGATCGTGTTTAATAAATGATGGGTTTTCTCTGTCAATAGAAGCAATGTGTTGGATGTATTTATACAGATGCCTTATGCCTCTGCCTCTTAATCCCAACATGTCCTCATCCACTTTTGAACATCCCAGAGTAAATAAGCCTTTCAGATGTGCTTAAAGTTAAAAGCCAACTGAATTAATTAAGTATACTTTGGGGGAAAGATTCGTGTCTGTCAACGATTTTTTTTTAACAAAATTGGATAATACTGTCAAGTAGAGACACTAAAACAATTTTGGTCAAATGTACTAAGCTTCATAATTAGCATCTTCCAAAAAATCTGAGTGGAAACTTCAGTTCAACAAAGTGAGGTGATTCTCCTTCAAACATGTAAAAATTGTGATTGAATGGGTTCAGATAACTACCCGTGGGAGAGGAAAATGACCAAAATGTCTCATTTATGAGTTCTTGAAAAGTCACTCATTTGGCAGTTATCAGTTACATAACTATCACTTTCCTAGAAACAACCACAACCATAAAAGCAAACAAACAAACAAACAAGCAAAAAAAGGAGGTAAGGAATACAGGTGGTAAGGCAATATATTATATTTCCATGGAGCGAATTTGCTACATTAAAACATATACACTTATGATCTCTCCAGTCTTCATAAGCTCCATATCCCACTGGCTGCCGATGACGCCATGGCACGGTGCTCCCCACTTTCCCTAGCCCTGTACCATGTTCTCATTCTCTACTCAGGCTATCATCAAAGGACACAGAGAAACTTTACATCACCCACATCATGACCTTTGCTTTCTAGCTCCTAGTCAACTTGCCCTCATGGCAACATCGGAAGGTCTTTCAACTCCCGATCCACCTTCCCTTGCATCCTTGCCCCTGATTGCTACCCAGAAGCCTCACATCTCCTTATGTAACGCACTGTCAGACATGATTCCTGACTCAGTCACTCACTTGGGGATCTCTTATGCTGCCTGAGAACTTCTGGACTCTTCCTCTGATGCTTGAAAACTGTTGGCTTCCTGTTTGCTTCTTCATCTAGTTTTGAGTTGCTTTCTAAGAATATAGTTCATTTTGATTCCCCAAGTCCTGGCACAGTGCTAGATGTGCCATAGCCACAGAGTCAGGCCCTGTTAGAAATGCCATGTCTGTGTTCTGCTTCCTGAAGCCTCTTCTGTGCCTTCAGACATTCGGGGTGAACTCTAAGTCTCAAGGTAATAGTGTTGAGACCTCTCAAGGGTAATTAGATCATAGGGGCTCTGCTATCACAAAGGCCTCCCACAGTTCCTTTGAGCAGGTTGCCACATAGCAAATCTTTAGTCTCTAGCTTCCTCTCAGGTACAGTGGATTGTCTTTGCATGTAAATACTTGATTTTGTAATATGAGTGTGTCACCAGAACCTTAGCAGATGCTATAAGCCCCAAACCACAAGCTTAACTGAACCTCTTTCTTCTTAAATTATTCAGGCACAGATACTCTGTAGTAGTAACAACTTTTGAATAAAATGGCATGCTTAATTAAAAATTAAATCTCTGTAAAGCTATTTCTCCTTATTAATAGTCACATAAAGTTCAGGAATCAAAGTGATACTCTCCATTGATGGCAGTCACAACAGCGGGTGGCAAATAGGCACTGACAGTTGTGGCGATTATCTGTAGCCTGCTGGACTCTGCCAGGACTTCCAGTTCGAGAGCTTATCACATCAGGGGGCTCTTTGGACCTTACCACACAGTAAGGACAGCATGGATCCTGGTGGATTAGTGTCCAGGATGCTGCAACTCAGCAACTGCTTCTAAGATGTCAGTGCTTTCTACAATCTACCAAATTTATTTTCATGGTACTTTTGCAGGGAGACAATACTTTTAGCCTCACTGGAAATAATACAAGCCATATGCAAAGACGAGGTTTCCCCAGACTTGCCTGTGAATCACTGAGTGATGTAAGCTCCCATTTATCAGGACTGGAGTGAGTGCCCAGAATTATACATTGCTTTTGGAGCTTAAGGTTAGTGAAATATAATGATAGAAGATGAACTCCCATCTTCCTAAAGAGCAGCATTGCTCTCAGTGGCCCAGTCTTCTCCTGGTCCCCACATACAGTATTTCTACCCAGAACTAGGGGATGTAGATGTCAGTATTCCACAGTCCACCACTTTGATACTTTGAGAAGTGAGGGTCTCTACTCGCACCTCCCTGGCTCTGTGTTACCACCCTTACTCCCACCAGAAATGGACTCTGGTGAACTGACTGCTACCTACAGACCTTGCTAAAATGAAATCGCTCCATTTAAAATGCTCTCATCTCCTTAAGTAACCATGCATTCTTCCTCCCTGGGAATCCTGGTGGGTTGGATTTGAGAAAGCCTCGCTAAAAAGTCATAATCTTCACTTGTCATGTTCCTCACAATTCGAGGCTACATTTCTGCTTTCCCAATCGCACCTCAGGATGACCTGCACATTCATTTTTAATTCTACACAGTAATTAAAGGATTGTTCAGAAACTTTCATTAATTTGGAATAAAATAGCCTAGATTTTCAGAACTTCATGATAACAACTTTTTGTTCATAGTACTAACCCAGAGGTACAGGAGACTAAAATAGTAATGAAAGAAAGAATAAAATTATGTGCAGCACATTTTAATGTTTAGAGAAATTTCTCGTGCTCTAATTCTCTGACAATGTCATATGGGGTATGTGCTCTGGTTCCTTGGAAATGTACATTGTCTCTTTCAGGCCCATGAAATATTCAGCAACCTCAGTGTCCACTCAATGCCTATCACTCTTCCACCACACATACATGCAAATGCACACCCATGCTCATGTGCACACCCAATACATGCTTTCCTGGAAAAAGTATAGAGAAGACAGACTTCTCCAATATTTTCTAGATTCACAGAGTAAACACTGGTAGTCCCCATTTCTTACTTTCTAAAGCTGGAAAGGATTTACCTATCAGGACCGAGTCTTCATATTGCTTCTTCATTTTTCTTTACATATTCTTGTTATGAATGCATATTTCTTTCATTGCAAGAGGATTGCAAAGGCTTGCAAACAGTCACACACTAAAATAAAACACACACACACACACACACACACGCATGCACGCACGCACACGCACACGCACATGCACAATGCAGAAGAAAACGCCAAAGGCCGAAGTGAATGAAGTGACCAAAAGCATTTGCCTGGTCCTATATCCCCTAGGCATTTACTGGGCAAGGATGTCAGTATCGTTAGATGTAACTTCTAGTGTACATGCTCTCCTCCCTTTCTTCTTCCTGGGCATGCAAAGCTGTGAGGAGGACTTTACCTATTCTCCATTCTAGGACTTGTTTATGTCCACAGCCTCCTTTTGCAGAAGTAGCATATACCCCCTGCTGTTCCCTGGGATTCTAGTACAGTTGCTGCCTCATTTACAAGGGAGAATAAATTACATATTTGTTTAATAATTATAAACACTGCATCGAATGCATTTTTTCTTAATAATCTTGGGCCCATAACCCTGGCACCAAGAACATTTCTTTTAGTTCAACATTCAAATACCTTCTTAGGAAGTACAACCTGGGTCTCATTCTGACTCTGCTTTAGTCCATCTCCCAAGCCCAGGGCTTATTTAGATAGACTCCATTATTAGCTTGAAGCCTCACTTCCTGTTAATGAAAGTTGTCCTTCAAAGAAGCTCAACCTTCCATCCCAGCTCCATCCCCAAAGTAATTCATCAACAAAACCAGGAAAGATTCCCCTCGGTGTTAAGAAACTCATAGTGGATCTATCAGCTCCAACTGGACAAGGTGTGGTTGTTAGGGGTACCCCAACTTCTAAGAAGTGAAGACTAGCTCTCTTCAGCTATTTACACTCACCCCATCTTGTGGCCTCCAGAAGGTAGCACAAATTAGAAACAGGCACTAACTGAGGATCTACTGAGGTTCCCCAGGGCTTTCACACTGCCTCTTGAATATGCTTGGGGGATATCTTCACCAAGCTCTTTTGTTTCCTTTCTGAATACTTAAGTATATTTAAAAAGATAGACCTGATGATAATTAGATGGATCAACATGTATGCGAGTATGTGAGGTCATGTACACACACACACACACATACACACACACACACACACACACACACACACCTGAATGAGGTATGTATTTCAAAGACATGCCCACAGTAGCCTCCTCTAAGCCAGCCCACAGGGCTCCTCAGTGATAAATGGGATGGTGTCCTCACAATACAGTCACCTAGCATCAGCATTAACAGCTAGGAGTGCAATGTCTAGCGCGTGAGTCTATCACCTGTATCAGACACTTGACATTCAAACTGTGGGATACCTGTAGACATCCTACTGTGACGGTCCTAGAAATCTGTCTGGGGCCAAGTAGAAATGCAATTTCTTTTAGGGGAGAATGTGACTAATCAGGCATGGATAGAATGGGTAGGAAGTCTCCCTGAGCTGCTGCAGAAGCAACAGCCAGCATGCTGCGTCCATCTATCCTACAGGCTCCTTGCATTCCTCTTACTTTGGATTTTGCCTTAGGCCTGAAGAATGCCTTGGTTTCTGATTGCCCATCAGTTGTCTTCTGCTTGACTCAAAGTGTCAGGCTTTATTTTGGCCTACAGTTTCTCGCACACAATTAGCCCTGACCTCAGCTGTTTGTCTCTGCCTTGATCTAGACCATGGGACTTCTCCATAACACATAGCCTCTCCCTCCCATCCTGTGTCTTTCTTTTTTCTCAGACTCGCTTGCTCACTTATGCTTTCTTTACCCAGTATCAGTGGCCACCGCTATTAATATATGGATTAATTATTTTGAGTAATAAATTACTCAGAGAACTGTGAGAGTACCACACCATCACTTTCCTATATTGAGAGGACAGTCACAGTGACAACAGTCTCATCAGTGCTCCATACTCAGCCCCTACAGCTTGTGCGAGGTTAGGGAACACCAGTGAAGATGAATACCCCCCAGTAGGAGTCACATCATTTTTCTTCATGTCATCTTGGAAGGAGTGCATCATCCTCACTAGACAACCTGATAGTGCCTTGATCTTGTACTACACAGCCTGCAGAATAAAATATAAAATAAAATAAAACAAAGCTCTGTTCTTCAAAGTTATCCAGTGTAAAGTATTTTGTTACTGCAACACAAATGGACAGATATACTTGGGTTGGTTCACGTGAGATTTCGAGACGACTGAATTAGGAAACATGGCATTGGAGAAGTATGATTGGAAACAGGTTCCTGCAAGCACACATTCCGACTGGTGTGGGGCAGGCACCATTCCAGCAATCATCTTTTATCTGAGCATGAGCCAATGCTCACCCAGATATTCTCCAGAGATGTCTTCTGTGACTTCAAATATGTGATGGGAAACAGAAGCCAAGCATCTCTCACACAATAGGCACCTACAACCAGCTACACCCAGGAGCTCCCTGCTGGTGTAGTTGCCCCAGGACTCAGAGAGATGAGGTTCTAGCTCATTATAAGACCAAGCAATAGGAGCACCTCTTGTATTTACAGAGTTCTGCTTTAAGAGTTACACAATCGAAGTTCACAATGAAGATCTGTCTGTTTCACTCTGTCATAGAATTGGTAAGTTATATATGAGCTTATTCAGATGAGATGAAATGAAAGCCATACTTCTCAACCAAACTTCTTTCATTGATAATGAAGATTGAGAACACAGGGATTCCTCAGCATATGTTCACTCTTCTCTTGTTCTGTTTGTACTGGGTTGTATGAGAAATCTCTCTCTTTCTCTCTCTCTCTCTCTCTCTCTCTCTCTCTCTCTCTCTCTCTCTCTCTTTCTCTCTCTCCCTCTTGCTCTGCTCTCTGCTTTCTCACTCTCTCTGTGTGTGGTGTGGTTTCTGGGACAAGAGGTATGGGTAGAGAGTAGAGGAAGTTAGAGAATGCTGCCTGATTGTTACTTGTCTGTCATCTTCAAACAAAAATAGGATGAGTGGCCACCAGAAATGGGACTTAGGTTATTGGTTAGACAACTTCCTTTCTCATACCTATATCTAAGGTTGGGCGGGAAAGGAGGAAAACCTTAATTTCATTTCATCTGGACCCCAAGTAAGCAATTATACACCAGAAAAATAAACCTCTCTACTTCTGTCCCACTTCGTGCTGCCATGAAGATTTCATTCAGAGACGAGCCTTTGGCTTTGAGATGAGGCAGTGAGTGGCAGAGCAATAAATCATGATGCACTTACTTATCCAGTTACTCATCCATTGCTTCAGTCACCAACCCAGTTGCTTTATGCTGTGTCTACTCTTCCTCATTTTTTAAGGTTTATATCTGCTTCATGCTTTGACTGTATGGCCTCCATACCCAGGTATTGCCATTGGCATTTTCTTAAAAATGTGGCCTATCCCTGTTGAGGGATGGGGCCACCCACCCATCTCAAAATTGTTAACTCAAAATTGTTTGGACAGAAATGTTCTGTCCAAAGAAAAGAACAAGGAACAAAACATGGAACAGGGACTGAAGGAAAGACCACCCAGAGACCGCCCCACCTAGGGTCCCATCCCATTTTCTGGACACCAAACCCCAACACTACTGCTGATACCGGAAGCACTTGCTAACAAGAATGGTATGATTGTTTCCTGAGAGGCTCTGCCAGCACCTGACCAATACAGATGCAGACACTCACCCAACCATTGGACTAAGCCCAGGGACCCCAATGGAAGAGCTAGGGAAAGGACTAAAAGGAGCTGAAGGGATTGCAACCCCACAGGAAGAACTGACTAACAGGAAATATTAACTAACTGTACCACCCAGAGCTCCCAGAGACTAAACCACCAACCAAAGAGTATATATGGAGGATCCATGACTCTAGATATTTACACAGCAACAGATGGACTTATCTGACATCAATGAGACGGAGGGCCTTGGTCCTGTGGAGGCTTGATTCCCCCCAGCATGGGGGGATGCTAGAGTGGTGAGGCAGGAGTTGGAAGAGTACCCTCATAGAGGCAAAAGGGAGGGGGGAGAAGGGGAATGGAATGTAGGTGGTTGTGGAGGGGTAACTTAGAAGGGGGATGTCACTTGAAATGTAAATGAATAAAATGATTGATAAAAAGAATGTGGCCTGTAAGGAGTTATTATTAGGCTGCAGGCTCCACCTTTATGAGTGGGAATAAGGCTTAAAAGTGGGGATTTGTGCAGCATTCTGTTCACTTTCCTTCTGCCATGTGTGGACACAGTACTACTTCCTTATGGAGTTTGCATAAAATGTCATCTTGGAAAGTGTCATCCTCACAGGACAAGTGGATAGTACCTTGATCTTTAGACGGTAGATCCTCCAGAAGTAAAAAGAAAATAAAATTCTATCTCCTGACTTATCCAGTGTGAAGCATTTGATTATGGCAAAATAAAATGGGCAGATATAGAAAAGAAAGAAAGAAGTTGGTTGATTTGGGGAAGCTAAAGTTGTTTCAAGAAAACACTCAGCTACCTGGTAAAAGTTTTATGTTCAGTGTTTCAATCCACTAACCTCATTCTTCTTACAGTAAAAGGATGACCTGAATAGTCTTATGGGTAATAGAGTATTGGCTACCCAGGTATATCTGCGGGTGTTTATCAAAGACTGTACATAAGCAGATGACCAGAATAGAGAATATCTACTCTCAGCAGGTACCATCCAGCCTCCTGAGAGTTTGTTATAACAAAATGGCAGAGTGAAGGAGGATAGATTCTCCCCTGCTCTTTGGAAGCCTACATGAACTTCTCCGTTGCTTGTCCATGTCAGAACTCCAGGGATGTCTTTCTGTACCGCCAACTCATGTCATTCTCAAGTCTAGCTAAGCCATGCTACTGGTTTTCCCGGTTCTCCAGATGTGTCTATCAGTCACCACCAACCCTCAAAATTCTGTGATAGCTAATCATCATTGCCAATCCATCTGGATTTAGAATCACCTAAGAGACACACTTCCTTGGTATGACTATAGAATGATGTTTCCAGAGAAGTTAACCTGAGGAGGGATGTCCTGTCTTTAAAAGTGGGTGGTATCACCATGCTGGCTAACGTTCCATCGAAGAGAGAGAGAGAGAGAGAGAGAGAGAGAGAGAGAGAGAGAGAGAGAGAGAGAGAGAGAGAGAAACAAAGAAACAAAGAAAGCATGCTGAGTACCAGCAACAATCTTTCTCTGCTTTTCTTGAGCGTGGGAGTAATGTGACCAGCTGCCTCACTGTTCTGCCGGGATGAGAGCCATCTTAGCAGCATACGTACCCCACCATGGTAGACTATCTGCAAACTGTGAATGGAATGAACCCTTTCCTCCCTTAATTTGCTTCTTCCCGGGTCCATTGTCACAGCAATGAGCAAAGACCTGACTAAGGACCTTCCCCCAGTCAGTACCTTTTCACAGAGTTCTCTGTCTTGTTTGTTTGCTTATGGCCCCATCCACAATAATTGCACTCTTCGTATGAGCTCGGGTACACATATTTTGGGTGGTCGGCTTCAAGTTTGTGGAGCAGCCTTCTGTACCTCCAGCAAGTTCAAATCGAACATGCAGGCCCAGGTGTTCCAGCTCTGTGTTCCTCCAGAAAAGAAGCTCGTGAAGCTGGTTCACACTTTTAAAGATTATTCCCCAGATTTGATTAAACTGAAATCTGTCCTTTCTTAGGGAAACCCAGAGGCTCATGGAGAATAACCTTTCTGGTCCAATGTTAAACTTTGAAGTCTCAGAACAAAAGCTGAGGAATTGTACAAGGCCTGTTTCTTTCCAGTGCTGCCCTACATTTCAAAGAGAAATGAAAAATAGGTGAGAAATCCCTGCTGTTGCATCCCTAGGCTCTTGGAGCTCTAGGCTATCTTCTTCTTGGACAACAAAACGTAAATAAACAAAAAATACTAGCTAACATTGACTTTAATGTGGAAAATGGAGGCACAGAATTCTTAGGGGAAAACCCCCGTCTTGTTTGCCTATCATCTGGAGTCAGAGCTGTGCTGTTACCCTTCTCCTTCACTCTTTTCTTCAGTGTATGCCTATGGACATAGAGCAGAAGGGGATCTTGGGGAAGTATCAGTCAGTCATTCTCAATCTTCACTGCTTTGAAACACATCGGCAGAAGGGGATCTTGGGGAAGTATCAGTCAGTCATTCTCAATCTTCACTGCTTTGAAACACATCAGTATCGGTTATGTTTCATTGCTATGTTAAAATACCTGACAAATCCATGTAAGAAAGGAAGGGATTCCTGTCTAAAGGAAATGCAGGTACAAAGAGTGGAATAGACTGAAAGAAAGGCCATCCAGTGACTGCCTCACCTTGAGATCTATCCAGTCTGCCGACATCAAACCCAGATACTATTGCTAGTGCCAATAAGCACTTGCTCACAGGAGCCTAGTATAGCTGTCGCATGAGAGGCTTGGCCAGAACCTGAGCAATACAAATACAGATGCTTGCAGCCAACCATCAAATTGAGCAAGGGGACCTCGATGGAGGAGTTAGGGGAAGGACTGAAAGCTTGATATTTCTGTATCAATTGAAAAATATTTAAGTTTACTCTATGTGCACTGTTTTGGTTTTGAAGAATCTAGAACCTTCCCATGAAATGTCGCCATTTTTCTTGGCCAGAATAACACAGCCATCACTCTACCCCTATGATAATTGTCTGAATTATTGGCATTACTTTAAATGAATAGCATCAAGGTTTCCATGGCAGGAATGAGTTGCATTAAACCAAGCTATTGACCAAGAGGATCCTATGGAAATCTCCAAACAACCCATGTTGATGCTAAGACAATGGGTCAGCCTCCAAAAACTGACTGCAGGACTACATTGCAAATACAACACCCACACAGTTCACTGGACATGGAGAAGTCAAGCTGCTGCCTACATGGAGTCTTCATGACTATGCTCTAGATGTTTTTGGTGTGGAAAGGTAGTCTGCAGTCTACCAAACGAGCTCCATGGACACCAATCCAGCCACAAAGCCTATGACCTACAATCTGCTAGAGCAGTGGTGACACAGAACTTATATAAATAGTCAACCAATATCTGATTTGACTAAGGTCCACTCCACTAGAAGAAACTCATACCTGTTATTGCTTGGGTAACCGAGAACCAGAAATTAGATTGCCTAGAGGTCTAGAATAAAACAAATACGACCTGTCTAAAAAAATCAATAAAATTATTCCTAATGAGATTCTAAACTCATAGATCGGTGCCTTATCTGGTCATCATCAGATAGGCTTCCCCTGGCAGCATATGGGAACAGATTCAGAGACCCATAGCCAGGCTTTATGTGGAAAGAGAGTCTAAATTGGAGGTCTCAGTAAATTCCTCAGCTCAAGGTTCCAGAGAATACCATGGAAGAGGAGGTGGTAAGATTTTAAGAGACAGAGGGGTTGGGGGACCCCAGGAGAACACAGTCCTCTGAGTCAACTAAACAAGGTGCACATGCACTAATTAACTGAGGTAATGAGCAGAGGACCTGTATGTGCCTTTACCAGATCATCTGTAGATATTACAGCTTTCAGTTTAGTGTTTCTATAACTCCTGACTATGACAGATGGGTCTCTGTCTCTTTTGCCTGCTCTTGGGACTCTTTTCATCCTATTGGATTGCCATCAATATGATAGTTTTTGCTTCATCTTGTTATATTTTATTTTGTCGTATTCAGTTGTTAACTCTTAAAAGCCTGTTTTTTATTTGTTTGTTTTTTTATAATGAGAGACAGAAAGAAAATAGATACGGAGGGAACAGGAGGTGAGGAGAAACTGGGAGGAATAGAGAAAGGGGAATCTATAATCAAGATATTTTATATGAGAAAAGAATCTATTTTTAGAGAAAGAAAAATAAAAGAAACCAAACAAATGGAGGGGTGGAGAACAAGCCAATGAAAAACATTCTTCTGTGCTCTCTGTTTCAGTTCCTGCCTCCAGGTTCCTGCCATGTTTGAGTTTCTATAAAATGTAAGTGGAAATAAACCATTTCTCCCCACCCCCATATATGTATATGTATATGCTGAATACTGTTCATTGTACTGAATGAGCACTTGATTAGCTGTCTCCAAGAAAGGATAGAGACTTGCAAAACTAAGAAAATCATCAGAATGGGGGTTATTTTCATAAGGTGATAAAAACAGCAAGCAGCAAGCAGTTATACGGAAGATAAGACTCTTCAGTGGAGTTGTCCAAATGATGTATCCAGAACTCTAATGATGCTTGAAGTGGAAATTTAAGGATTCTATAAAAAGTCAGATGGATAGTGTCTTGCTGGAGCAGACATGTGAAAGTAGACACAGGTGTGAAAGACTAAGGTAGACTCATGAAGAAACGCTTCACTGAAGCAGACATGGGAGAGAGGCTGTTCTGCTAAGGTAAGCACTAGAGGGAAGTGTTGAAGGATTCTTTGCTAACAACAGACATATTGGTTTGCCTTGCATTGTATAATTGAGCTGCATTTGTCAGGAGTCCATAGGGAGAAATGCAGCCAAAAACTTCTGGTGGTGTGCTGCAGACATGGACTTGGGCTGATTGGATGCATGGGCTGAGGCAAGGCACATGGAGTACATGTGATGTTTGGAGGGTATACATAGGACTCCATGGGGTAATGGAGAGAGAGCTTGGCTTGGCACAGCTACCTGTGCAATGCTTGTGCGTCTCAAGTCTTTTCTGATCTCTGCCTCCCTGAGAGAAGCACAGCTGAAAACTCCTGGTATTCATGTTGGCCCCTCCTGCTAACACCAGCAGAGCTTAGGCAGGGCTGTCACTGCTGCTGACTAGTGGTGTTGTTATCCAGACTCTACCAAACTGGACTACTGGTCTATCCATGAAGTGTTTGTGAGCGGATCAAGCTGCCGCCGCCTACTAACTTGTGAACTAAACTGCTGATTTCCAGACAACACAGACGGGAGTTGTTCCAAAGAACCTTTCTAAACAGGTCCATTTCCCTCTATATCCTTTCTTTTCCATTACCTCTGGTGGGTGGTGGGCTACACAGAAGATTAAAGCATTTAAGAACCATCATTAAAAATAAGTTTTGAAAAAAATAGTTACAGATACTGCTTTCAGGAGCTGTTATCCACGTTGTCGTGAACTTGTTAGTAGCACAGATTCCTCATCACCATACTTCTTATTAGATAATCCCCCACCCATGATTGGTAACCCAAAAAAAACTCATTGACTTACCATACTAGGCTTGGATTGACTTGTGTATCCAGTCTCTCATATGTGTCTTATCCTGGGCAAGGAGAAGTTTGCTCATGACTTTCCCCCAAAAGTCATACAATCCCAGGGCAAACTAGCAGCCTCACGTTGGGAGAAGTTCAAGTAAGGTAGTGCCAAGGGCCCTTCCTTTAAAACATTGGACAAATTCCTTCTCTTAGAATTCTGTTTTGGAACTTTGACTGGTTTTGCATGTGTCCAGTGGTGCTTGCTTGCCTCTTCTGGTGTTTCTAGAGTTTCTGTTTGTCTTCCCAAGGCAATTTGCCTACTCATTGTTTCCTGATATTTTCCCTTACAAACTCAGGCAGATAGAAATGAGCTTCTTATTTTTAAAAAAAATCAAGAAGACTTAATAGAAGAAATAAAATGCCAATTTATACTAACCACCTCTCATTAAAATTAATAAAAGATTAAACATTTCCCTTTATAGCCAAACTTCTGGGTTCATCCTAATTACCAATAGTATAGTTCAAATTAAGTTTCTTTCTGAATATCATTATAAAATTATGGCCTTCCACAAACTCATCATATTTCAATTAACCACAATTATCATGTTCTTTTCGATGCTCGGATTGTAGCTTGGCCGGTAAGAAACCGCTAAGCTGGTTGATTTTGTCCTTCCAACACCTTTGTTTTCTGTCTCTGATATTTGTAGTACCTGGGTATTCCAGAGGAGGGGGTTGGGGGTGGGGCGAGGCCTGAAGATAGAAAACGAAGTACTACTACTATTAGATTCAGAAAACTGCCCTCAAGATTGCCCATTATCATATCCTAACACTATTATATTTTAGTTACTACACCCGATTATCTTTGTGCATTACATCGTGTTGACCACTCAGACTTTTTAATATAGGGATGTAGCACATGGCTGTAGCTTGAACCTTAGGGGTTTTGCAGTTCCAGCTCTGGATTAAATTATGGTTTCTACTTGTCTTTACAGGAACCTAACACCTGCGGACTCTCACCATTGATCTTTGTTACATAATGTGGCCCTGAGGAGCAAAACTAGACCGGTGCAGGCCTCAGGCCATATGATATATTGTTGGTCAACTGGAAAGTGTGTGCATTTTGTACCCAGAAGAGCAATTGCCCAGTAGGATGGCAAGTTGGCTTTGTCTCTTCCAAGAAGGACTTGGCTTTGCTGACAACACAATTTGTCTGTGTTTGGGGTTCCATTGGGAGACCCTTCTTCTCATCTTTTTTTCTGTGCTTCTTCTATCAGCAATTCCATGTCTCTCTGTGATTCTTCCAATTTGAATGATATGGATATGAAGAAAGATCCTATCCCTGAACATTCTCCTCATTGGGTCTTGGGGACCCTCCCCATCACACATCCACACTCTTCTCGCTTCATCTCTGTTTGTCTGATCCTTTCTGCAGATCCTGGTTCTACACAGTTTTGATGAGTGTTGCCCTGGGCTCCTACCCCAGGCTTGCCGGGCTCTTCATTTAAGAGACCTGAAACTGTCCAAGATATGTATTGGTTTTAGCTCATTTAGTTCCATTAACAGGTTGAGGGTCACTAACTTTGGGACCTTATCACCTTCACCTGTACGAAAAGGGCTTTGGATAAGAATGTAGAAGACATAGGATAGAAAGTAGAGATCATGGTAGGGCCAGATCTGATTTCTAAGATGGTGAGGAGACAGCTATAATAGTGACAGCTATTTCACTCTATCCCATTGAGTGGGGGCAAGAGAGCCGGAGGGATATAGTGGTCTCAGAGCCTGCCCATAAATCAAGATGATTGGATCCAGATATGATGAAATGTGTGTTATATACTTTAAATAATGAAAAATGTTTCAAAATTATACTCCCAGCGCATGTTAATTTTTAACTGTTTGAATATAAAATCTTCCATTTGTGGGCTAGGTTTATGGAGGACATTTAAAACGAAAGAATCCTTTGCTCTTCCCGGCATGCTAAGCTAACTATTGTTGTTATTCCCATTTTCAAGGTGGATAAATGTAGTAATATGCATAATAAAACCTTTATGTCTGGCTTATTAATTATCTATAGCCCCAAAGTAGTACATGGCAGACTGTGGTTCAGATCCATGCAGTCGGCCAGATTCTGAAACTCAAGGTCTCAAGTGTGTGTTACTATAGTTGAGCAATGCAGTGTGAAATCCTTTTATAGCTTACCTTATCAAGAACTTTTCTCCAATCACACACTTTTCTTAAAAGACTTCCATAGTTGAGAATTTAATTTGCTTAAAATATAATTTTTTCCCTAGGGCTGATAAGTTGTGCCTGTAATCTAACTGCTTGGGATGCTGAGACAGGGGATTGCTTGCCTAAGGCCTGCTGGACTACAGAGTTACTTTAAGGTCAGCTTGGGCAACTTAGTGAGCTACTGTGTCAAAAGAAAATAGAGGGATAGGTACATAGTTGAAACAAAACAAAGGAATGGAAGGGAAACCTAATTTGGCCAGTTCTGTAAGATACAGATTTCTTCAAACGTTCCATCTTATAAAAATGACACAACAAACATTGTACAGTAGAACACAGGAGCTATCTTTTGTATTCACTTCTCCAGTTACTTTCCTGGGTTAGAAACATCAGGGGGGAATTGGGGGGCAAAGGAAGTGAGCAATTTGAGGACCCAGATAGATGGTAGCTGATCACTTTGCAAAGAATAGGCGTGAGTTCATACTGGGGGCAGCAATTTGAGAAGCAGCCTTTTCCAGAAGACCTTCACAGAACTTTCTCTCTAAGTAAGAAAGCCAGCAGGATGGATCAGCGGGCACTGGATGCTAAGCCTAAATTTGACCTAAATTTGATCCTTTGAACTCCTACGGTGAGAGAAGAGAACTGGTAAGCTGTCCTCTGTCCTCCATTACATATGCTGTGGTGTGTCACACACCACACACACACACACACACACACACACACACACACACACACACACACACACACACACACACACACACATACACACCACACACACCACACATACCACACATAACCTACACACACACACACACATCACACACACACACATACACACACCACACATCACACACACACACACACACACACACACACACACACACACACACACACACACACACACACACACACGAGAGCTCATCCATCAATAAATATAAAGAAGGCTTTGCCACATGTATGGGTAAACAAGATACATCTTGTATTCTTTTGATTGGTGGTGAGAATATTTTTTCCTGTTTCCTGGAGTCTGCTTGTTCCGAGTGGATCTTGTCTGCATCTCCTTGCAGAATTAGGATTTTATTTACCGATTTGAAAGAGTGCATTCTGTGCTCGCTTAATGATATCCACAGTCTGCCTTGCCGCTTCAACAACTTTTCCCAATTTGTCATTTGATTGTTTCGAGTCGAGTCACATTTCCTGAGGTAGAGCATTTAGCAGTTTTAGTGGTGTCAGAGTAAAATCTGTCTAGCGTTTCCCTGTAGTTACTTGCATGGCTTTTCTTTTTTTTTTTTTTTCTTTTTAACTTAGAATGCCTGTTTTTCACCAGAGAGCCATCAATTTAAAAAAAAATGGTTTGTCTACGTGTGTTTCTTTAATCCTTCTGTTTTTATTGTTTTGGATTGAGGCCGTGACCGTGATGAGGCCATGGCTTGAGTTCATCATTTTTCCCAGTTATTTGATGAAGGTAACTTTGAAAACAAACAAATGAATGAAAAAAATGCTGTTGCTTTGTTTCTTTCGTTAAGCTGGGAGAGATACTGGAGTCCGTTCAGGATGGCTGCTCTACTGTCTCTGGGCTTGCCAGTTTCTGAGCTTGCAGTATTCAATTTCACTTGCTGTCGCTGATGCTTTAGTATTTAGAAGGGCATGCCTACTAATTAATTGTTCCAATTTTTCTTTTAAAAATATTTTTTAACATTTTAAAAGAATAACTCATGGGCTGGAGAGGTGGATCATTAAACAAAGCGCTCTACAAGCATGAAGGTCCAAGTTCAGATCCTTAGAACACCCAAAAATCTGGATATGGCAGCCCGTCTGTAACCCCAGAGTGCAGACACAGGCGGACCATATACTTGTGTGCAAATACTAAATTCATGACCTCTCTTTAGCCTCAAGTGAAATTTGCCACGAAAATGTACATTTGCTTTGGCTTCTCAATAGTATTTCTTAAATAGTACCATCATAATTTATAACATACTTCTGTTTATTTTTTATGCTTTCCAGTTTCTCTCTCTCTCTCTCTCTGTGATGTTGTATAAGATCTAGAGTGATAAAATTTCTTTATTTTACAGACAGGAGAACAAGGGTTCTAAGTATTGCTAAACGATCCAGACCAAAGTTCCTGAGAGCGAGCAACAGGACTTCCCTGACTCAGAATCCCAGGATGCTGGCTTGGGTCTTACATTTTTCTTGGTTTTTATTTTCTCCATTTCTTAAGTGCCCTGGTTTCTTTTTCCATTGCTGTTATAAAATAACCCCAGATAATGGATGATGAAAAAAGAAACCATGAATTCAAAAGAGAGTTGGAAGACATATTGGAAAGATTTGCGGGGAGAGAAAGGGGCTAGAGAAAAGTAATTAAAATTCAACCAAAAGAAAAGCAACTTGAGCCTGGTGGTGGTACTAGTACATGCCTTTCATTCCAGTGCTCAGGAGGCAGAGGCAGGCGGATGTCTGTGAGTTCAAGGCTAGCCTGGTCTACAGAGCAAATTCCAGGACAACCAGGGAAACACAGAGAAACCATATCTTTAAAAAACCACAGAAAGAAAGAGGGAGAGAGGGAGAAAGGAAGAGAGGAAGAAAGGGAAAGAGATACAGAAAGAGACAGAGAAACAGAGATAGAGAGACACAGAATAGAGACAAAGAGAGACAAAGAGACAGAAACAGAGAGACACACAGACAGATGAGAGGCAGAGACAGACAGACAGAGAGACAGAGGTAAGAAGGGAGGAATGGGAAGAAGAAAGAGAAAAGGGAGAAAAGAAAGAGTGAAAGGAAGAAGGAAAGAAGAAAGGCAACTTGAGTGGGAATGGTCTTGTCCAAGCCCACAGTTCAAGGTGCAGCCTATCATGGTGGGGAAGTGAAGACGGCAGCAGCTGAGGGCAGCCGATCACATTGCATCACAATCCAGAAAGAGATAGGGAAGGATGCAAGAAGGGATCAGCTTCTCTTCTCCATTTTACTCAGGCCAGCATCCTTTGTCCAGGAAGTTGTCCTACTCGTTATTTAGATAGATCTTCCTACATCATTCCCATAATCAAGATAATCCCTCATAGGTGCGTACTGAGGTCCACATCCCAGATGATTCTAGAATCCATCAAAATGACAACAGAAATCGTTGACACTAGGCATATCATCAGTTAAAATTATTACATTTATTTAGTGTGCAGGTGCACATGTGGTGCTGCATAGATGCACCCGTGAGTCCCACAGTATGTGGAGGTCAGAGGATAATTTGTAGGAGCGGTTTCTGTCCTTCCACTGTGTGTTTCCTGGGTATCAGAAGCAGGTCACCAGGACTGACAGTATTTTTACCTGTTGAGCCATCTCCCTGGCCCCTGTATTTTAATATTTTTATGACCATTTTGAACATATATGTTCTCTAATGATCCAATACATAAATCCTCTAACTTCTGTTGCTATTCTGTTGCACTAAACTGGAACCTCTGCTTCCCTAGTGATAGGATTACAGCTGAATGGCTACCAAGCCTGGAGTGTCAGCTGAGATGGAGGCTTACTCTGTAGCCCAAGCTGGCCTCATACTTGCCATCTTCTTGCCTTTGCCTCCCCAAAGGTTTATAGGTGCTTGCCACGAAGCCCAGCGGCAACACAAAAGCTCTGACTCCTTCCTTTGATTCCGTCCTAATAGGTTTTCCTTCCTTTATATTGGCTTTGTGTAGCCTAGGCTGACCTCAAACTTACCATGCAGCTGAGAAGGGACATAACTTCTCATCTTCCTGCTCTCACCTCCCAACTGCTGGGGTAACTGCTGTGCACCACATCATGACTCCCAGGGATGGAGTCCAAGCTGTGTGGTGCCAGGGATGGAGTCCAGGCTGTGTGGTCTTAGGGATGGAGTCCAGGCTGTGCAGTCTTAGGGATGGAGTCCAGGCTGTGCTCAGGGATGGAGTCCAGGCTGTGCAGTCTTAGGGATGGAGTCCAGGCTGTGTGGTCTTAGGGATGGAGTCCAGGCTGTGTGGTCCCAGGGATGGAGTCCAGGCTGTGTGGTCCCAGGGACGGAGTCCAGGCTGTGCAGTCTTAGGTATGGAGTCCAGGCTGTGTGGTCCCAGGGATGGAGTCCAGGCTGTGTGGTCCCAGGGATGGAGTCCAGGCTGTGCAGTCTTAGGGATGGAGTCCAGGCTGTGTGGTCTTAGGGATGGAGTCAGGCTGTGTGGTCCCAGGGATGGAGTCCAGGCTGTGGTCCCAGGGACGGAGTCCAGGCTGTGCAGTCTTAGGTATGGAGTCCAGGCTGTGTGGTCCCAGGGATGGAGTCCAGGCTGTCCCAGGGATGGAGTCCAGGCTGTGTGGTCTTAGGGATGGAGTCCAGGCTGTGTGGTCTTAGGGATGGAGTCCAGGCTGTGTGGTAGGGTGGAGTCAGGCTAGGGATGGAGTCCAGGCTGTGTGGTCCTAGGGATGGAGTCCAGGCTGTGTGGTCTTAGGGATGGAGTCCAGGCTGTGTGGTCTCAGGGATGGAGTCCAGGCTGTGTGGTCTTAGGGATGGAGTTAGGGAGTCTTAGGGATGGAGTCCAGGCTGTGTGGTCTTAGGGATGGAGTCCAGGCTGTGTGGTCTCAGGGATGGAGTCCAGGCTGTGTGGTCCTAGGGATGGAGTCCAGGCTGTGCAGTCTTAGGGATGGAGTCCAGGCTGTGTGGTCCCAGGGATGGAGTCCAGGCTGTGTGGTCTTAGGGATGGAGTCCAGGCTGTGTGGTCTTAGGGATGGAGTTCAGGCTGTGTGGTTGTAGGGATGGAGTGCAGGCTGTGCGGTCTTAGGGATGGAGTCCAGGCTGTGTGGTCTTAGGGATGGAGTCCAGGCTGTGTGGTCCCAGGGATGGAGTCCAGGCTGTGTGGTCTTAGGGATGGAGTCCAGGCTGTGTCTTAGGGATGGAGTCCAGGCTGTGTGGTCCCAGGGATGGAGTCCAGGCTGTGTGGTCTTAGGGATGGAGTCCAGGCTGTGTGGTCTTAGGGATGGAGTCCAGGCTGTGTGGTCTTAGGGATGGAGTCCAGGCTGTGTGGTCTTAGGGATGGAGTCCAGGCTGTGATGGAGTCTGGTAGGGATGGAGTCCAGGCTGTGTGGTCTTAGGGATGGAGTCCAGGCTGTGTGGTCTTAGGGATGGAGTCCAGGCTGTGTGGTCTCAGGGATGGAGTTCAGGCTGTGTGGTCTTAGGGATGGAGTCCAGGCTGTGTGGTCTTAGGGATGGCGTCCAGGCTGTGTGGTCTTAGGGATGGAGTCCAGGCTGTGTGGTCCCAGGGATGGAGTCCAGGCTGTGTGGTCCCAGGGATGGAGTCCAGGCTGTGTGGTCTTAGGGATGGAGTCCAGGCTGTGTGGTCCCAGGGATGGAGTCCAGGCTGTGTGGTCCCAGGGATGGAGTCCAGGCTGTGTGGTCCCAGGGATGGAGTCCAGGCTGTGTGGTCTTAGTCCTAAGGATGGAGTTCAGGCTGTGTGGTCTTAGGGATGGAGTCCAGGTTGTGCATTTGCCTAAACACTTTACCAACAGAGCTATCTATTTCCCCACATTTTAAACATTATTTATTTAAATTTCTCTGAACCTACAGCTCGAGAAATTATAACATTGTTCAACATTCACAAATCTATATATTTCCCATAATAATTAGATTTTCCTATGATAACTTCATCTTTTTTTCCCCTTTTATTGGATATTTTCTTTATTTACATTTCAAATGTTATCCCCTTTCTCTGTTTCCCCTCCGGAAACCCCTATTCCATCCCCTCCCCCTGTTTCTATGAGGGTGCTCCCCCGCCCACCCACTCCCTCCCATCTCCCTGCCCTGGCATTCCCCTCCCTCCCTTGGGGCATCGAGCTTTCACAGAACCAAGGGCCTCTCCCCCCATTGATGCCTTACAAGACCCATCCTCTGCTACACATGCGGCTGGAGCCATGGCTCGCTCCATGCACAGAGCTATCTTAATACTCCTCTCTTTCCTCAGATTTTTTTGGCCAACATCATTTAAAACCACAAACTATTGTGTTTATCTCTCATAATCCTCAGAAAGCAAACAAAAACAAATGCGTTTAGTCTAGTATTTTACTTTTAACATTTCGGAACTGAATTTGGTATGTTTAGCTGGGACTGTCACGATCATTTTGAATGCACTTTTGCTATTTGTGAGTTTTTTGTCCTTTACATATTGTTTCCTCAGAGTGGAACTTTCAGCTTTCCAATAAAAGTACACGAGGGGATCTTTTTCTCAGATCTTCAGTAGATTGCTTCCCTTTGTACTGCCTTTTTCACAAATTGACATTTTAGTCATAAGTGTTGTTCCAATACCACTTAGACTGTACTCTTTGGGGCATTCAATATTGTGATGTACTGTCAACTCATTGTGCTCATTCCTATCCTACGTGGCATTTGTATTTTTCCCTGGGTGTTTGTAGAATTTTCTAGAAAAAAGATCTTTTATATGCAAACAAATTTTCACAATTATGTCTGTGCATTTTTTTTATTTAGCAATTTTGCCTAAAATGCTGTCTAGTGTTTTAAATTGACTATCTTTAAAAAAAAATTCAAGCTCAAATTTGCCTTCTGTTACTATTTGTCCACAGAGGCTGATATAGTTTGAATGTGAAACGCTCCCCATGGGTTTATGGTTTTGAACACTTAGCCTACAGTCAATGGTGCTGTGTGGGAGGGTTTGGGGTTTTAGGACAGTCTCCCTGGAGGAAGTGGGCCACTTGGGACAAGCCTCAGATTTCCAGTCCATTCTCTGCTTCCTGATTATGGATACAATGTGTGCAGCTATATCCTGCTCCAGCTACAAAATGTGGAACCTCCGGCCTAGAGAGATGGCTCAGTGGTTAAGAGCACAACAACTGCTCTTCCAGAGTTCCCGAGTTCAAATCCCAGCAACCACATGATGGCTCACAACCATCTGTAATGAGATCTGACACCCTCTTCTAGTGTGTCAGAAGACAGCAACAGTGTACTATAAATAAATAAATAAATAAATAAATAAATAAATAAATAAATAGAACCTCCAACAGGAAGTCCAATTAAGCCCCTGAAATTGCTTCCTGTTAGGTACATGGTTATGACAACAAGCAAGATAACTCATAGAAAGTTCCAGATGTTCTTGCCCCCAGGTATTTGAGTCTTCCTAGATCAAGAGACAGTCCTAGAAATCGAAGTGAGAAGGTACAGGATCTCCTGTCACAGACTTTCAGCTACCTTCACTGACAACCATCCCAGGGTCTCCACTGATGAATGAAGAATGAATATTGATCAAAGTCAGTATCTGCTTTAAACCACTACGTTGGAGTTTAGCTTATTGTATAACATTTGATAACAGCTACAATGCCGTCTATATTGTCCATATCAACATCTTCTTTTATCATTTGCATATTCTGCAATTACCTTTGCCTTCACCCCTTCCCCAGGGCTTTTCCCTGGGAGCTACAACTGGACAGGTAGGCCCAGGAAGATGAGAATGCAGGGGTGTGGGTGGGTGGGTGGGCCAGGAGGGATCCTTAGGTCTCTCTGGATGAGAAATTACCTAGGATCTCTACACACTGTCACCTCTTTCCTTCCCTTGAATGGACAGTGTACTCATCTTTGTTCCTGTGTTAAGGAAAACTTCCTTGAGAATCTGACAGGCTGTACGCAGCATCCTGGGTGTGTTATGTCCTTTAGGTCCTGCCAGCCATTTGGAATGCTCACAGGTATTTGAACAGATCTTGGAAAAGAAACATCAGGGTGACAATTTCGATCTGAGGTTCAGGACCCTCACTTTCATTCTGTAGCTCAGATGTGCTGAGGAAACAACAACCCGACACATGACAAACAGCGAGTGGACTCCACCCCCAAGGGCCCTGCTCTGTCATTAGTGGCCAGGCACTTTCCCCTGCAGGATGGCAGTGTGATGACTCCATCAGAATAAAAATAACCGGCATCTCACTTGAAGATGGTTCTTTTTCTAAAGCTGAAAACCAGAAACAAATACAAATATCACACGAAAATAAAATCCAATATTGGTTTCTTTCAACCCCATTTTAGGCGAATTTCTCTGAAGTGATGACGCATGTGTACATTTTTCTTCTATACTAAGAATCAAATAGCCTATTTGGGTAAACAAATTCTAATTACTTCCAAAGTAGCAGTAGACCCTGAGGGGAGATCCTGAAAGCAAAAACAGTGCTTATATATTCCTACTCCTTCCCTTTCACCTCAAAACTAATCTGTCATGAATGAAGCCTATTTCCAAACTCCACTTATCTCCAGGTAATTCTCCAGTTTCTACCCGGGCTCTTCCTCATGAATCTCAGACTCACCTGGCTGCAGATGGAGCCCCATAGATGTTTATCCTTTTTATTCTTTGTCTACCTGCAGGTCATATTTAAATTAAGAGGGATAACTTAAATGTAAATCTCAGAATATAGTGGGACGCTAACAGAGGATACATTAGACAGGCAGGCATTGTCAATCAAACTGGTATGGGGAGAAGAAAGACTTTAAGGAATTGAGGCAAGCTTCAGCTCAGCTCAGACATTCCATTCAAGTTGAGGGAGTTGGCCTCACTTTAATTCTATCCTTGGGGTAAGGTAGTATGTGACTGGTAAATTATATATATAATCTTTTGAAGAAATATGTCATCTACAAGGCAACAATCTAAACATCTATTTTTCCATTCCAATGATGATCAGAAATCATTCTATGAATTCATTTTTCAGTCTTGTATTTGCCTGCGAACAAAATTGAGCTGACAAAAGATGACTCATGTGAATTACTTGAACAATAGTTTCTTAGTGAGTTGACTTGCATCTAGGCCACTTGCTGTGAAATCTTGCCACAGCCCAGTGACAGTGGAAGGATTTGTTAATTTGTCTGTGTGTGTGTGTGTGTGTGAGTGTGTCTGTGTGTGTTTGTGTTTACATGGTGTGCACATGGTATGACTGTGTGTGTGTGCATGTGCGATCGCATGTATGTATGTGTATGTCAGGTGAGCCCGGGTGTGTGTACAAGAATTTAACCCCCTTCTCTTCTTCAGTGGAAGGGACAAGTTCTTCAAATACTAACTGCTCATATATACCTATTCATGTGAATATTTTAGGACTCCAATGTCAGTTTGTTTTTCCATGTCAGGAAATCTTCTGGCTTTCCTACATCATATTTCAAGATAGTATAGCTTTCCGGTATCCAGAATACTGTCAGTAGCCAACAATACAAGAATCTGAGAGACAAGGCCTTACTAGCAACATTTTCCTCCTAACTCCAAAGAGTTACCTAGTCCAGAGAAGTGGTTGAAAACCCAAAATAAATGCAAGGTCCCGTGGATGCTGACCAATGACCCGTTTCTAAATTCACTACTCACCACTAGGGGCTAGGTAGGCCACAGGAGGAACTTGTCTCTCAGGAAGGTAGTTGACACAGTTCTGACAACTTGTCAGACCACCTCATAGGAGACTGAGGCTCAGATGTTGATGGGTTATTGATGGGCAGGGCTATACCTTGACCAGGACTACTTAGTGATACATATCCATTTGTACCCCAAAGCTCATGCAGAAGAACATGGAAGAATCCACTGGGGAGGAGGGAAGTCACATGACCTATCTATTTGTTCCTCTTCCCAATGTAACCACACTGAGTAATCTTACTTCTCTTCTTTTGATTTTTTGCTTCTTCTTTTTTTTCTTTTTTTCTTTTTTTCTTTTTTTCGGAGGTGGGGACCAAACCCAGGGCCTTGTGCTTGCTAGGCAAGCGCATTACCACTGAGCTAAATCCCCAACCCCTTTTTGCTTCTTCTTGTTCCTTTAATTGGCATACCGAGGACAGGGGGCTAAGCCTAGCTTCTTAGATCCTGCCAGGACACAGGCTCTGACCCTAACAACTCCAGGTTACGATGCCATTGTTTGAGAACACGGTAGCAAGTGATGCCAGGGAGTAATTTAGGCAGAAGGTACCCCCAGACAAGGGGAGGCACATTGAAAACCACACCAAGACTAGGTGAGGTCATGTCTGGAAGACAGATGGATGAAGCAATTTATATTTAAATGGCAAGGCAAACAACACACCCCCACTGTTCCACTGTCTATTCTTACTCAATTTCTCTAGAAGAAAGTAGAAATTATGGCCGGTGCTAATTGCTATGCACTATTGAATGGAAACCTTGGCATTGGGATATAGGCCCTAGGGAAAGCAAGGAAAACTCCAAATAGACTTGGCCTCTCTCTGTTGCTGAAGTGGACAACAATGCTAGGTATTTTCTGTTCGCGTCCACTTTATTCTTTTTAGCTTGCAAACGCTGTTGCTTGAACCAGTACATCCTATCAGAGGTGCCTTGTGGAAAAAAAATCCCAGGGAATGCTGGGGGTGCGAGGAGGAGGAGGAGGACTGATGCCAATCAGCACTGCTGCATGCTGACCTTCAGGCTAGGCTAGGGAGGGCCACAATAGTCAGGAGAGGGGTGGGGATAGGGCAGGCTTGTGGCTTCTCCCTTCCTGAATTCCTACTGCAGGCAGCTGGAAAACTAAACAAGGCCCTCTGCTGGGGTCCTTGTGACCTGCAGTCGCCTGCACTCCGTGACTGGGGGGAAGTCTGTGAGACTCCCTAAAAGATCTACCTTCCCTTCTCAGAGCTTCCTTTTCTTTCTCCTATGTTCGGGGAATGGGCAGTTTAGAGAAGTCCAGTAGCCGCTGAATGCAGGAGCAGAGGCTGGCACACCAAAGGAGCCGGTGGCAGCTCCTTTCTCTGGCATCTTCCGGAGCCCCAGAGTGCAACGTCTGTCCTTAGAAATCCCCGAACCAAGCCGAATAAAGACAGCTCCAGTACCCAGGATACTCTCCTTAGTACGCAGGTACTAAGCATTAGGAGCCAGCTCTAGACGTAGGGTGCCTGGGCACTCCCATTTCTGCGCCCCATTACTAGTCCTAGTACCACCCAGTTTCCGCCGAGGCACCCTGGGCCCCACAGTGCCTCCTAGTGGCCGGGTAGCACCTTCCTCGCTCAGCCTCCTACTCCACCAGGACTCCCCGATTCTGCAGTTTCTTGGGGTAGCTAGACCCCGCCAGCCTTGACTATCAGTAAGCCCTTAGTGCCCCTAGCAGGTTCCCTCGTGCTTCCCAGGGACGCACCCGCAGCCAGTAGCGGCGCAGCCACCGGCTCAAGGCGGAGATCAGGCCCCGACCCGAGTTTGGAGCGCTAGGGGTAAAGGCAGGAGAGGCCGGCGGGCCAGGGGAAGCGGGTGAAGGCAGCGGCGGGAGTCCGAGAGAGGCTAGGCGGCGGCGGCAGCAGTAGCGGCGGGCGGCGCGAGGAGTCCCTGTGATTGGCACAGCCAGAGCCGGAGGAGGCGGCGAAGGGAGGGCGGAGGAGGAGGAGAAGGAGGAGGAGGAGGAAGGGAGCGAGCGCGGCGGCGGCGAGGAGCGGAGCCTTCACCCTCTCTAGCCGCGGCAGGACGGGGGCGGCCGCCGCGGGCCCGGGGCGGGGACAGTACGCAGCCTCGCGGCACGCACCCCCACCCAGCAACGGCCACGACACCCGGGGCGAGCGGGAAAGCGGCGGCGGCGGCGGCGGCGGCGGGGGAAGGATGCAGGGAAAGAAGCCGGGCGGCTCGTCGGGCGGCGGCCGGAGCGGCGAGCTGCAGGGGGACGAGGCGCAGAGGAACAAGAAGAAGAAAAAGAAGGTGTCCTGCTTCTCCAACATCAAGATCTTCCTGGTGTCTGAGTGCGCCTTGATGCTGGCGCAGGGCACGGTGGGCGCCTACCTGGTGAGTCCGGGTGCCAACTCTGCCGCGGACCCCCTTCCCTGCCGGCGCTTCTCGGGTTTTCCGCTTGGTACCGGGAAGGGGCCTCGCCGGCGCCGGGGGCAGGCGGGCATGACCTCGGCCGGGCACGGAGGTTGGCGACTGGTGCAGAGGCGGCCGCCGCGGGAGCTGCCGGCCTGAGCCCGGAGCGGGCGGGACCGTGGATGCCGGCAGCTCGCGCGCCGGGCAAGGGCTGGGGAAGGGGGTGCCCGAGAGGAGACGCCACGGGCAGGTGGGCATGAAACTGTTTCTTCTCCCCTCTTGAAAAACGGAGCCATATGGCGAGTTCAGGGAGCCTCCTCAGAGACTGGAAGGCATCGCGGTTCAGGTGACCTGCACATGGGAGGAAAAGCCAGTTAGCATCCTGCGTCCTCCACTCTCCGTTTCATCCGCCCGGAGAACGAATCATTATGCATCATTTTTTTCCCCCTGGCTCTTTCTCCATCCGCCAATTGCCTGGGAATTTAACAGTTTAGAGTAAAAGGCGCCCGAGTGTGGCCCTGAGCTGGCAGTGGCTTCAGGGGGACTAGTTCCACCCAGATCCCCATAGCCATCTTTCATTAGAGGGATAAAAGTTGTAGTACCTGGAGAGCTGCTGCGAGTTTGTGTAGTTCTAGCTTAATTCCCCAGCATGGTCGCTCGCCCTCACCGGGAGTGGATCACTCTGTACAATATGCATTTGTTTTATTTGTCTCCAGAAAGGGATTGTTGATGCTCAAAGGCCCATGACACCTACTGTACCCAAGGAATCCACTTGTAAGAACTCAGCACTGTCAGTCACCTACTCTGTTGCTTTCTCCTGTGGTGCTCAGGTGGTTCACACTTGAGTTTCAGACAGTGGATTCCAGACCTATCCTGTCTAACCAGGGAAAGATGTCTCAGAGTGGACAGTGTTAAATCATTACTTGGCTATTGACCTGAAACTGGAATCAAATGTCATAGATTTTAAGTGTTAGTGCGCACGTTTGATGGAGATTGAATCGGACAAAATTTCAAAGGCAGTTGGATAACCACATCCAGAGATAGAACTTTGTGTATCCTGATGCTATCATGAATCCCTCACTCCTGGCCTAGGGTTAAAGTTAAGGAGGGCCAGACGCTGAGTCCTCAGTGCTACCAACAATTTCCCAAGGCTCCTACAGGCTAAGGTGAAGTGAATAAGTAGCCCTTGGTTAAAGTTAGTTATGCGGTGACTTGGGGGTGCAGCCGTGGAGGTGGGGCTCTACCGAGTCAATTCTGTTCCTGGGGTGACTGAACTCTAGTGCACTTGAGAAATCATATATATATATGTCTTGTGTATAATTTTGTCACTGAACCTGGGAGCCCCAAAAGAGCATTTGAGTATTCTGTTTTCTCAAATGTATTCATTCTTTCCTATTCTTTCTATCGTTGTCATACTAAGCTGTAGACTTTGGAATTTGCTTGGTGAGGCTGATGATGTTCAGAGAAGCAGCTTTTTTAAAGAAGAGATTTGATTGTTAAAATACTTAGAAGGTACATATGTCACTAGAGGCAAATGCTCATTAATACTTTGATAACTGTGACTCTGTACCATAGCATATGCAAACTAATTTATTTCTACCCAGGTCTTCGGGTAAAAGGAGGCAATTATTCTACCAACAGCTGGTTCCTACTTAAGTTTCTTTACCTCAAACCAGCTTTGATTAAGGGTACTGTATTTGCATGTGGCCAAACCAGCAAGTCTATATACTTTTCCATCCTAGGAATGACGAACATCTGAGATTAGGGGTTTTCACTTCTACTGACTTAGGGTTTTAGAAGGAAGTGTAGAAGAGCCTTAAGCAGCAGAGTAGCGGTTTCCACTGTGGCTGACCCTGAGAGATGAGGGGTCACCATGAGTCTCAGGACAAGGAAAGGACAGGAGGCATTCAGTCCACCTGCTGGTGGCATCTGGGCACTTCCGTCTGTCCCTGATGGAAAGTTTGATGCATGGGGGCGTGCACTGGATGACAGGAGCCAACAGGTGCCCTGCAAAATGCTGATGGAGGGCCAAGAGAGGACAGGCTTAGGACATTGAATTAATTTTGATGACTAGCATTGCAAACACAAGGTTCTCAGGGCCCCTGCTCTGCTGGGTGACATCAAGGCCCCTCTACTTTAGGAGCCTCACATGAAGAATGGTGGCTTAGAAGGGTTGGGCCAGTCAGCTTGCTACAGGCTTTTATCTGCTGGTTCTCTTAAGAGGCTTCCAAACCTCTGTCACCTGGCAAGTAGGAAAAAGTTTTTCTTAAAGCCACAGGAGCCTTCTCTGTGAATATTTGGGGAATCAGATTATTACAGGAGGGTTGAGGGAAAGGCAGATTCTTTCCTTTGAAAATTTCATTGTCCGTCCCAGGAAACCTGAGCCCCTGTGTCTGTAGATGAACACAGGTGGTCCATGGGTGGATACCGATCTTTTCAATGGGAATCAGCATGGGCTCCTGGGAAAGTATTTTCAGGTATCTGATGAAGGACTGGCTATGGGTCATTGCCAACAGTGCTTCCTTTCTCTGCCGAGAGGATGACTGCAAATTTGATGGCAGAACCCGTATTTCCTATCTGACTTCACAGGTCCACGGGCTACCGTGTGTGAGTGTGTGTGTGTGTGTGTGTGTGTGTGTGTGTGTGTGTGTGTGTGCATGCATGTGTTTAATTCCCTGGGTGCCTTCTGTTTTAAGTATCAGCATCATTTCATCTTTCTCCTTCATTCTGCAAAGACAGATTTCTCATTGTCCTTAGTGTGTCCTCGGCGACAGTGGTGTACATTTCCCAACTGCAGAAGTGAGGCAGGAAGTGGCTTGTGACTTGAGAAGCTGCCCTGAAAAGTAGGACTCGTGTGTGTGTGTGTGTGTGTGTGTGTGTGTGTGTGTGTGTGTGTCCCAGCATGTGCATCCTTGGTGCGGGAGGGAGTTAAAGAAGGAAGAGAGGGAGGGGAACAGAGGAAAGAGAGAAAGAGGGAGATGGGAAGGGGAAAAGGGATGAAGAGAGGACAAGAGGGATGGAGGAGGGAGAGGGAGGAGAGAGAGAGAGAGAGAGAGAGAGAGAGAGAGAGAGAGAGAGAGAGAGAGGGGAGGAGGAGGAGGAGAGGAAGAAGAGGAAGAAGAAGAGGAGGAAGAGAGGTTTTTCTTTTCTTTTTTTTTTTCTTCTTTTTTTTCCGGAGCTGAGGACTGAACCCAGGGCCTTGCACTTGCTAGGCAAGCACTCTACCACTGAGCTAAATCCCCAACCCTGAGAGAGGTTTTTCTTAACCAGCCTGGGGAGGAAACTCAAAAGAGCTGACTATAATAACAAGGCACACTACTCTGAGAATCTGCCACTTTTTGCTTGGGTCCCAAGGCCTTCCAGGAAGTGAAGAAGTGGGCCCTGACATCTAGATCTTGGTAGGACAATGCAGTTAAGGCAATCTAGGTGCCACCTGTGTAGCCAGGGACTCTGAAATCAGCATTTAGAACAGTTATGTTGCAGCATCTTAAACAGTTTGGTGATGATGGTGGTGGTGGTGGTGATGGTGGTGGTGGTGGTGGTAGTGGTGGCGGATTTGCCTAAGAAGAGGTCCACTGAATTTAATGGTCATTGTGCTTCCATTGTCCCACCAAGGCAAGGCAGCATTTACTTCTGGTACCTGGGCGTTTGCTTTCAGTGGCTCCAGCTTGCATTTGCGGGGTTTGTGTAGACTTTATCTGTGCATCGTGGAGGCTCACTGAGATATGGCAAGCTGGCTATTCCTGAAAGGTAACCCGGCAGAGACAGGTTTGTGTGCGTTATCGAGTTACTGAGGACTTGGGGAGATAAGGATGTGTACAGGAAATTAAAACTGCTGACACCTTAGGCAATCACGAACGGAGCTCGTGACAGATGCTTTTCAATTTCTTCAGAATGCAAAATGAAGAAAGCCGGGTTGTGGTGTCTGGAGTCTGGTCTTCAGGAGACTCCTGTGAAGCTGAGGTGGGCATTTCCCTCTGTAGCTTTGCAGATGTGCGTCTGAGGTTGTGTTTGGCTACTGAGGCTCTGTCACTCTGCTCTACAGTCACTTGTTTATAGGCCAGAGAACTTTTCAGTAGGCTCACAATTAGTGGGTGAGGTACAGCCGCCATGGTTATTAACTTTCTTTTCCCTCGGAAGAAGCATCATTTTGAACACGGGTTCTTGCATCGCTAGTCTAGAAGCTGATGGCTGGGAAAAAAAACATTTAAAAGCCTTTGTCAAATTAGTGGGATGACTAAGGTAACTGTCTTTTACTTAATTAAATTACTTTGTACACTTATGATTAGTCACAATGACAAATTCACAGGCTATGTGCATCATTACTCCATAGCCCCGGGTAGTAAAAAAGTCGCTTTGACTTTTTTCATTATAGATTGGTTTCAAATATCTAACTACTACTCCTTAAGGGAAAGGTTGTAGTTCTGAAAGTTCTCTTCAACTAGGTTTGTGGACATACCTTTGCTTCATTTTGGGGGTTGGGGGTGGGGTGGGGGGCAGTTTACTATGGAGAGGTGCTTCTGTTTTAACAGTAGAATAATCTAAGGGGATTACTTGTACAGTGAGCAAGAGTTCTTTCCTGAGGTCTGTTAACTCTGCCTTCTCCGTCCCCCACCCACACCCCCAGTTAAACTTCAGTACCTTAGAAAAATGATCCAGGGGCCTGGCTATATGGGGCTGCCTGTTCTGGTCTGGCTTGGCTCCTCCTACCTGCTGCTGGAAGGGCATCTTCCTAGGGCAGGCTTCATGAGGTTTCTCTTGCATGGTCGGTCAGGGAGCGGAGCAGGCAGAGTTCCAACCAGAAGCTCTCTGGATTTATATCTGACCGGGAGGCTCCACTCTGCTCAGGGTCTTGTTCACTCAGCGGTGTGGCCGGGGGCTGTGTGAGTGCAATGCTTCCAAAACACAAAAATGGAGGCTCATTTGATACTGGAGGAGAAGCTCACTGGCCACATAGCTCTCTCATGCGATTCCCAGCCTTCAGAACATTTGAAGTGGTCAAGTTTCACAGGCGGTATCAGTTAGTAAGCACGCTCTATGAAGAAGAGTTACAGTGTCAGCCTTCCCTTTGCTCCTGCTTTGGGTAGGCGCTCCTGGTCTGTGCACGCCTTGCAGTATTTGCATACATTGCCAATTCTGAGTGCCACAGACTTCCTTTTTTTGAAAGAAATACTGCAATGGTGATCTTGTAGGTTCCTTTTTTTCCTATCATGCTGAGGGTTGAACTCGGGACCTTGCACGCACTAGGCAAGTGCCATATTCCTTAGTGGTGATTTTGAGTATATGTCTTCAAATGGACTCCAGGCTCTCTGGAGACTATATATTCATTGCCTCTCGGAAATGCTGTTGGTAATTCGTGCCTCAGAGAGATAGCCTTGCTTCCTGCCCTGTCTGTTTTGTTTCTACTTTCTACTTCTTTACCTACAGAAGAGTAATTTTTGAACTTGACTGGCAGGATAAGTAAATAGGATGTGTTTCAAAGACACATGTATTTAAGGCAGCCTGCATGTTCGTGTGTTAGCATGAGATAGATTGCTCGTCGGTGATTAAAGAAAGCTCCACGTTAAGTGATTAAAAGTCCAAGGCAGAGAGTGGCGTGTGTTTGACAGTGGTGGCTGGTTGGATGAGTATTAATGGAACCTGAGATGCATTCCTGTGTCTGGCTGTTAGGCCCCTGACTATGCCTCTTTCTTCCTTGCTTTTTTTGTCCTTTAAGATGAGGATAGTTGTGGCCCCTCTGGTAACTGCTGCAGGTCTGTAAAGCACTTTGGACTCCACCTGGTGCATTGTAAGTACCCCATACAGTCCAGTCATTATTATTAATATGGATACATGTAATTCCTGAGGACATAGTGGTATTGTAGTGCCAACTACTGAATAATAAAATCATTTCAATCAGGCTCTGGCTTTGGTCTAGTGAGATGCACATAGGAAGCTTATACTGCTGAATGGACACTTGTGTCTGGGAGAAAAAAAAAAGATTGTTTTGAAAGTGTGAAGTAAGTTAAATCCTGGTTGCTAATTCTTCTATTTGGTTATTGCAATAATTCATTTTAAATTAAAGATTCTAAAAGCAAGCCTTGTGTGTGTGTGTGTGTGTGTGCATGCATGTGGGTGAGTTTGTGTGTGTGCATGTCTGTGTGTCTGTGTGCCTGTGTGCATGTGTGTGTGCATGCATGCATGTGTGTGTATGTGTGTGTGCATGTGTGTGTGCATGCATGCATGTGTGTGTGCATGCATGCATGTGTGTGCATGCATGCATGTGTGTGTGCATGCGCGTGTGTGTGCATGCATGTGTGTGTGTGTGTGTGTGTGTGTGTGCATGCATGTGTGTGTGAGTGTGTGTATGTGCATACATGTATGGGTGTGCATGTGTGTGTGTACATGTGTGTGTCTGTATACGTCTGTAGTAGGGGAGCCACAGCAGTAGTCATTTATGGATGTCCTTTTATGGGCCATGGTCCTACAGGTTGGAAGAGCGGATTGTTAGAAGAGACAAGTGGGCTGATGGTCTCACACTGGGGAGTACTTTCTGTCACTCTAGTATAAGTACCAACAGGATCCTCTGAGGCACCTTAAGCTTTCAGATCTTTCATACAATCTGGTTTTCTGCTTCCACATTTGGTGATCTCAGCCTCTGAAGTTTGTTCTACTTCTGTGGTTATAAGCTGAGCGGGCACTTCAGGGGATCCTGAGATGTCAGGAGATGACCACGGAACATGTGTCTGGGACATATGTTGCCTTTTAGGGAGCCTTGTATCAGACAAGGCTGAGACCCAGAAGCTCAGCTGGATTGCCCACAAGGGCTCAAAGATGGCCTGATCCACTACTTTACCTTGGTGCTTTCCGCAGTAACCAGACTCCACAAGCACATTTGTACAAACATCTCCTGTCACAGCCTTTGATTTCTCAGAAGCAGAATCGAGGAACTGCTGATATGGTCTTGTTTCCCATTCAATGTCCACATTCTCTTTGCTGCTGGCTGTTGGGATTCGTTCAGGAGCATGGCTTCCACACACTGATCTTTCACGTGTAGCCTTTACGGCAGCCTTCCTTCCCCTAGATTTGTTGAGCCTGCCCTCAGGAAGAAAGAGAAGGAAATGGGCTCATGTTGGTGAATTGAGTTATAATGTATATACTAGGAAAGGTTTTCAATTCCTGTTCAGATGACCTGGGGCTTCCCAAGGGATCAAGGGTACCCAGAGCCACAGAGCCCCCAAAGCCTTCTGACTCTGTGGTGACACAGTTAAAAGCACTGGATCCTCTGTGGCTATGACCCAGAACGCTTCGTCTGGACTTTCCCGTGACAATATAGACAGAGGAAACATCCCCTTGTTTATGAGTCTCAGTATACAGCAACTCCCAAGGTCACTTGGCTCTTCTTTAAGGCTTTATATCTAGCTCCCCTGTGAATGGAAACCCTTCCTGAGTGAGGACCTAGTCAACCCCTTTCTTTAATCACAATGATGGTAACCCACCCAGCTATTTTTCCAGTCACGGGACATTTCTCTCTGGACTTTGGGATAGTGATTTCTCTGTTCAAGGTATAATAGTTGATGGTTAGAATTTTCCTGGGTTTAAACAAAACTCACGTATTGAAAACATTTTAAAGCAAAGGGCAACATGGTCTGTCACCTGCCCTATGTTTGATGACGGAAAGTAATGTGCAAGCCCACCCTTCTCGTTGATTCCTGTTTCCTCCATAAATAGCTATTCATTACTTCTTGGCACTCTGTTCCCCAGGCATGTGACAAGCAAGGCACCATTCGATTCACCTGGTAACAAATCAAAGCAAACACTGACTGTATTGATTTTTACTTAAATCGTAACCATGAACTCTTTGAAAACCCTGGGAGCAGCTATGGCTATGAACACATGTGAATAGGAAGCCAGCGATGGGTCAACCATACAATTATGGCAGAAGGGCTGAATAGTAGCAGCTTGTCTCCATGCCATTACAAGAGCCCCATCTAAACTCTGGAGGAGTGCGGGGCTTGTCCTACCATGGCATGTCTGTTCATCCATCTCCCCCTCCACACTCCCTGTGAACACTTTACAGTGTCAGGGCTGATTCTAGTACATCTGGCAAGTTGACTTTCAGGACAGCTTTGTGTCTCTAGATAATGAACTTGGCTGTCCAGGTAGCCCTTGGGATTCTTCCTTGATCGCTTTTGTATTAATGACCTCTTTCTGTTACTGAGACAGATTGTAATATGTGCGAGAACAACTTGCAAGAGAGAAGACTTATTTTGCTCCTTTTCCCAGAAGGTTTACCACATGTACCTCAACACAACTCATTGGGTGGAACATCAATGAAGTGGGCGGGTGTGGAAACAAAAGACGAGGGAGAGGGACTGAGGAGCAGGTACAATCCTCAAAGACACCTCAGTGACCTCGGGCTCCACTTCCTAAGATTTCTGCCACCTTCTAGAATAGTGCGTACACATTCAACACAGGAGCCCAAGGCAGTGTTTCTCAACCAGTGGGTCGCAACCCCACAGGGTGTGGGGGGGAAGGGTGTCAAATGACCCTTTAACAGCGGTCGCCGAAGACCAACTGCATATCAGATATTTATGGTTGATGACAATGGCAAAACTAAAGTTATGAAGTAGCATTGAAAATAATTTTATGGGTGGAGATCACCACAATATGAGGAATTGTATTAAAGGGTCACAGTGTTAAGAAGGTTAACAACCAGTGGCCTAAGGAGACATTTCATTTCTAAGCCTAACACACCTAAAGCCTCTCCACAGACACCCCAGCTTCTGGTTTTGCAGAGTTAGGAGAAATAAGCAGGGTCCCAATAGGCATTCAGCAAACAGTTCTGGAGACACAGCCTAAAATAGAAATATGGCGGACCACCTCTAACACCACTGTCCACGCCTCCACAAAATCCTCCAAGGGCAGAAACAACTCTTTTACCTCTGCCCCTGCACCTGCAGGCTTGGTGTAGGAAGAACAGTGTCACGTGGTACTTTTCAATTAAAGACTACTGTAAATTATTCATAGGGGATGGCTATTGTCTTTTTCTCTCCTTTGGAAGAGGCTTACGTAAAAACGGGCATGTGCTTTCTCTAATTGTTAGATCTGCTCTCCCATCTTCTGCTGATGAGAATGAGAAATTACCACCTTGGATAAAAGCAAGTTGGAAAACTGCCCTGGGCTGATTACATAAGCCTTGAAATACTGTACCTGAAATTGTGTGTTTACTCTGCTAAGAATTCCCTTAATGAAGACGAAAATTTCTACACAGCTGGACCCATATGTTTTTTCTTATGTAAGATTCAATTACTGTGATCCAACCTGTGAAATCAAGAATGATGCAGCTTAGTTAAGCACTCAGCCTGTTGGGTCACTGTTGTTTGAAGGAGATCCACAGGGCCACTATAGCAATCCCTCAGCATCCAGGCTGGCCGTGGCTTCAGCATCAGGCCTCCGTGCCCTTCAAGGATGTACAAGGCTTACCTTGGGCCTGTGGTTACTTTGGCTCTCCTCCTTAAAGGCCACCTTTAGGGACTGCATTCAAAGTGCAACGGTCATCTTCAAATGGGACAGACACCATCCTTGGGCTGTATCATTTCTCAACCCCACCCCCACCCCCAGAATTTGTTGTGTATTTTGGGGTAATGCTCATAATTTGCATGTGTTCCAATGTGGCACCTACTGTCTTCTCCCCAACTTACAGCCTCATGAAATCCAGGCTGGCTTTGAACTTACGGTGTCAGTTGAGGATGTTCTTCCTGTCTCCACCTACTAAGGGCAAAGGTTACTGGTGTATATTACTCTGCCTGGTTTTATGCAGTGCTGAGGGAAAAAACCTCAGTGCTTTGTGAGTGTTAGCCAAGTACTTGGTCAGATGCACACCATCCACTAACCTTAGCCATCCCCCCCCTTGAAACTATGTATGCGTGGGGTCCACAGAACACCCTTCAACTGAATTGAGTCAAGTAAGGTACTTCCTGAAATGTAGGCTATGGGTTTTCTTTTTCACAAGAAAAGAATTGGGAAGAAAAAAAGCTTCAATGGAACTAGGTATCTTGAAATAGATATGGGGAGCTTCAGACAAGACATTCCTGTCCGCATGAAAAAAAAAATTAGGGCATGGCTCCTGATTTATTATGCAGTATGTATAGAGCCTTCCCAGTGCTGGTAAATACTTGTGTAGGGAAGTAGGCTTAAAGCGCCAACAACACGCTCTCTCAGCCAGCCAAAGAAAGGGCATCTTTCAGAAACCAAAACCACAAAATAGCACCTTCCTGTTACCTTTGCCAGGCTGTGTAGATTTGTATAAATAGATCACAACTCGGGGAGCAGCTCTACCGTGCTGCAGCTGGCAGTTGGCAGGAGCAGGTGGGGAGACTAGCCTTACATCCCAGCCCAGAGTGGGGCTGTAGAGCCTGCAGCCATCGGGCCAAGTCCAAGCACAGCTGCACAGGTAGAATGGATCCTTCTAGCTGCATATGGCCTCTCTGCCCCCAGCTTGCCTGGGCCTGTCATTCAGAGATCTGTTCATAGCTCTTCTTAAATATAGTTGGGTGTCTGTATCTGGGACTCCTTATTCATTGATGCCACCAATTGCAGGGCAAAAATGATGGAAAAGGGCTTGCCTTGGAACTGAACATAAACAGACTTTGTCTTGTTATTGTTCCCTAGTCAATATTGTATAGTAACCATTTACTATAGTATTTATACTTAATTTTCTATCAGAAGTAAAGAGAATGCAAGGGGATCAGTAGAGGCCGTGTTCCAATACTCTTCGCTTTATTTTATTCCTTTTGAGATAGTAATCATTAAACTCAGCCAGGCGCACATTCGCATGCCAGGCCTTTTAACGAATTTTATTAATAAGCTGGAGAGATATTCACAGTGAAGAGCACTGGCTGTTCTTCCAGAGGACAGTTTTCAGTACTCACAAGGGATCACCACCATCTTTAACTCCAGTTCCAGGGGATCCGATGCCTTCTGGCCTCCAGAGGCACTGGGCGTGCACATGGTACACATACATGCATAGATGCGGGATATAAAATAATTTTAAAAGATTTAAGTATAGGGTTTCATGTAGTCTGGGCTGACCTCAAACTCTCCATGTAGCCATGATGATCTGATCCTGCTTCCACACTTCAAGGTCTAGGATATTGGCGTGTTCCACTAGGCTTGGTTCCTTTATGCTGTGCTAAGGAATGACTCCAGAGCTTGGTCCATGCTAGGCTAGCACTGTGACAGCTGAGCCACATCCCCCAGTCTCTGTAGGAGGGGGGATTTTTTTTAATAGAAGGGATTTGATTGAACATATGTAGATTTGGTATGGGGGGCGTCCCTGGGAATCTGCCCCTTGAGATTATAGAAGGACACCCTAGAACAGGTATGTCCACACTTGTTGCTCTCGTGCTAGACAAAATTGGGCCACCGAGTTAACACTTCCCCAAATGTGCAGCCTCCCTTCTAGCACCTGCCTCTGTCAGCTGGCAGGTGTGAGGACGTAGCCACGGAAGCAGAGCCAGCGGAAAGATCTTCTAAAATTAATGATCGTAAATTCGCCTGAACCAAAACACAGTTTAGGCGCCTTTGATGTCGAGATCTGAAGCGCCTCACTCAAATTGTCAAACTTTTGAGTGCTGACATAACACGGTGCCCGGAACATTCCACGCTCGAACTCCTGGGCAACAGGTGTTCAAATGTGGCTGCAGCAAAAATATCGTATAAAATCGCCTTCAAACTGTGTGTATGAGGAATATACATGAAAAAAATCATAAATGAGCTGAATGTTTAGACCGGGCTATGGTTTCGTAGCTAGCTCACTGTGTGTGTCTGTAAATATTTCAAAATTTAAAAAAAATCCTCCATATGTGAAACATTTGTGGTCCAAGCATTTTGTAAAAACTCTGAACTTTGGCGAAAACAAAAACAAAAACAAAAACAACAACACTAACAACAACAACAAAAAAGCAAACAAAAACCACAATTCTCTCACAGTTTTTAAAACCCCCCTCCTTGCATCCCTACCTTTTTATTTTTGAGAAAAACGGGTTTCACGTTTTCTAGTGGCTAATAGATCAGTCCTTAACCTAGGGAACAAATGAAAATATATACATTTGTTTTTATTTGCTCTTTGACACTTCAGGGAGGACTTTTCCTTATAAAAAGTGCTAGAAAAGGCCAACAATTAAAACCACCACATGTGGCCCATGCATATACAGCAACCAAAACTAGACAAGATGGATGAAGCTAAGGAGTGCAGGCTGACAGGAACCGGAGATAGATCTCTCCTGAGAGATGCAGCCAGAACATGTCAAATAGATAGGCGAATGCCAGCAGCAAACCACTTGATCTGAGAATGGGACCCCCTTTGCAGGAATCAGAGAAAGGACTGAAAGAGCTGACGGGGCTTGCAACCCCATATGAACAACAATGCCAACCAACCAGAGCTTCCAGGGACTAAGCCACTACCCAAAGACTATACATGGATGGATCCAGGGCTCCAAATTCATATGTAGCAGTGAATAGTCTTGTTGGGGCACCAGTGGAAGGGGAAACCCTTGGTCCTGCCGAGGTTGGACCCCCAGTGAGGGGATTGTTGGGGGGAGGGTGGTAATGGAGGTTGGATGGGGAGGGGAACACCCTTGTAGAAGGGGACAAGGAGGGGTTAGGGGGCTGATGAACAGGAAATCAGGAAAGGGAATAACATTTGAAATGTAAACAAGAAATACCCAGTTTAATAAAAATGGAAGAAAAAATCACCTCATGGCCCCTTCTTGCCTCCGGCTACCAGAATCAGAATGATGATGATTCTGACTCCAGGTGGGGAGGCTGAGTGTCTTGAGTTCAGGTCTGCTGCCTTTGTGGTGGCTTTTCTGCTTGTGCCAAGTGGACTAAGCCAGGGCTGCCCCAGGTGAACAGCCCAGCCCTGTTAGCCTCCGCACGTCGTTCATTTTGTTCCCTTCTCTTCACTGTCCCCGACACTGCTGGTGCTACACTTTGCCAGGCCTGGCAGGATGTCATAGAGACAGGCATAGGTCTCCAGGATGGTATGGTGACTTGGTCACTCCGGGCAGACTTGTGCGATGGGTGGCGTTTACATTCTCCCTCCAGCTCTGCCCTCTCTCCATCCCCACTCTTCCTCTCTGTGGACCACACGGCTGAATTCTTCACATCCTACATACAAGTCTCTGAGCCCCAGGTCCACTTTTCACCCAGGTCTCCTGGCCAGCAGTTCTCCTGTACTTTATTCTCCATCAGGACTGGGGCCGGGTCCTTCATGCTTTATTTAAATCCTTGTTTTTGTAGAGGTCATAGCATGGTGCTGCTCTTCTCAACTATTTTTAGTATCTCAGATGTTAGGCAAAATGGTGTTAAAGTTTTAAATTTACCATAGAACCATATGACTATAACTATAACTATAACTATATATATATATATATATCACTATACAACTATAAAACTATATAACTATACAACTATATAACATATATATATATAGTATTTATGTACACATTCTGTACACACTTCTATAGTTAAGAGAAGCTAATTTTCAGTCTCCTCTGGTGGTGTAAGTGGGAGGGAGGACACATCCTAGATGTGTTTCTCTGAGCAGTACTGAAGGAAGAGACAGTGTCTTAACTTCCTAGGGCCACTCTAATACATTACCACAAATCCAGTGGTTTAGAAGAACAGATTTCCTTCTGACACAGGTCTGGAGGATGTGAGTCTGAAGTCAACTGCTCATTCATTCTCTCTCTCTCTCTCTCTCTCTCTCTCTCTCTCTCTCTCTCTCTCTCTCTCTTTGGCTCTGGGTGCCCTTCCTTGTGTCTGTCCAGCTTTTGGCAGTAACCCTTTGACCCCCTGGCATGCCTCAGCTTGTAGTTGTGTCACACTCATCTCTTCTGTCATCACGGGTCATTTCCCCTCTGTCTCTTGTCTTGTAAGGACATAGGTCAGACTGGACTAGGGTGTGGTCTAATGCGCTCATTTTGCTTGCTTCCAAATACATCCATACCTGCAGACCCTGGGAACTGGAATCTGACCATGTCTTTGGGGGGAGGTAGGCACTTAGCCTGAAATGCCAGAGGAAAAGAGAGGGGCACACAGGGGCGTCCCTGAGAATGAGGGTACAAAGACTTGCAGTCCCCTTAAGGCAGTGGTTCTCAACCTGGGGTGTAGAATAACCCTTTCATGGAGGTTACCAAAGACCTTTGGGAAATATAGATATTTACATGATGACAGCAAGATTGCAGTTATGAGTTAGTAATGAAAATAATTTTATGGTTGAGGGGTCACCACAACCTGTGGAACTGTCTGATCACAGCGTTAGGAAGGTTGGGGACCTCAGCCTTAAGGGTTTGGGTTCAGTAAGAACATTGTGAGAGGATGGGTCCTAGGCCTTGCGTTTGAAAGAATGGTCATGGAGGTGCTGAGGCAGGACCAGATACCTGCATTCTGGTCCCATCTATCTCCATGCTCTTGGGGGCGGGATGTGAGTGATAAGACTCTTACAATCTTTGTTTTTAACATAGGCTCTTTCTGAAAATGATGTCAGCTCGGTCTCTGCCAAACTCAGTATGTTTGGCAGAGCAATATATGAAAGTAACACACAGTGGGCTTAGGCGTGGCCCTTATGACGTTTATGCTCCCAACAGGGAAGATGGCCTATTTATCAGATTTTCATCAATGACTAACATATTAGAATGTCTTCAGTCCTGGACCCAGGCAGGGCCGAACCTTGCATCCAGTCTGGTTTCTTCACAAGCCAGTGTGGGGTCAGGTCCCAGAAGCAAAGAGTAAGGCTGAACGTGGGAGGTGTTGGAGAGGAGCCCAGTGGGTAGAGGTTGGTAGTGTTTGTAGTTGGAGACCTAAGCTGATCTTTTCATCCTTCGTCAGGTCTAGAGTTAGCAGGAGGTGGGTGGAGACAAATCTCAGAAATGGATGGGAATGGAGCAGGGGAAGGAACAGTTACCACAACCACAGACCTGAGACTCTGGAGTCTCTAATCCAGACAGCAGGGATGGGGCTGCTGGCACCTGTCTCGGCAAAGCTTCCGTCCTTCTGCCTCCCAGCTTTGGAGTGGTATGGTAAGATGCCACTGGAATCCAGCCTGCCAGTTGGCAGAGGAAAACTGATCAGGGGCATGCTCAAACTCAGGGCCACCGCTATGGGTCCTTGGCATGATATGGCTGAAGGCAGACTTCAGTTAAGAGTAGAGGGGGCACCCCTTATTGGCATAGGTAGTCGCTAGGATTAGGGCCTCTGTATTTTGGTTGTCTGGTTGTCATGTTGCTCACCACGGTGGTGGGTTCACAAAGGGGGATGATTGATACCTCCACTGCCCTGTGTTTAGGCTTCTGGCTCTAAGAACACAGTGATTCCTCTGTGCTGAAGTCCTCTTTTTGAATTAGCTGGCTTTCTTCTTCATATTTCTGTTTGGCCTTGGATATATCGGTTTTCGATAACTTTGAAGCCGGTAAGAGAACAAACTGTGTTTAGACACAGGAAGTGTCTCCAAACAGAAAGTAGGTGTGCAGTTTCCAGTTGAAGCATCCATCTGCAGTGCCCTCTGGAAGAATCTGGTGATGAGCAGAGGGGGCACCCCTTGTGGGCACAGGCAGTCACTAGGACTGGGGAAGAGAAGCTGGCCTCCGAACAGAGCCAATGGGAGTTGAGAACTGGTTGGGGACTTCTTTAACATGATTTCCCTCTGGGCAAACATGTGTCCTAGCCTAGTTTGTTTAGTCTGTTAGTTTCAGTTTTTAGAATTGCAGCTGATCTCTCTTCCAGTTCTAGGAGGCACACTTGTACATCGGCGTCCTTGTTGGTGCCGCTTAGGTGCAGAACTCCGTGTTATGTTCTTCCAGGTTTCTTTTTAACTGGTTCATTTTTCCACTTAGTTTTGCGTTGTTCTCATAAGATAACCAACATAGGTAGCTTACAGAGTAAGGAGGCTTATTTGACTTTGGTGATTCAAATAATTGGGACGTTCACAGGGTATGGTCCCAGCATGTGGCTGGGTTCTCCCTGGTTGCAACACAGCAAAGAAGCAGAAAGCGAATGGCTGTATGCAGAAGGCAAGAGGCAGGGAATGACCTACCCCCATGAGAACTGACATTGTCTTGTGAAAACTCCAGTCATCCTTCCAAGGACGGTGCCCTCCCATGACCTAGCTACCTCCCATTTAGATTGCAACATTTTTCAGTGACATCTTGTCTCTGGGTGGCACTGTTCCCTGGGCATGACATGCTAGACTATGTGGAATAGAGAAAGTGAGCCCACCATGCATCCCTTGCTGTCTTCTGAGTATGGACATACGATGACCAGTCGCTTCAAACTTCTCTCCCCTTTCTGCCATGAAGGACAAGCCTTGAACTATGCACTTCTAAAAAGAAACACTTATCTCTTTGCTTGTTTTTTTGTCAGATTATTTTATTGTAGCAGCAGGAAAAGCAGCTATGGCAGAAATGCAGATGCTCTTTGACTACAGTGGGGTTATGGTGATAGGGTGACATGGTGACAGACTCATTTTAAGTTGGAAACATCAGAAGCTTAAAATGCATGTGCTGTCCCTCCATCTGCTGACTCTTGTAGCTTAAATGAGCAGGGCAGAGCTGTCTGTCCACCGTACAATGTATTCTATACTATCATAACTTACTGAGTGCTGTACTAAGGACGTGAGCTCAGAACACCAGCTTAGAGCAGGGCAGAGCTGTCTGTCTTTGTCTGCCGTGCGACGTACTCTGTGCTGCTGTAATTTATTGAGTACTGTACTAAAGATGAATTCTCCGGAGGGTTGTGTAGGAATACTTCTGCACCACCGTGAAGTCAAGGAGATTATAAGTCTATAATTATAAGACGTTTATAAGTCTAGCTCTTGTAAATTGGGCCCCCGTGCCCCATCTCTGTGCTCTTTCTATTAAGCATGGAAAAACAGCACACTAGATATAACTTACAACACGAATGTTCTCCAAGTACAAAGGAGTATATTTAATTCCATTGAAATTCAGTAGAGAATTCCCTTCAGTGAAACTCAAATCACCATCTTCCCTTCTTAGTTGTTTCTGGAGGGTTCCTTTCTCCTTTTAAGTATTTGCCCTCGAACTAAACAACGGGAAAACGGTTTCTTAAGCGTGGTTATGTAGCTGGATCCTGACACCATGGTGGGCCTTCTCCATTGGAACTAGTTATTAATATTCTTCCAGCCGTCAGAGTCAACCATAGATGTATTCGGCATCTTCTGCTACTCTCTGATGACTTTTTTCCCTCTTGCTTCTCTGAAGTAAGAGCGCCTGTTATCTGTGTCCTGAATTGGCTTTGCCCTCTGCAGTTGTTTGCTTTGCTTGGACCCTTTGTTTATTTCTAAATCCACTGTGTTTGCTTTTAAGTCTCCAATCAGCAAACAGATGTTTCTTTAGTTCTCTGTGGATTCTGTTGCATGTTTTTATTCGGCTCCCGATTTATTTTTTTAGGGTCACAATTGTCATTATTTTCTTCTTTTCTACCCCCCCCTTTTATTCTCCGCACATTGATCTCACACATTTGTTAAATCCTGTGACACAGAAACCTTCTGTATCCTTCTTGGTTATGTTTTCTGCTAGGCTGAGTTCCTAGTCTTAGCTGCCTGGCCTTTCCTGGTGGAATCCATGTTTATAGCTGACCAACACATGTAATTTGTTTATTGTCTAAGTAAGGCAGCTCATCTCTGTTAGGAAGCTTCCTCTTCCTTCTCTGTTGCCACCAAGCTAAAGTTTGAAGCCCTCTTTCCCATTTCAGGGCGTTTATTCCTACAGCCTGCCATTGAGATGGAACGAAGCTATGAGGGTGGTGTTCACAGCACCCGCTCAGCTTGGCTGGGTGATGTGACTTTTACTTCTGGATCTTTTAAAGGTGCCGTGAAGCGGGTTCATACTTTAGATGGGGGGCTCACACTGTACCCTCTAGTGGTGCTGAGATATGAAATCAGCCATCCGTTTCCCTCTGTACCCTGGAGTTGTTATCCTTTCAGCAGAGAACCAGGAACAGGCTTACCAGCATTCCTCTTGCCTTTTCTTCCTGGTAGATATTTGTCAGGTGAAGGGAGATCTACAAATAACTCCTCAGGTTGCCCCCTTCCATACTTGGTGATTTCAATTCTCTGCATTTTTTTCTCTTCTTTAGGGAACCTGGGTTGAGGCTACAAGGTTTTCCTACTTCCTCTCCCTGTCACATTCCTCTTCCCTTTCTGCATTTTTAAAAGGCTTTTGACACTGATGCACTCTCATTCTCCCCCACTCCCAGCCCCACTCCCACTCTTTTCGGCTTGTGAATATTTCTGCTTTAAGCTGGGTTAAGTTTGGGCATTGTGCATTTGATGTTCACTGTCTCAGCTTAATTACAAAGTGTCTGGTAACCTTCCAAAGTCTGTGTGATACCCACTTCCTATATCCCAGCCACCTGTTTCTGGATGGCAATGTCTTAGAATTGTTGTCTGCTGTTCCCTGCTGTGTTTCCCAGAATTATGTGGTGGTCTGAGGGGACCAAAAGGTCCTAAGAACAGCGTCGAGATGGAACCTCTGTGGGAGGGGAGTAAATGTCTTGAGGGTGTGGTGTGGGGGAGGGAGGAAATATGTGTGGATGCGATATAGTTCTCACACAGATGTGGGAACATAGATCCCTTCATAGGTGGGTCATCCTTAGCTCCAAGACTGAGAATCCAACATGCTTGGCAATCCAAACTACCCCCAAATCCTGAGACACCATGAAGGGACATGGTGTCCACTTGTGTCCACCACAAGGGCACAAGTGGACAAATTCCAACCATAACTGTAACCCTATAACTGTTCCATGTAAAGCAGGACAGGCCCAAGGAAGATGCTGCATGAAATGACCTTCAGGCCAAGTATAAGGAGATGTAAAATTTGAATAACTCTCCTATTTGGACTTGAGCCCTGCCTGCAGGGTCTGTCATCATATAGCTATATTTATACATATTCTGAAGTCCAAAATCAGCTCCGACAGTCTGGTGCTGGGCATTTCAAATGGAGTGGGGTTCTGAGGGGTCTCACCGGTGATGGAACTGGCTACTTTATTTAGTGTTTCCTTCCAGGTCTTTTTTATTTTTCTGCTTTCATGGCTCAGACCAGAGAGAAGGGAGGAAACAAAGAGGGAGGATCGAGAGAGAGAGAGAGAGAGAGAGAGAGAGAGAGAGAGAGAGAGAGAGAGAGAGAGAGAGCGCCACCCAGCCCTAGAGCAAAGTAGAATGTTTAAGCGCATTGAGTGTTTTGATGCTGTCTTAACATGTCATTACTTGTTAGAAAACACTACTCCTGCTTTGTTTTTCTTTTTCAACCTAGGAAGACACTGAACTTGACTTAGCCCTGGACTGAGAACTGTCCCTGGCCGTCAATTCCTCCCCAGTCAGGGCATGGTGGCTCCTACAGGTGACAAGAGTATTTAAAAATGTTCCCAGCCTGTTGTCACCTGCACTTTCAGCCTCACTTGCATAATTTGTCTGAACAGCCAGCCACTGAGAAGCAAGAGCCCTTCTGTAAGAATTTCCCCCTCTCAATCCCCACAAAATTCCAGCGTGACTGGTGCTGGAGTGAGCAGACTCCCTGATGAGTGCTGACTTGTTCAACAAATGGTCACCTTTCCGAATCTTAGCACGGACTCGTATTTCCCTTGCATTTCTCCAGGATGTGCTGAGTCCCATTTTGGTCTTATTATAAGACTTATCATGGAGATAGCTCAGTTTTCTCAGAATAAACATGGACACGGCACTATCTTACACACGTGGGACGCTTATTTAGTAGACTTCAAGGTAGTGGTGTGAATTATGTCATGTTAGAGTAATTCCACGTTTGTCTGTACTTCTATGTCCTGGAAGGTAGCTGTTGAAATGCAGTCAATAAGCTTTTCCTCACCGCCTAGAATGGATAAGATTTGGAAGTCTGTAAGTTTCTGGGATCTGCCTGTCTCTCCCTCCCTTCCACCACACTCAGCTTTTGATCTTATTTGATTCTTTGCTTGTGGAGTCCATCTTTCTAGAACACTAATCCCTGTTCTGAATGTGGCTGTTTCCTTCTAGCTGTATCCATTGTCTTCTGGTCACTATACTTTGTGCACTTTGAAGTTCACATTTTCTTTGCCATTTCTGAGTTTTTACTTGATGATCAAAAAACTAACAAGGAAGTCCAGAACCCCATGGTACAGTGTCTGGTGGTCTTAGTTCATGATTGGAAGTTTGACCGTGAGTTCAGATGGGCGGTACTGCCAGACTTCTTCATAGGAGGGGAATGTTCACTTTCTGACAGCGGCAAGCCATCTGTGTGGATATCCTTTTAATAGAGGAGATAGTCTTTACCAGTAGACACAGTGTCTTCCCTTTCCTGAGAGTCCCCTCTGCTCGGCAGGAGATCCCTTATGCCCTCGTTATCTGGGTTGGTTAGCCCTCAAACATGGCGGTGCTGTTCCCATGCATAACTCAGTATTGAGAACCCTGCTCCATTTTTATAATGGCGTTCTTTCTGGTCTGTCTCTAGTACTTTTTTCTCTGTTCTCACTTGTCTGTGTATATTGTGGTTTGTTCCCTCAGCTGGGTAGCCTGATGCTAGCACAGCCTTTCCAGTTTACTTGGTTCTTGTGCAAGACTGCCTAGATTCCATTCCTGCTCTGTCTATCCCAAGTGACTGCGGTTGGGCCCCCAACTCTGCATCCTTCAGTTTCTCTGTCTATAGTTTCTCTGAGGATGATCAGAGTCCTTGCCTGTCCACAGGGGGCTTTCCTCAGTGTGGAGTATGTTGCTTCGTGAGACTTACCAAGTGTGGACTAATGGTCCACCTGCCTTGTTACTGCTGCCATCCCTTCCACAGGTCACTGGGAACAGCATGTAGGGCTTTATTGTTGTGAAGGGTTTACAGGCCTCTGTGGTAATGAAGCACTGAGGTGGTAGCTAAAAGTCGGTGAATACGGTGTGGTAACAGCAGCTGTAGAGCAGGCATCCTCAAACCACAGGTGAAGGACGAATCCAGCCTGCCGTCTGACGGGGGGAGTCGAGCCGTATTAGCGTGCAATCATGCTGACTCTTCTGTGGATTTCGTGACACAGACCACAGAGGCTGTGAAGCCCTTTAGTCTGGGTTTCTGCAGAATAAGTTTACAGATCTCATCTTGGACTTCCAGGGTCTCATTTGTCTTGGACTCAGTTCCCCAGGTAAAATACCACCTGCCTGCTAACTTTCTGTTCTCGGCTCTTACTTCCTGGGTGTCATTACCTCCCATTTAAGTATATTGTACTAGAGCTGAAGGAAGATTGCCCTTGCTCATCCTTACCTAGCCTGCTGCAAACTCTGTAGGCATGGACTCTTAGGGGATTTCCCAACCTGGACAGTGGAGATCCTAAAGATCCTTCCCTCAGAGTTGGTCTTCAGATATGTAGGCCTTTTCTCCCAAGAAGTCAATTGAATAGGCCTGTCTGTGCTTGTGTTTTGGATGGAAAGAACTTCCCCCATGACCTTAGGAGAAGCTCCCCCTCACTCCTGTCTGCCATGCTGTGGGACTGTGCTCTGTTCTGGAACATCCATGCTGCCTGATCAAAGGCTTTCTCTCTGCTCATTTGGCCGGCCCAACCACGTCAAGTGATTATGGTTTTGCCATTGTGTCAGGGCTTCTACTGTTCAGTGAAAATGTAGGTCTCTGAAGAGTGTTAAAAACTCACTTCTGTAAATTCCTCCTTCCATGGGACTGAAACCGACTTCTTCACCTTCTTCTACTTAGTTTCTTTCCTGACCACCAAGATAGTTTTTACTGATCAGAGGCATTGGTTCAATCTAATTCCAAAAGGTCTATCTCTTTTTAATTATCCCAACAACTTAAATAACTACTTAATGCTTAAATCAATCTAGTGCAAAGATGACAATTGTACTTTGTTTCTTTGTTTGAGGTTAGGTCTTATGTAGCCCAGGCTGGCCTGAAACTGACTACACAGCTGAGCACATCTTTGAATTTCCGATCTTCCTGACTCTACCTTCTGAGTGCTGGGATGACAGACCTGCAAGACCATATCGGGTTTACACAGAACAGAGGACTGAACCCAGATCTGCTGGCATGCTTGCTATATGTGCACCGTTCCAATTGAGCCATATCCCAGCCCTTATTTCTTATTGTAACATCAGACTTCCTTCTCCCCTGACTTGACCTTAAATGTTTTTATTCGTTGACACTACATTATTCCTTCTGGACCTGACAAGTCAGTGTTCTCTGACTTACTAGACATTCTTCCAGACACTGTTGGGATGGCAGATAAAGTGGGATGGGCAGTAAAGGCAAATGTGCTGCTTTCTCAGGGACAACAGAGGTGCGATGCTACTATTAAAAGAACATAAGAGCGACTCTGTACAGACGGGGAAGCCTTTGAAGCTGCATGGGAAGTGGGGCAGAAATGGAAGCAGACCCTGCAAAATGGAGCCCGAACAGCAGAGCAGACAAATGCTTGCAGTGGAGGAGGGAATGATTTCTCAAGGGACGCTCTGAACAGTGAAGGAAGATGGCTGGGTTGGATGAAAGTTATTGGTAGAAAAGGAGAGGCTTTGAAATCTAGGCTCATCCAAGCAAACAAAAAAAAAAAAAAAAAAAAAAAAAAAAGTGAGTCCTCATTCATTTTTACAAATAGAATTGTGCCCTGTAGAAAAAGGCGTGTCAGGAGGAGCACAGCTCAAAGAGCCTCAGGGCATTTTAAGACCTACTGTAGTTTTTATCTGGAATGTTGCTTGGAGGCCCCTGTGTTAAATATTTGGTTCCTAGCTTGATGTTGTTGATAGATGGTTGGGTCTTTAAGAAGTGGAACTGAGTATAAGATATTTAGGCCACAAGAGTATGCCCTGGAAAGTTCACTGTAGGCCCCAGCCCTTCCCTCTTTTGATTTCTGGCTTACTGCCCCTAATGTGGGCCAGTTCACTTTGCCATTCTCCCCCAACCTCTACCCAAGACATCATGCTTTGCCACAAGCCCACAAACAACAGGGCCATTTGATGATGGACTCAAAGCTCTGAAGTGGTGAGACAGAATCAACTTTCTGTGTCCCTAAGGCGGTCATCTCAAGTATATACCCTAGAGACAGAGGTTAACTAACCCAGGAACCACAGGCTCATCTAGGAGTGGGGGAGATGTGAAGATGGGATGTCTTCTTCCCCCTCAGTGATAGGGACATTTACACACCGTCCAATGGAAAGTTCTGCTCGGCGGTTTTCAGGAAGGTGATACTGGGCGGGACACAGAGATTGTACTACAAAATGAGGCAAAGTCCCATACCACAGAGGCAAAACCATTGCCAAATGACACGATAAATCTGTCATAGTTTTCTACAGGCTCCACTGTGTTCCTTATCTTTGGTGGCTGCACAAGGTCACCAAGAGGAATGAGATCCTTGGCTGTGTGCGAGACAGGGTATCTGTCATCACCCTCTTCTAGACGCTGGTTTTGGCAACATGGGCAGTCTCTGAGGAGACTTCCTGGCGCTTCCATTCTGTATGTGACAGTGCTGAAAGTGACATTTTGACAGGGACGGACCAATATTCCCACCCTACTCAGTTATGTGAAAACCAGATTCTGATCTGTATGAAACCAGAACTGTTACTTCCAAGTTCCTTGTCTTAGCACGCATGTAGCCTGAGGTTCTACACCCAGGAAGGCCCCTGTCCACAGATGTCTAAACAACCACAGAGGAACTGAGAAAGTACTTGGGCTTCATCAAAAGGGGCCTATGCACAGGAGAGGAAGGCCACATCTGGAAAGTCTTGTTACATCTAAGACATAGGAATCAGGGCTTCAGTTGTTGTGTTATGTTGTGGTGTTTGTTTTTATCCCTCTTTCCCTCCCCTATCAGGTTTGCCCCAGTTTTCTCTCTTAATCAAATGCATTATTTTTCCTCCTGTCACTAAAATATTTTGGAACTAGTCATTCTCTGTAAGGCACACTGACAGTCTTTTTTTTTTTTTCTTCTCATGTTATATGGCGGTTTTGAGAAGAACACAGCTTTGACCCCCATGTTGGTGCTCACACGCTGTTTGCTCACATGTAGATGTTCAGGAGGTAGCATGTTGAATCAGGCAGCTACTTTTTCAAAGCCAGTAGTGTCCGCTATCACACGGCCTATCTGGTGGTGTTAAGGGTTTTCGTGAAATATTTACTTCTTGTCCCCGAACTGGCGCCCACAATTCGATGTCCTGCATTACCACGGACACTGAGATGGACTTGGTTTCTGTCACTTCTTTTTTTTTAAGTCTCCATCTGCATTTGCCACTTTGAAGCACATTAGTTACTATGGAAACACTGATGTCATCTGTGGAGGTGAGGGTTAGTAACATCCAAAAGGCCACTATAAAATCATTTTATTTAATGGTTTGAGATTTATGCAGCACCTGGGGGAAATTATAAGTATGTTTAAGAGAGAAGCGAACTCCTTCAGTTGTAGCTAGCATGATACATGTGATATATATATATACATATATATATATTGCAAATTGAGAAATAAAATATAAAAAGGAAAGTCAAAGGATTCATATAATTCCAGCTGTTAGCACATGGATTGTTTTTAGGATTTCTGGGATGTGGTCTGATTACTACAAAGGCTTAGATGTCCCACTGTAGTTTTTCATTTAAGCAGTAGCGTCTCACAGGCAGAAAACTCAGAATGACACAGTACAAAGATATCCCCATTTTACCTGAGTTCACTCTGTGTGTGTGTGTGTGTGTGTGTGTGTGTGTGTGTAGCAGTTTCATTATATATGTTGATGTACGTGGACATCGTCATGGTCTCTTTATAATCACACTCTCCCCTGCTCCCTCACCCCGGGAACTGATCATCTTTTCTCCTTCTCTCCAAAGCCATCATTTTAAGAATGGAATCGAAATGGAGTCATTCATCACGCAACCCTTTGAGACTGGCTTTCTTCACTCAGCACAAATCCCTTGAGATCCAAGTTGTTGCATGAATTAATAATTCATCCCTCTTTATTGCTGAGTGATAGTTCTTGGTGCAGAAGGACTTCGGTTTGATGCATCAGTCCTACCTAGAAAGACACTGGGCCATGCTTATCACGTTAGCCAGAAGTGTCCGTGGGTATGGATGGGCCCTCTGTACAGAGTGGAGAAGTATTGTGAAAGGCTCCAGTCTGCAGAGTTCTCAGCAGGGTTCTGCCCTGCAGCAACAGGGCCAGTGTTATCTTAGAGAAAAGCAGGAAGGAGAGCAAGCTTACTACATCCTGCGTCAGGATGGAGCCCCCGGGTTGTAAACAGTCTCCTTACAGAGGTGACCAGAGAACTTGTATATACCTACAGTGATCGTGTAAGAGCTCACAAGGTGAAGAGTAGAGGGTTACCTTTCCTGGAGAGCCAGCCTGTGACAGAAGAGGGCATGATTCCAGCTACTTGGCCTACTTGGCCCCCTAAGACCTTTGAGGGAAGAGCATTGAGATGTTGAAATCCACCATAAGACAGAGAGCAGAGTCTCTTCTCTAACCTCATGGGCTAGTTTTCATTTTGAATGTGTATGCCAGTTGGGCAAAAAAAAAAAAAAAAAAAAGGTCCTGAGGTTGGGTAAGCAGTTGAGGCATTGAAATATCTAAGCCATTCCAGTGCTTCAGACACAGGTCTATGCCTTCCATTTGAGGTTAATCTGGGGGTGGGCTAAGCTGACAGACCAAGGCTTGCTACCCAACACTGTTTGACTGGTGTCTTTTGCAGCCAGCAGACTGCATGCTCTTCCCTCCGCCTCCACCCACAGAGAGAAAAAGCTTTGCATTGGCACGGGTTATTTAAAAGCCACTCAAAAAAACCCCGGTGAAGGAGTGGAAGTTTTTAAACACCAGGGACTCTCAGTCTATCAATGAGTTCACAGGCTTTCTAGGACTTTCTACAGAAGCGAACAGGATGTGACTGTCTCGTGGCGAACAAATAGCAAACAGAGATGGTTGAGAAGGGAAATGGAAGCAACTTTGAGAACCTTTGAACCTTTTTTCCCCCCCTGAAGCAACAATCCCTTGTTATCTTGGAATACTACTAGCTTGGGATGCCAAGCGTAAAGTGCAACCAGCTTTCCTGTCCTTCCCTGGCTAACTTTGGTTTCTCTCCCTTTGAACTTTAGTATATTAAAAAAAATCCTTTCAAATATCTCATCTTTAAGTGCTCCTTTCTAGAGAGTTGGTTCTAAAAGGATGGATGGGACCAAACTTGTATACAGGTAGTCTGCTGCCCAAGGATGCTGTGTAGCTGTCTGCAAGACTGTATGTTTAGACAGGGATGGAGCCTATGAACAGGGATTACCTCAGAAGACTAGAGTCCCCCTTACATGGGGAGATCTACACACATGGAGGAGGGTTTGTGGAGATTGGTGGCCAGGGAGAGGACAGGAAGTTCCTGTCCCTCCCAAAATATGTTCTTGATAAGCAGGGACATTTAATGAGGGGAACTTGGGGACAAACCATTCACACACTTTGAACGATGTATTGTTGAATCCCTGTATTTGCTTCTCTTTGTGCTCAAAGATCTCTATTCAGGGTTAGCCAACTGATGGCCGTTAGTAAATATTTGTTAAACCAGTGAATAGATAGTCAAGTGAGAGCTATGTGGTTTACTAACATGGCATTGGATTCGGGCCTTCTCTCTTCCACCCCCAGCCCTACCATGGAGAACCTTTCATTTCACTGATCCTGATGAAAATGTGCCAGGAGAACTTTCTCTAAGCTGGTTGAATTGTGGTCTGGAGAGCTCTGGGGTTCTGTCTGCAGATGGATCCCAACGAGCTGTGGTATCTATCACCTTGCTCTATAAGTTGGCAAGACTGCTCTGTTAGTGCCTGGGAGGAGAGAAGTCATGGCTGGGACAGAAGCCAGAGATCAGGCAGGCACCATCCTGTGTAAGCAGAGAGGTAAGCTGCAAGGTCTTAGGAAGGAGCCATTGGCTTCTCCCTTGTCCAGACCCCAGTTCTGTGTCAGCTGACCTCAACCTTGGCGTTTCCAAGTCACCCACTCCATTTATGTACCTGGTAGTAAACAGCCTGGGTTTCACTTACATCAGGGATAGACAGGCTACTCTTTTGAAACCCATTTGCCCTTAACATGAAGAGAGAAACTTGGCACAGAGACACTACAATCTGCTTTATAACTTCCCTGTAGCAGCTGAGGTACCATGAGATGCCATGGATCCCAGGCTCTTTGGTAAAGGTTTGAAGCATGCAGTCCCTTGCTTCATTTTCTTGCCCTGGTGCCCGGGTTCTTCCCTGGAAAACCCCTCTGTGATACCTTTTCTTTAGCTCACTGGAGCCCTTAGAAACCTCCTTCCACATAACAGCCATTTTCATCAGGATTTCCCCTTGCGATTCTTTATCATTGTCTTTCTTCCTTTATGTCATTGTCTGTGACTGTGGCTGGTGATAAAGTCCAAGTCCATGCTTACAACTCGGAGTTAAGTTTAAGGCAGTGCATCCCCAAGTGACTCACACTTTCAGAATGATGTCATGAGCTTACTGGTCGTGTGGAAAAACTTGGTTCTAACTGTTTTCAAGCAGAATTGGTTCTATTTTCAAGCAAAATGGTGTTTATAAGTAGTATTAGGCTGACCATGTAAGCCACCCTGTGGGCAGCCTGACCCTTACAGAGGCCTGGCTTGATTTATAGACTCTTCCTTCACAGCCTTACAAGGCAATGCCATCAGTGGCCACATTAGGATCAGAATATATGATGAATATTCAATATGATACCATTCTGGGGCTTTCCTATGTCTCCGTCCGTAGGTGTCTCACAAATGCCAGGCATGTACTATGGCATTTTCTTTTTCCTTCTTTTTTTTTCTTCTTTTGGTTCCCTTAATCTTGGTTCTAGGGATCAAACTTGCACATGGTTTTATCTTCCGAGCCACCTCCCCACCCTCCAGAGTGTTCTTGAAAAAGTAAAATAGAAAGATTGTCTTAAATAAAGATACTCTTAATGGTTTTTCAGTAGACATTATATGAATTACTAAAATCAGAAATTATTCTGAGCTGTCAATTTTCTGGTTCTAAATGGAGTTTAAGTGATCTCCTAATTCACATCTCTCTAGAAGCTTTAATAATTAGGTTCTGGTTTCCCTTTGACATTTTACAGCATCAGGATGATTTATTCAAGTTAAGCTTTATTATTATTATCATTATTATTATTATTATTATTATTTTATTTATTTATTTCTGGTTCTGTTACATCAGGTCCCTTCCTGAGTATGTTCCATTGAACTCTAGGGATGCCAATACTAATAGTTCATGTCTGATACTGTTTTAAGGATTTTCTATTTGTTCTAGTTTGTTTTGTGTTGCTGGGATAAACATGACTGTTGTACTGAACTATCCTCCAAGCCTCACCACCATCATCTTCAAGAGTTTGGTTGGGCCTGCTCACCACAGATCACCATATCTGGGCTTGTTGACCTTTGATGCTTCTTATCAGAAGAGGAGGAGGAGGTGGGGAGGATTGTGGGAGCCCTTACCTGAGTACCTGGCCAATTGCAACTGCACATGAGTGTGGAATCTGGAGAAGGACTCGTGGATAAAGAGAGGGAAGAGCTAGGGGAGAGGATTCTGTCTGCATATCATAGGGGAGTCATCATCCATGTTGGCTGCAGACCCTCCACTGTGGTTGCCTTAAAGTCACTCATGCTCCTAATCATAAACCATCCCCCATTGCTCTATGACTAACTAGTTCATTGGTGTTCCAGAGTAAACCTTGGTGGAACAGTATCTTAGTTTGTGGTTGGGACCATAGAAGGAAAGGGTAGACATTATTTGTTTCTCCACCAGGGAAAGAAGTTTAGTGACAATGACCAAAAGCAACTTGGAGAGGAGAAGGCTTATTTGGTGTGTGGGGTACAGTTCATCATCAGGGAAGCTAAGGCAGGAAGTCAAAGCAGACCCTCGAAGCAGTAATTATGAGGATTCTGCTGACTGTCGTGTTCCAGGCTCTCACTCAGCTGTGTCTTCTGTAGCCCAGAGCCATCTGTTTAGGGATGGGACCACCCACAGTGGCCTGGGTTCTACTACATCAGTTAGTAGTCAAGAAAATATTCTACATACACATTTCCTAGAGCAATCTGTGAGACAGTTCAGCCCCGACATCTCTTTCCCAGATGATTCTAGGTTTGTGTCAAGTTGTCTTCTGAGGGAACTATGACACTGTTAAACTGTTGGATCCTTGCATCAGCAAGCTGGTTAGGAACAGCTAAATCTTAGAGATGTCTTAGGTCTGAGAGAACTGAGTGTGTGGACTGAGTGTTAGTCACTGTCTGCCCCGAGATCCTGCGTATCCCCAGGTCCACTTATCTCTTCTCCAGAACTCCCCTACATTTCAGGGACTATGGCCTGGCATTTCTGCAATTACACTCTTTTAGTAGGAAAGAACCCCGCCACCCCACACTGGCATGCAGAAAGCAGGTGGTAGTACTGGGTAGTGGTGCCAAATTTATTCTGCTCTCTGGGTCACCTTGCTAATCATCTACAAGAGACGTAAGTCTTCTCTTTCCTGGTTCCTTTGCACTTTACTTATCAGGACCAAGGAAAGAGCCCACACTAGAGTGGCTTTTCTTTCACTTCTGAGTACCCAGTCCTAGCAGTAGGAGAGCTGTGCCTACTTTTACATTACTGAGTGGTAAATTGGGGAGCTGCCTCCAGTGACAGTGCTATTCTCCAGGCTACTATGCTCTTTATTCCGGTGGCCTGATCCCACAGTGCTGGGGACAACATGAAGCAGGAAAAAGTAGCCCCTGACTGCTCACAGTTGGGTGTCCCATACCCCACCCCCTACCGCAGTCTTCTCTCAATACTCAGACCCCTGGTTGACTTCTAACATTTCAAGGCTTCACATTCCATCTACTGTGGTGGCTGTTAGACATATCTTTTCCAGAATTCTTCAGCCTTGATTCCATGCACAGTGGGCAGTTTGAGGTGTGGATTGACTAAATGGGCTGTTCCGTCCCACCCCATTTTCTTTCTTTATGGCTCTGGAGGGATGGAGAATCTATTAATACAATGAACCCTTTTCTGTATCGTGGCCTCTCTCTGCGTAGGTATCAGAAGTGGTTTAAAGGAAGTTGAGCATCATATTCTAAGAATTATTTGGAGCTAGGGTGTTTCTGATGGAGCAAGTAGAAAATGCAAAGGCCCTGGGGTTAGAACATTCTTGCCATGATTCCATGTCCACAGCATCTGTCCCCAGTCCTGCCATCAGCTTCTGGTTGTCTCCCTCCTTCAGTGAGTCCTACCCTTGCCCTCAGTCTCTTGGAACTAGACAGTGGAAACTATTTTTCCTTCAGGAGTGACAAAGCACAAAATCCCCATGGGAAGCTGGAAGGACTGTATCTTTTTTTCTTCTTCTTCTTGCCAGCTGACTTTATCAGCTGGACAGTGACATCAACTGTCACATCCTGTGTCTCTCAGTGATATTTCCTGGACTCTTCCTTTTAACCCGCATCTACTGACCCTGTCTTGGGTGAGGGGAGTTTCTGTTCTGTCTGTATATCAGTCTTAGCCTTGTGACTCTGTGTAGTGCCCAAGCTCACCATGACCTGTGTGGCCCCTGCAGGAACTCAGTGATTGGCTCCTGGATGTACTTCTTAAGGAGGGTGGGGATCTGAGTCTTGACCTCAGCCTCATTTCTGGCATCGTGTTTATGAAGTCACTGACTATCAAGTCACTCGCCGACACTGCCGGATATCTTATCATGGTGGATTCAAAGTCTCACACTTCCCCTTCCTTATTTTGAATCATTGAGTTCTCCTCTAGGCAGGAACTCAGTGGGGTGCGGCGATGACACTCTGCCTGTCTATTTAAATGTTGGCACTGTGAGTAATCATGTGTCCAGGCTGGATGGCAGGTGCTGGCAAGAGTCTAACATACTCTTTCAAACTCCTTAGTTGTGCGGTCCTTTGGAACCTGAGACTGAGGTCAACAGCTCTTCCAACAGCTGGTGTGTTGGCTGACCAGGACAGTGGGAAGGAGCCAGTCCTCTGCTCCATTCTGAGCTCCTGTACGGTGATGAAACGTCATTTTCCCAGTGGAATCTGGTCTGGCTTTTATGGCTGTTTATGGGAAGGAAAATGGCCCAAAATGTGCACAGAACAGGTTAACACTTCCTGGGGTGTTTGTGAGTGCTGGGCCTTGGGCAGGGTCTAAAGTGCTGCAGATCTGAGATGTGCTCAAGAGAGCAGGTACTTACGCAGGTAGACCTTCCTCCTCTCATCCAGAGTCCTGTCTTTCCTTCCTGCTGTCTCTCCCTGCTGCTGTCATTTGGCCAGAATACAGGATACAGTGAGGTTTCTTGCCTGGCTTTCCCACTCGGAGTGCCACTGTCTACCACAGCAGTGACCTTAAGGCTCTGATTTTGGGAGCCCCTTAGCCTTAATGGCTTTGACCCTGCAGTCACTCATGTTCCCTCCCCCACTGAGTGGCATGGCACTGCCTGTGTGCACACAGGCCCCACAGCAGCTGGTCCCACACAATGCTAAGTCTTATAGTGGCCTCTCAGAATGTCCAGGCAGCTTTTGCCTTTCAGAAACCCAGCAGGGGCCAGGGGTACCCTGCAGAGGTGATTTGCCACTTCCTTTAAATGACAGACTTGAATTCTCAGAACCTTGAAAACCTGCTTCCTCTTCTCTCTGTGAGGACACTCCCCTCTGAGATAGCCACAGGGTTTTAGTGACACTGGGCTGGGCACAAATGCTTAAGGTTTAAAACAGCATCCTGCCAACGTGAGCTGTGTGCCTTTGGACAGGTTCCTTGCCCTCTCTGAGCTGTTCCCTCTCTTCACGCTGAAGTCAGACGTCAGTAATACCAAGCCCACAGTGTTTGGATCGGGGATTTAATGAGATGATGTTTATGCCGAGTGCCATGCCCAGGGCCTGGCACACCTTGAGGATGCAGCAGATAATTAGATTCCTCAGATAGAATCGAAAGAAAGAAAGGAAAAAGCCAAACACACTCCATGACACAACAACTCTGCTATCCGGAGTGATCTGGCAGAGCTCAGATTTTTTTTTTTCTCGATCAAAGTAAAAGAGCTTTAATTATACCCACACTTGTGGTTTGCTAGCATTGCAGTGAATGGATCTGAGAATGCCAACTCCCCTCCCCCATCCCAGTTGATGTTTGGAATGCAGGACAAGCTGGCCTCAGGAGCCAAGTCAGTGCTTTCTTTTCAGGGCTCCCAGAGCCCTTGGTCCCAGACTGGGCTGAGAGACTGATGACACCTTCTCCTAAACAGCTGGCTCTCTTATCAATGTGTGGTCGTGGTCCCTGCTAGGTACTCTTGCTCCTTGCTTCCCAGTCATTTCAGTCCTGCGATGTGGCACAGCTCCCCAAATGGCACGTATGTCACCGTTTGATTTTTGAAATGGATAAAGGGATGCTGGGGTTGGCCTGCTAGGCTCCCAGGCCCTGTGCCTGCTTCGCCTGGCTTGATCAGGAATGAGAAAACTCATTTCCCTTCCCTGCCAAGGGGAGTACTGACAGTGCCTGCTCCATGGAGTTGTCGGGGATAAAGGAGGAAGATGAGTTTGTAAAAGTGCTTAGCACAGCACCTACTCCGCAAGAGGTGCTCTGCAGAACTCACCCGGATTAACGTTAGCAATAGATAATATCTGAGTACTCATTATTGCAGAGTCAGCACGTCCAGATAAGGAACCGGTAGGTGGCTGTGTGCATCGGATCCTGTTAGTCTTTGAAGTGTATTTTTTTAAATTGTGTGTGTGTGTGTGTGTGTGTTCATTTGTGGGGGTTCATGTGTGTGTGCCACTGCTTATGTGTGTATATACACATACATAAAGAGATCAGAGGACAACTCTAGGTGTTCTTCCGCAGAAGCTGATAAACACTGGTCTTCAGAGTCTGTCATTGGTCTGGAACTGGCTGGCCAGTGATGCCCAAGGGTCTAACCCTCTCTGCCTTCCCTGTGCTGAGACAAGTGTATAATGCCAGCTCTGGCATTTTTACATAGGATCTGGGAATTAAACCAAACTCCTCACTTTACCAGCTGATTTGTCTCCCAGCTATTTTTGAAAACTTTATTACATACACATATACACCATACACACACACACACACACACACACACACACACACACACACACACACCACACACACACACACAGATACACACAGAGAGAGAGAGAGAGAGAGAGAGAGAGACAGAGAGAGAGAGAGAGAGAGACAGAGAGATGAGAGAGCTTATGGGAGCTGGTTTCTCCTTCTACCATTGGTCCCAAGGATGAAGCTCAAGTCTTCACTTTTGGCAGCAAGTCCCTTACCTGTTAAACCATCTCACAGGCCATAGAGGCTTCTGTGGTTTTGATGTTCATGGAGAGGCATACTCCTTGTATAAAGAAGTTAAGTTGTCAGCAGGAATGAATTGGGCAGCCTTACAGAACCCGGTGTGCAGTGAAAATAATTGAAGTCCCCCAAGTCCCCGTGGGACTCTGTTGTCTCTCCTGAGGCTGTTACCCACACCGTGGCTGTTATCTTATGCTCACCTCTAAAGCATCCCTAGGTCCCAGGTCCTGAGCTTGCATCCCAGGGTCACCTGTGGCCACTGGTGCAGGGTGAACAGATACACCATACTTCCTTGTATGAACTCACATCCTGGAGACAGAGGGACCTGATTCAAATGCAGCCCCCACCCCAGTCCTGTCACTGATAGTTACTATGTCTCAAATCTCCTCTCACCCGTCTGTAAGGGACAAGGTGTGGCTGGTGTGACTTGACACAGGAAGGAGACAGCCTTGGTTCGTGGCTATTCCTCCTGCTCCTCTGCCCAAGCAGGTCAGTGGTGCCACTCAAGGGGAAGTCTGCTCTTTGGGGTTCCCTCTTTTTCCTGGGGTTGTTGAGGGATGATTTCATTTGGCACCACTTGGAAATTGTTGAGACTCTCCAGCTTCCAGTTCATAAATACTGTTTGCCCCGAGCAGCTTTCCTTACATTGAAGAGTAACTTACTTTAAGGGGAAACTCGTTTACAATGTCCTGAATTACACAGCCTGGGAAGCACTGTGGCATTCATTTTAAGCTAGAAACAAACCGTAGATGCAGTCTGTCTGCTTTTCTTTCTCGCTCATGCCCAGTCCTCTCTGTGTACTTATTTGCTTTATTCATGTGTACATTAGTACACTCTACACATTCACGTTTGTCATAGTTACATTTTCTATAAGCATCCATGTCAATATGTATATTTTATAATAATAAATAGCACACTTAAGGAATGAAGTAATTTTTTTCCTCTCTGAAAAAGTCACTTCCCCTCAGTATTTTATGCGACATTTCAAACATAAAGAAGGGTTGGGTTATTTGATTGATGCCTGCATGCTCCTGTGGTGGTCTCACAGTGAACACATTGCTCTCCATGCCTCGCTGCATACTTTCCCATCTCTCTGTCCCTGAATCCGTCCAGTTCCATCTTCTTTCTGCTATTGTATCTCTGAGTAAGTTGTCGGCTGTCAGTGATGAGGCTGTGTGCTCATTTTGCAGGAAGCCTGTTACATCCTGGCCTTCCTCTGAGCCTTGCAAAGACCTCTTGCAGAGACCTAGAGGCTGCTAATGGCCCACAGAGCCTCCCCCTCCCTTCAACAGTGACATCCCTCTGGCCCTTGACATTCTGATGCTCCCTGCCTTTCAGAGAGAATGTTCCACATGCTGTCTGCTAATCTACCTCCTTAGATAAAGAGACATCACTGAACTTCTGAGAAAATTCTGTCTGATCCCCACCCCTGAGCACTTACCAGGCAGGGGTTGTCATTTAAGGCTCTCACAAAGGCCCACTGATGAAGCCTTAGCCCCCCCCTTGGTAATTTTTCCCCCAGAACTCTCTAATCAAGACTGCCTCCTTAAACCTTCACCCAGTCATTCTGGTTCTCATGGGAATCATACTCCTCTCCTGATGTCCAGGTACTGTCCTTGTTGGGCTCTGAGGCCCAGATGAAATGAGGGCCTAGTAGAGAGGGAATCAAATGTCCATTTCTTTTAAATAAGTACCTGGTATATAGTGTGACAATGATTGTTTTGTATGGTCTGGAGGAGGATCTGTTATGATCGTATTTTCGGTTTTGAACTTGAGGGTTTAATTGAGTGTATAGCATGCCAAATGCAAGAAGAGAAAGGTGAAGAGAACAAAACATCATCAGATCAAGTACTCAAAACACTCAGCAGAAGTCCACTGGGGAGTCCTTGTAGAGGCACTTAGCTGGAGTTCCAGGTAGAGAGTCCCCAGTGGAGGAGAGTATCCCCTTGGTACTCCCAAGTAAAAGAACAAGTAACAACAGAAAAGTAACTCACCAAATCAAAGGCTTATTATGGAATTACAGATATCAGCAGAAACCAGCTGTCAAAGTTCTTTAAGGAAGCCCATTGGGGCTCCCTAGTGTGACTGCCCATGCAAAGCAGAATGCCCCCCCCCCATGCTTCCAAGTAAAAGAACAAACAGAAGGAGAGCCAATAGCCTCAGATTGGGCACTCAAAGTGCCCAGGGAGGAACCCACTAGGGAAGTCCCCTTCAGGCTACCATCTGAGGTTCTCCACAGATGGAGTCCCAGGCAGAGAGCAGAGTGCCTGTCCCCTTCAGTGGAACTTCTGAGTCAAAGAACAAGTAGTAACAGATTGCAGAAACGTCATCAGATCATCTCTCCGACACTCACAACGTCCACCAAATTGTAGCTGAGGAAGTTGAGGGAGTCGGCTGGAGTTCCTGATTGAGGCAGTCCAGATCCATCATCTCAGTCAAGGCTGACATGCCCCCACTCTTACCAGGAAGACAGTAAATATGGCTACGCACCAAACTCCTTCTGCTCTCTCCCACCCCAGGCACTTTTATATCCTGGGATAAATGCTAGAAGCCTCTTTTGGAAATGGTTTCACCACCTAGCTCTTCTCCGTGACAGTCTGTTTGGATGATCTCACATCTTCCTGTCACAGAGGAAGGCCAGCCCATCCCAGACGAGGAGGGGCTCCTTGGAGAAGACTTTTAGACAAACATGCTTGGGTCTGAGTTGTTGGGATAAGCCCAATTCTGGAGCTGTCTATTTAGTGAGCTCAAATAGCACGTATCAGTTTACCAATGTCATTTCTATTATTCGACTCGGACAGTCTGCCGAAACACAGTCATTAAAAAGTAAAAGTCACACCCCTGATTATTCTAGACTCCTACCTTTTACTTGATCTAGACTCCTACCTTTTAAACTGAAACTAAATTCTCTTTCATACAATATATTGAGATTATGGGTTCCCATCCTCCAGCTCCTGCCAGATTTCTGTTTTTTTAAGTCCATGAATGAGAGAATCACTAAGTTGGTATAGCCATCTCAGAGAGGTCCTAGCGGGCCTTGGTACTTATAGTCCTCTTGCAAAGGATGAATGCTAGGAGACAGACATTGGGTACATGAGAGGTAGTGGTGGCAAGGATACTGCTGTACCACCGTGATCGGCCTCAAGTTCTTCTGGGAAGGCTGTCAGCAGAAGACTCCCTGCTACCTGCTCTCCTCAGGGATGGGCGGGGTTGAGAAGAGCCTCTCTGACTGAAACCAGTCTGCCATCCAAGGCTGCGTACATTCTGTGTCTGATCCATATTGTTTATCACAGCCATGCTGCTCTCCCCCAACCCCCCGCCAGATTTTTATAAGGATCACCCATCCTACCTTGCTGATGGCCTCAAATCTAATGCATCTCCAAGTCGTCTGACCCCTTCCTACTCCCTTCTGCAGGGCTGGCCTTTTCAACATGTAGTCTGCAACTGTCCTTCACGGTCAATTCCGTGGGAACCCAGTCTATGATACCCAGGTACAAAATTTATAAACGTCCTGGGACCGAGGCTATCGGCAGTTGTCAGAGTGTTTACCTAGTGTGCACAAAGCCCTGAGTTTACTCTCTAGTGCTTCATAAACCAGGCATGGTGGCACATGCCAAATTCCAGGACTGGGAAGGTCAGAAATCAGCATGGGAGAGTTGAAAGTCTCTCTCTCTCTCTCTCTCTCTCTCTCTCTCTCTCTCTCTCTCTCTCTCTCTCTCTGTGTGTGTGTGGGGGATGGACAGACAGACAGACAGACAGACAGATTTGGAGCTTCATCAACCGTGGAACCAGACCCATCTCTGTTCCTCTATGCCAGAGCTTGGCACACTGATTTCATCCAGACAGATAGTAAAGGTTCCAGGCTTTTCAGGCCATAAGGGTCCCTATTGCGTTCTTACAACTTCTCAGATCTGTGTCGTCGTGAGGACAAAGCCATGCTGACTGCACAAACAGGCCATGGCTGTGATCCAGGGATGCTTTAGTTGCAGAACAGGTGGCTGGTGAGATTTGGCTGAGGGTCACAGTGTATAGACCCCTGACCTAGATAAGCCATTTTTTGGATTGGTCTATTAAACTGTCTCTGTGTGGCACCAAAAGGATAAACTACCCCTTCCCCATCCCTAAAACAGGCAGATGAAAGGAAGAAAGAAAAACATTGGCCTTTTTAGACTGCAGTGGGGTGGATCTCAAGCTATGTCTGCATTTTAGTCACCATGTGTTGGAATCTTTGCCCCTAAGATGTTTAAATCTCACAGAGACTCCAAGGTGCTGAGAGGAGAGTTGCCTATGGTCCTCTTCCTTAGATAGATGACAGTTTTGTTTGTTTGTTTGTTTGTTTGTTTGATCTAAACCTGAAGCTCCTTGTGTCCCTTCTCTGTCAGCACAAGTCACGGGGTCATTGGTTCGTGTTTTTACGTTTTAGTTGGAGAACATCAGCAGAAGGCCAAAGCTGAGTGCAGATTTCCAGAGCTTGGGGTATTTGAAGCAAGTCTGTCTCTGCCCAACGCTCCCTGCCATGCTGGACTGCTCTTAACAAGGAACTGTAAAGTAGTTTAGAAGCAACAGAGACTCACTGGTCAGCGTTCTGGAGGCTGCAGGTCTTCAGTGAAGATATTGGTAGATCTAGTGAGTAGCGCTGCCTGCATCCCGTTCACAGTTGCTACCTTCTGTGTTGGGTGAGGGCTGTTCTCCTGTGATCCAACCACCTTCTGCACCTTCCCAAGGCCTCTTCTCCTAGTGTAATGGAATAGGTTTTTATGTAAGAGTGTGCCAGGGTCAGGGGCACTGTCAGGGTACAAAACTTCAAACCCTAACAGTCCAGTATTACCATGTTTCAAACACACGGTAAGTAAAACATAGACATAACTTGACAACTAGAATCTAAAAAGGCCAATGATTTCCTTTCTTCCTTTAATCTACCTGTCTTAGTCAAAATTCTAGTCGCTGTGAAAAGACACAATGACCATGGCAACTCTTATAAAGGAAAGCATTTCACTGGGGCTGGCTTACAGTTTCAGAGTTTATTTAGTCCATTACCCTCATGGCAAGGGGCATGGTGGCTCATAGGCAGACATGGTGTCAGAGAGGTAGCTGAGAGTTCAATATCTGACTTTGCAGGCAACAAGAAGAGCCCCTGGGCCTGGCTTGGGTTTTTGAAACCTCAAAACGCACCTCAATGATACACTTCCTCCAATAAGGCTACATTTGTGCCAACAAGGCCACACCTCCTAATCCTTCCCAAGTGGTGCCACTTCCTGATGACTAAGCATTCAGGCATATGTAATAGGAGTCATTCTTATTCAGACCACCACACCACCCACCGTCCATCCTTCCATCCATGGCCTCATTGTATTCATGTTCCCATTCTATCCTTCTTACTCTTCTTGACTGTAGAAGCCATGGCCTTAGCTCTCAAAGAACTTGCCCATTGGTGAGGAAGGGAAACTCTAAGAGCATACAATGATTTACTTCCAGGTTGCCCTTTGACTGTTCATAAAACTTGGCATCAAC